>NC_044263.1:5998170-6306170 GCF_003957555.1 Calypte anna
GCTTTCTGGGGACAGTGCTGGGAGGTGGGTCCTGTCTGTGGCTGGACTGTGCTCATCCTTGGCATCATTTTCCCAAATAATCTGCAAAAGCTGATGGAATGGTTCCAGTTACAACCAAACATCTCCAGTTCTGCAGTCCCCAGAGCTGCTGGGTGCCCAGAGAACACTTGCGCAGCAAAGCTCAGATGTGAATGGAGAAGAAGCATCATGCAGTAGATACAGCTTGCAAGGCCCTGGAGACTCCAAGAAAGACCTGTCCTGGGTGAGGAGGAATAGGATGCACCATCAAATCCCAGCCTTGGCTGCAGCTCTGCAGAAGCCTGTGTAAAAGGCTCTTTTTTTCTGCTGTGAGATCAGTGCAGGGAGGAGATGAGTGAGATCACACCACAGCACTGAACTGCAGGCTGCTTTGGACATGGTGGACTCAAGAACCTGGGTCTTGGAGGTGAAGCAAGACCCTTACAGACAGCATGAGAAAAATGCTCTTTGTCTGCTTTGGACTGGTGCTGGAGACACCAGTGAAAATAACCCCAAGTCCTTGCCTTCCAAAGTGAAAAGCTCAGGTCCAAAAAAGCAGAGGTAAATACCCAAATTCCCAGACTCTGCCATAGCACAAGTGTCACACCACAGGGGGCAGGGTGTGGATTTCCATTACTCCCCAGCACCTGCTTCTCCCTTAGAAATGAGCAGCTTGGGGTACTCCCAGCAGGGAGCCCTGAGCCCCAGTCTCTATTGAAGCGATGCTGGTGGCCCATGTGCTCCCTGCCATGGAGCAGCTGGAGGTTGTGATATTCACTGACAGCCAACGAGTTGTGGTTTTCTGATGATTAATGACACTTCCCTCCTGACAGGAGCCATTCAGCCTCTACACTGATGGATGATAACAGAGTCAAGATGAAAACTGGGCATTTCCAGAGAATAACACCCAGCACAGGGACTGTAGTGCTGGAGTTGCAAGTTGGTCTATTCCCCCCAGGTTGATACTGGAAGCAGACACAGTTTCTGCATGTAAATATTCCTGAACTTCATTTCCAGGACAGGTGCAAGTGGATGAGCAGAACCCATGAGGTTTGTTAACAGACATTTTAATTTTTTTCTTCCCCTCTGCCTTAAGTGCAAAGCCCAACTGACACCAAAGCAACAGAAAGACTAATCCCATTTTGAATCAGCACAAGCACACGCAGCGAATGTTAAACAGGGAATCCGGCAGCAAAAGAAGGAAGGATTATCTTTAATTTCCTGAGAGAGGGACTGAGCAACAGAGACAGAGAGGAAAGAAGGGCACAGGACCAGAAAGAAGTGGCTGTCAGCACATGGAAGCTTGTCGAGGAGGAGTAAAACAGGCAGATGGAAGGATGGTGAGAGCAGCAGCACACATGTGCCTGGAGAGGTGAGTCCAGTGGGAGCTGAGCACTGCACATGGGAAGACTGCTTCTGCTAGGAGCCCATGTCAGAGCCTGCTGAAGTTCCAAGGTGGATGCAAGGGAAGGGATTGTATGCAGAAGTTTTTGGGCAGAGGCCAGTGCAGGCTGTAACTTTCAGCTAATGTCTTTGAGCTGTAGCTGTGGAGTTGCTTTTTAATGGAGCTCAAAGCTGGACTGTGATGTAACTGGGGGCTGGGTACCTCAGGTTACAAGTATGAGGGGGTTTTCCTTGCTGTAAAACACTGTAGCTGAGCAGAGCTTCCTAAATCATCTCCAAAGCCCTGCTACCTGCTGAAGAGCCCACTCTAGGTACAGTTTATGTTGCTGGCTGCTACCAGCAGGTACCACCAGTTCTGCAAAGAATATTCACTGCTGCTTTTCAGACTGTGGCTGCTGTTCCGCTTCCCAGGGCACGTGCACATAGGAGCTGTGTCCAGGTTCTGGCCTAGGGCTGGGTTGTGTTCCGACATTGAAGCCCTGCCAGTGTAAGTGGCCAGCCTGAGGCTGCAGGCAGCAGCTGTGCTGCATGTGATGCAGAAGCAGGAAGTGTCAGGCCAAACTGGCTCAAAAACTGCTCTGCCAACACCCAGTCCCTGAGAGTACAGCATCCTCATCCTCCTCCTTGTGGGCAGTGCACCTCCCTCTTGATCAACCCCCCTGATTTTCCTCCTTGGACTTTATCTAGCAGCAGTTATTGCCAGGAAGGTTTACAAGAGGTGGAGTAAATGTGCATGCAAGCACTGCATGTGTCTGGATCCCCCATCCTTCCCTAGCCTTGTCCTTGACATTCTGGCTAGTGGAGTGCTGAGCCAGGTGGGAAATGCCTGTCCTGGACATCATGCAGGAGGTGACAGATGCCTGTGTAGGGAAGGGTCCCAGGGATAGGATGTTCTTGCTGAGCACTAGGAGTGAGATGAAGACTTGGTGGGCTGCTTACAGACAGTACCAAAGCCCAGCAGTGGGGCACCCATTGCCTTTGGTGCTTAGTGAGGCCATGGGAATGAACAGCAGGAAGGGCTCCTCAGGCTGGCTTTAAATCTGGGCAATAATCTGCTTTCTGCTGTGGCCTGATTCAGTGCAGCAGAGGCTCTTCCTCAGCCTTCACCTTTTCTCCCTGCAGGACAAAGACCATGGTGCCATGGCCTCTACTGTGGTGGTGCTGCCCTCCAGGAACCAGGAACCAGCAGGACCCAGCCCCAGCCCCACTCTGACCCTGACCTAGGAGTGTGCAGTCAGTGGTGTCTGCACACCCACCCAGGGAAAGTGATCCTGAGTGCCTCTGGGAGCTCCTCTGCCTGCATGGCTGCCTGTGCTCCCATGTCAGCCTTAGCCTCCCTCTAGCTGGCTGCGAGAGGCAGCTTTGGGGTTGTAATGGGAATTCTTTTGGGTCTTGCTGGGTCCAGCTCCTGCAATTTTAAACAGGAGGAGCCTAAGCTGCAGCTGAGGGGAGAGAAGTATATTTCCATCCAGCTGGTTCATAACATACTTAAGATGTTTTGGATGTCTGCTGTGGGCCTTTGCAGCCCTCCTACCCATTCCTGCTGGGTGTGAATGGGATTTCCACAGCTTTCTAAGTTTGGCTTTCATGGGTGAGACTTGGACGTGGGAATTTTGCAGTCTCAGATCTTGGAGCCGTATCTGTCACAGCCTCACCTGAAGTCACCTGCTGGCAGCAGAGCTGCTGTGGCCACTGCCTGCATCCCTCCTGCCGGCAGGGCTGCTGTCTGCCCTGGTAGCAAATGCATCACTTCATTTTGAGGTTAGGGTAAAAACCCCCACAATCTCAGAGTTAGAGAGACTGGTTTGAGCAGCAGCTGGGGCCATCAATCAGCTGTATAAGATACGGGCTGGGGTGAGCTGGCAGAGTGTTGAGCAGTGACATTTTGAGTCAAAAACGTATGGTCTGTTGGAGCAGCTAATCTGCTCCTCCCTCTCAGCCCCTACCCCAGAATAGATGTTTTGAAATGCTGTATTGAATTAGAAAACAATTCCCAGTACTTTGCAAGGAGACAATCGTTGTATCAGGGACCTCTAGATGGCAACATCGACCTGAAGCTGCAAGTAGGAGCAGGAACCCCTCCAGCCCTGAGCAGCCCGGCCTGGGTGGAAGACCCAGGCTCTGCACCCAAACTGGGGGACAAGAATTGGTGCTACCTTGAGCACCTTTCTGCAGGGGCTGAGGACAGTGCTGGATTCTGAAGGGTGCCTGCACCCCAGAAACTACCCCCAGACTACAAATGTCTCACCCTGGTGCAGAGAAGTAGCAAAATATTAGGAAAGGTTTCTGTGCAGTGGAAATTCAGTCGATGCTCTCAGAACCTGCTCTGCAGACACGGGGGAATAAGTATCATGATGAGTCTGTCAGATCTGCAGGGCAGACACAGCTGGAGCTGCTGACAGTATTTTGTGCGGGGATCACCCATGAGATGTTTGGCCTCCAAGAGTCTATGGAAAGCTGTGAGATATTAATTAAGTAGGAAGTGGGCACTGCTGCTGGTTGGCAGAGCCATGCAGCGAAGACTTTGGTGTGGAGCTGGGAGCTCCAATGTGTGATTTAATGTTCAAAGGCTGCACTAGAAATTGTGTATTTCTAGTAAGTTGGTATAAACCCTCCTGTGGCACCGTCCATTCAAAAGGCTTGTGTGACACCAGAGATCAAAGCTTGAATTATCCAGCTTTAACCACATGAGTGTAACTGAAGTGGGATAGCTTTTGGGTGGGAGTATCTGTGTGGCATGTCCTCATGGCAGTGTAACAGTGTGCTGCTGAATGGTGTTGGGGTGGAAAAGTGCCTAACTCCTGCCTGGAGCTGGACACACATTTTGTGCAAAGTGGGGCATGGGCTTCTCTTTTACAAAGTGGGTTTAGTCTGTGCTCAGGGAGCTGCAAAGCTTAATTAAGATCCTTAAAAGGACAAAAGGTGCTACATAAATTCAGGGGATTATTATAAATGTCACTGCGCTTTACAAGCTCTGGCAAAACTCAGAGGAGGAATAACAAGACCTTTCACTTCCCAGCCCTTCCTACTTACAGCTTCATGCTTCAACATAGCAGCCGTAAAATGTTGACATTTATAATTGGATGTGCATAATAATCTCTTTATTCCCGAACTGAAAAGACAGGGTGTGTCTTGAAACTTCAGCTCTTCCTCCTTGCTGAGGATCCCCCTTATTGGGATTGCTCACAAAACCATCATTTGGCAAAATGTCTTGGGGCCTGGTTCGAAGAGGTACTGGATCATTGCAGTTCCCCCAGTGAGCTGTGGGCCGGGCACCCAGTGAATAAAATCAAAGCCTCCGTGTGTTTTTAATCTGATTAGTTGATGATAATCCAGTGGTATCATGCAGCAAAAGCTGTCCAGCTTTATTTGGCAATCTCTTGTTTTAAGAGAACTGTGCTTGAGGGAGTACTCAGCTCTGGTGTTTTCTGTTAAGGACTGGCAGAAATGGGTGATTTTTTTTGTGTGTGGTTTTAGTTCTTTGAGATAGTAGGATTGACTGGGGGCCGGGACATCTGGGGACTGGTGGATTTTAGTCCTGTGGGTTCTGTCACCAGCTTTGTGCAGCCCCTCTGCAGAGGTGGTCGGTAGTGAAGGGGACAAAGGGCTGATCGGGTCAGCCTGGGGTTGAAGGCTGGCTATTACCCACCCGGGCCAGTCCGTACTGCAGGGTCGGTCCCAGGCGAGAATGGGGGAGTGCCCATAGGGACACGTCCCGCACCACCGTGTTGGTCCTGGATTGAAGCTGGACGGCCTTCCCCCGGGGCCGGTTCCGGAGCTCTGTGTCGAACCCAGGGTGAGGGATCGCGCCTCCTGGCCGGTACCAAGAGCACCGGGTTGGTCCTGGGTCGAGCATGGCAGAACCTCCCACTAGGGCTGGTCCCGGAGCAGCGGGTCGGTCCTGCACCATGTCGGTCCCGCCCCTCCGGAGCCGGTCTCGGAGCCTGTCGCGGTCCGCGTTAGCCCTCCAGCCGGGCCCCGTTCAAAGTGAACCTCTTGTCCGGCAGCAAGCCCCGGTGCGGGATCGGTGCCGGTGCGGCGGGCTGCTGGGGCCCTGCCCAACTCTGCCGGCGCATCACGGTGAGTGACAGCAGCCCCGGCCCTGCCCAGCCCGCACAACCCGCCGGGCTTTTCCAATCAGGCCGGGCTGGGGAGGGATTTCCTGCCGGGACGGGGCCAGCCGGAGCGGGACTTTGCTTAGCGCCGAGCCGGGCACCCGGGACCACACCGCTCGGTCCCGGTCGCTCCCCGCACGGCTCGGCAAGTTGCTGCTCGGCTCGGTTTGGTACTTCTCGGTGTGACTCGGTCCGGAGCGGCACCGCACGGCTCGGCTCGGTGCAGTCCGGTGCGGCTCGGTTCGGTTCGCCCCGGTGCGGTGCGGCTGGGCGGTCCGGGAGCGCCGGCAGGTGAGTGGGGGCCGCCGGCTGCGGAGCCCCCCCGGGCTCGGGCCGTTAGTCTCGGTGTGGGCAAAAATCCACCCCCCCCCCCAACCCCCGAGCTCCCTCCGAAAGAGAACCCCCAGGGGTCTCGGAGCGGGGGGAGCGGAGGCTCGGCCGGTGCCCCCATCGCTCACCGCTCGGCCTGGCCCCGGCGGCGGCAGCGCGGGGGGTGCTTCCCGGGGGCCTCCCGGGGGAGGCGAGCTGAGCTTCCCCCGCCCGCCCCTTCGGCACCCAGCCTTGGTGCCTACTGCTCTTTCGCATCTTTCCCTCTCCCCTGACGTAATTGCTTTTGTTTTGTTTTGTTTTTCCGTCTCTCCCTCTTTTTTTTTTCTTTTTTCTTTCTTTTTTTTTTCTTCTTCCTTCCCGGCGCTGCCGTTGGCTGCGGGAATGTTTGGGATACTTTAGCTCTCCAGGTGGATTCCTGGGCTGGAGGCTCTGCTTTGCTGGAGTGGGAGGGATGTTTGCAGTTGCTTTTCCAGCTTTGTGCGTTCCTTGAGTTTTACTCTGCTGCTGCTCCGCTCTCGGGAGGCTGAAGAGCTGGAGATCAGATTTTGGAGCTCTCGCTACCTCCGAGGTACCTGAGCCTCCCTCGCGTGTTTCGGGAGAGGTAGGCAGCAGCACGGGGCTGTTAGAATTGTGAGGCTGTGCAGACTTTCTAAATAAATAAGTAAATAGATTCAGTGCCCTCGTGCTCGCTTTTTGTGAGCACTTAAAAAGAGCAGCACAAAGTTGGATGTAGCACACAGGGTTAAATGAAATAGTTCTGAAGACGGTGCAACGCAGGTTTTGGGAGGGGATTTGTTTGCAGCAAGAGGTTAGTTTGAGTCAAGTGCCTGAAACTTTGTTGTAAAGTAGATAAGCTGGCATGGGTGCCCCGGGATGTGGGGAGGTGATAATTTACTTCGGTGGGCATTGGCTTGGGTGCTTGGTACCAAACCCCCAGGCAGCCCCAGTGCTGGGGGGCTCATCAGCTGAATGAACCGTGGGCCCCCCAGGGGAGTGACAGGGGGAGAACCCCCAGCGTGGTGTGGAAATCTCAGTACCCCCTCATACCAGAATCGAAACTAGCACTAGAGCATCACTTCTCTGGCTGCCCTGACTACTGCCTGGGAGGGCTGGAGCATGGAGAGCCCACCGGGGTCCCTGCTCCTGGGCAGCTGGAGCATTCAGCTTCACTGCAGGTGGGCTGAACAATGCTGTGCAATGGGACACCCCTTCTGATTTTGCCCCTCCCGATCCAGGCAGGATTTCTCTCCCTGCTGTTGCCTTCTTTCTCTTGTGGTTTCCCTCCTCAAAACAGTGACCTGGATTGCTTGAAGGAAGTGACACCCGCTATTATATAAATGGCTGAGGGTGAGCGCTCTGGTAAGGGAGATGGCAGCCTGAGCTGTGGCTGGGGAACCAGAGCCAGTTCTGATCCAACCCGTGTTGGCTCTGGAAGAGTTGTGGGGTGATCTAGCAACTGCCTTGCAGCTGGTATGGCGGGTGCTCCCTGCCCTCCTGCATGCATGCTCCTCCCCGGGCATCGGAGCAGCCTGCCAGATGCATGGCCCTGAACCAGGAGAGATTTTCTCACCACCTAATTTGGGTAGCCCAGTTGCAGCAGGAAAGGACTGGGAGGTGTCAAATGCTGCCCCCAAACCCTGTGCCTTCTTAGGGGTACCCTAGCTGGCCAGGATGTGAGCTTGGTCCTGTTCTCCGGAGAGTGGTTGTGCTGCTAAATTGTACCTAGCTCCTCACTTGGGCCAGAAGAGAGCTCACGTGTCACTTAAAGAGTGTCTTGGATCCCAGGGTACTGAGCTTCATTGGTAATTCAAAGGGTGAGGGTTTACAGGATGGGAACAGTGGGGGGCAGGCTGACCCGCTCCCATGGGCTGCAAAGGACTGTGGCTAAAAAACCTCAGCTCCATCCCTTGGGTGCTGCCATCAGGAGAGGAGAAGGGGAGACACTGCAGTGCCCCGAGCCCCCTCTGATGCCTTTAGAAAGGGAACAGCGTGATTCCCCCAAGGGGATGGGGAAGGAACTGTGCCCCTGTCCTGCTTCTTGGCTACCCCCCCAGTGGCACTCTCAGGAGGTTTCCTCTGCAGGTTTTTCCCTCTCTATTTAACACGAGGACAAGCCAAGTCCCACCAGGACTAAATATAGTCAAAGTATTTGTTCTTCGGCGCGGATACAAAAGCTGTCGCGACGGAGCCGGGAGGTAAATGGCCTTTGAGGGCTGACTCTGCTCTTCCCCTCTGCAGGTCCTGTGCTGCCTCGCTGGGGCTTGGCTGTGTGTGGGGCTCCCCAGCGTGGCTGCAGTGCCGTCGCCAAGAGGAATGCTGAAACGAAGGGGCTAATGAGCACCAGAGAGGGAGGATCTATAACTTCCAGATGGCGATGAGCCCGTAATCCCTTTGGGAAGAATTAGGGACTCATCAGCACGGCAGAGACTGGCGAGGGGAGCAAAGCACGACACCTCCAGCTCCAGGTCTGCTGCAAGAGGCCGAGGATATCCCGATGCCCACTGCCCAGCCCCAAGTTGCCTGGCTTTGTCTCACAGAGCCCTTGTGCTCCTGGGAGCCCATCTCTGAGTGCTGAACTATTTCTTGTTTTAATTGATTGCATGTTCTCCCACCAAACTCCATCCGGGCCCTGCTCCTCCTCATGTAGAAAGAGACTTCTGCCCTTAACTGAAAGGCTTCTTCCTTCTGGGTTTTATGTCCCGTGGAAGCATTAAGCATCATTCTTGCTGGATTTCATCTCCCTTTGAAGTGTGTTTTGAGGAATTACAGGCTTGTTCCCATGGCTTTATAAACTGCTAGGATCTGAAGGTCTCTGCCTTCCACATCACTGCTGCTCCCACCTGTCTGCGATGGGGCGAGAGCAGGAACTGATCCAAGCTGTGAAGAACGGGGATGTACCCAGCGTGCAGAAACTGGTGGCCAAGATCAAGGCATCCAAGAGCAGTGAGTACCCAGGCTCAGAGCTGCAGGTTCTTCTCCCTGGCTGGGCACTGCTGCCTGTGCTGGGGTGCAAGTCCCAGCAATGGGTTTGCTGCTGTCCCAGCTGGGGTGCAAGTGCTGGCTCTGCACCCCAGTGTATGAGTTACACCACAGCTGGAGGTGGAAGTGCAATTGCAGCCCATGTGGATGGATGACTGGGCTGTAAGCGATCCTCCTGGCCAGGCTGGGGTTCCCCTCAGGCTTGGGGCCAGGGGATCTGAAGTGTGGGCTACTGAGCAGGGATGGGCAAAGGGAAATGGCAGCACTGGGGGCAAGTGGAGCTTCCTGAGAGGGCGATGCTGCTACTCAGGGTTTTTAGCAATTGCTGCTCTCAGCCGTATTTGTCTTGTGAAAAATTATCATCCCAGCCAGTCGACTGGAACCAATCGTCAGGCCTTGAATTTCAGTCTGGTAATGTTTAACCCTTCAGCAGGGCTTTTTTCTTGCATGTGCTCTCTGAAAGGTCAGTGGCAAACACAGCTCAGAGCGAATGTCAGGCTCACCGGGGTTCCTGAGGGCGCTGGGGTCTTGCAGGCGCCGCACAGTGTCTGGAGAAGGGGAGGGTGGAAAGGTGGAGGAGCAGGTCTTGGCCAGTGCCACGGTGTCCTCATAGAGAGCTGGGCTTCTGTTCACTTCTTGTCACCTACTGAGAGAAAGAAACTGGTAAAAATAAATAGAAGGGAGCTTGGTGTGGTGTCTGGCCAGGTGAAGGTGTACTGTGCCTGTGCAGGCTGCAGCATCTGCTCTGGACAGGGGGAGGCTGGGGGACACAGGACCCCCCTGCTGGGGCTGCACATCGTGGGGGGTCTTGTGTGTGTGTGCAGAAAAACTGGAGGGGAATCAAAAGTGTTCTGGGGAGGGAGAGGAGAAACTCGGGCAGAAGAAGTTTTAAGGCTTCCTAGAAGTGGCTCAGGGTGGAAAGGCTAGTGCTGAGAAATGTGAGTTAGGCTGAGGATTATAAATGTGAGAAGGGGATAAAGACTCCTGGGTCAGCTGCTGAAAAGCTTTGACTGGGGCCAAAACTTTGCAAATCCTGACTGTCAGGCCTGCAGGAGGGCTGTGGGCCACCTTCTCCCCAAAACGGGGGTGTGTGGTGCCCTCTCCCTGGCTAGAGGGACTGGGTGCCATTGCCCCTGCTTGAAGTTCAGGGACTGCACCCATACAGGGTTCTTAACTGGAGTGAGAGAGGTTTGTGTGTGCAGACAAGTTGAAGGACACCCCCAAGGCAATAAATAATGTCAGGACATGAGTGTCCCACTGGCTGACACTGCCCCACTCCCCCAAGCTGGTGTCCTGTTGCTGGGCAGTGTGAGCAGGCTGGGGAGCATGAAGTTACACCTTTTTTTTCCTAACCCCCTCCAGTAACACTCTCCCAGTTAAAGCCTGCCTGTATTTTCTCTCTGGCATTTTTCCCTCCCTCCAGCCATGGGGCACCCATGTGTGTGTTTAGCTTCCCTGCTCCAGCAGTGTCAGCAGCTCCTTCTGCTTATTTTCATTTTATTCCTGTATGAGAAGGGAGGAGCAAAAAGCCCAGATTCCTGCAAGGCCACCGCTGCAAGCCCCCCTTGGGGCTCCCATGCTAGACTCATTGAGGGGGGTTTGCCTGGCCCCAGGGGCTCATCCTCTGCATGGAGCGCATCGCCTCTCCCCATCCCTTACAGTTCATTCCTCTCTGTGATGCTGTGAGCTGAGCATTTGCTGTGTTTGCCGCTTGTTGAAGTGTCTTTTCCATATGACAGTCTGAGATGCTGAATATTATTATTATATTTTTTTTAATCCCTCTAAGAGTCCTTCTGCTGTCTCAGTGGATTGGGAGCTCGGTTGCTGTGATCAGCCCTCCGGGGCTTCCTGTGCTTAAAAAAGTCACCGCACGTAAGCAAAAATCAAGCTCCAGTCCCGGCAGCAGGAACTTCAGGGACACATTGTTTAATATTCACCCTGCACAGCCCTCCCTGCGCAGGCGCTGCCACACAAGTGGGTCACAGCACCTATTATTGCAAGGTGGTGGGCCAGGCAGGGAGAAAGTTTTGGGGGCAGAAGGGGAAGGGCCGACAAGGGTGGAGGGTCCTGCCTGGGGGAAGGGGATGTCCGGATGATGCCGTGGTCACTTATGCAGCTGTAGAGGGCGGGGGGAGGTGTCTCCTGCAGGAGAGCTGTGCTGCTCCTGCCAAGCTGCACTTTGCTGAGGTTCCCCGGCACAGCAGTGGAAGCGTCCTGCTTTTTAATTTCCTTCTCCCCTCCCCATTGGAGTGCTTGCAGAGTTTAATTGAAATTGTTAAACGACCCGTCACGGCTTTGGCCTTTCTCCCCAACAATCAATCATGTCTTGGGGTTGGCCGCGCTCACCAACAATGCGCCAGTTGGCCGGGCCAGGGTGGCCGCCGCAGCACTGAGGGGCTGGGGCTCCCCGGTGAGGTGAGAGGCAGAGCCCCCCCCAGCTGGGGCTCTTGTCCCTGGGGAGAGGTGACAGCTCCAAGCTGAACAGTGCCCAGCAAGGTTTGTGTGTCCCTGTCCTTGGAGGTGCAGGGATGACGTTGGGGATGTGTGTGATGCCCTCATAATAACCAGAGGCTGGAGGAGCTATGGAAAGCAACGGGAGCTGGACTCACTGTTTGCCTTCCTCAAGGGAGTGGTGAAGGTTTTTGTTTAAACGTGTGCGAAGTGCAAAGAAAGGGTGGCAGCTGAGCAAACTGGTGTTAAACTCTCAAGGACAGGGAGCAAAGCCCTGCCGTGGTTCAGCCGCTGCCTTGGGGATGTCCTCTTGCCCTACTTCCATGAGTGTCATACCCCATTTCACCATCCGTGCTGGTGCTTTCCATGCCTTGGCTATGTCAAGAGCAGGGGACAGATGCCTAGGACTCCACTCTGTCTGGGCCATGACTTGGCAAGTTGTTAAACACTATTGAAACTGCTGGAGGGATGTCTTGGCTTTATCCCCATCCCTGGGTTGGGGCCCCCCACTGCTGTATCCCGGCTGCACAAAGCACAGAAGCTGCTTCCCAAGAGCAGTGCTGGTCCCTGGAGTCTGCTGTCACCTGTGCAGCTGGGCAGGAGAGGGACAGTGCTGCTCTGCATGCAATGAGACTTCAGCTGGCAGATGTGGGATAACTTGCTCCCTCCCCCTTAAATTTTCGCCTAATCCCTAGTAGCTGTATCAGCTTAAGCCCCGAAGAATGAGGTTTAATATCTCTCCTGTGATTTGTTAGTCTTTGCCACTGGCACTCCGTGTCCCCATCCTCTGCTGAAACACCCGCCCTCCCTGTATACCCTGCTAGGCTTTTTCCTTCTCTCAGCACCAGTAGGTCCACTTCTTCTTTGAGGAAGAAGTTGCTCCTTTTTGCAGTTTGGGGGTTATTTTGTGATGATGTTGCATGTGCCTTTGTCCTGGCTGGCAAGCCCAGCACACCATCCTTCCTCACCTAGAAGGACCATCCTCCTCTTTGCTCCTGCTCCCAAGCCCTGAGTGCTCCAGCTGCTTTGCATGGTCTGGCTGCAGGGAAGAGCCAGGACTGGCCTTGGTCAGGATCCTTAATATTTCAGGCTCTGCTGCACCCCATGGCTTTCCCTGCTGGCAGTGCCATAGGGATGTCTGGACGTGCTGCCCACTTTGGTCCTGCCCCAGGCAGTGCAGGCAGCTGTACCTGGCTCCCCCACCGAGCCCAAAGATTTGGGCCTGGATATGTCCCTTGAAGCCCAGGTTTCACAGACGAGTTCCTAAGTGTCCTTGGCCGTGTTCTTCTCCTCACCCTGTGCTGTAGGTCTGACGAGCTGGACCGGCTCCACAGCCGCACGCTGGCTTGGGAAGGCCGTGGGCACGCCTGCGGAGAGACGCCGAGAAATGCTGCCGAAACGGGCAAAACTCCTTCTGCCGAGCCCCAGCCAGGAGCAGGGTGAGGCACTGTGCCCAGGGCTGGTGGCCACCCTGTGCTGGGGACCCCACTGCCTGCCGAAACCTGCTGTGGAACCAGCCTGTTCCATGGGGTGAGGGGGTGAGAGGGAAAGAGGCTTCAAAGGTTCTGACAGCCACGGAATGGATGGCAGTGGGGATGGGGGCTCCTCTGGCAGCCTGGTGTTTGCTAGGTTTTCCCACGCAGATGCTGGTTGTCCCAGCTCATGGTGGGGTTTAGCCTCCTCTTTTTTTTTTTTTTTTTTTTTTTTTTTTGTGGCTCTGGCCAGGAAGGAAGAGCTTCACATGGGCAGTGATGGTGAAAGGAGTGAGCAGGCTGTTGCTTTTCAGGGCTGGTCTCCTAGCGGGTGTTGTGTTTGGAAAGGAGCCGGTGTGCCCAGAGCCGGGGAAAGCGTCACCGTGCCGAGCACGGGAGATAAGGCACAAGCAAACAGCATCGTGCTGGGAGATGGGGGAGCCAGAGCTGGGCATCACCTGGTCCAGTGGGCACAGCCTCATCAGGGTGGCCAGCCCAATGCCCCTCTGCACCCCATCTCCCCATGCTTACAGGTCCATGTCTGCTCCCCTTCCAGGTCTGTATGTGTGTCTTCATCCTTTAAAAACCCTTTTGCAGGGCAGTTTATGGCTCCTTGCTGTCAGCCAGCTGCCTTTTCACTGCCTCGATAAAAGTGCAGAAAAAAGAACTGCTTCTGGGAAATGGGATGAGGACAGACTGTTGAGGCCACCTTGGGCCGTACTGCATTCCCTTGGGAGCAGCACTGAGACATCCCAGGTCTTGACCATCTCTCCAGGGATGCAGAGGTCCCACAAGGCTATAGATGGAGCTGGGCAGGTGGCCATCCATAATATTGCAGACAGGAGAAGGTTGAGGTCTGGGGAAGGGATTTCCATCCTTGAGGCACTTCTCAGTGACTCAGCCCAGACCTGGGGGTTTGGTGCCCCCTTCCTGAGGGCTGTGGAGGCTTTTTTAGCTCCCTGATCCAGAAACGTGGGACAATTTGGATGCTGACATCTCGAAGGCAGACAGGGAGGGCAGCCCCGAGCTGTGGGACAGCGTGTGCCCAGACACTGTAATGGGGACGGTGCTCCCCAGGGCTGCACTTGGGCAGGGGAGGAGGAGGAGGGGACATGGCAAGGACACTGCTGACACAGCCGTCCTGTTCTCCATCTGGGACTGGGGACATTCTGGGGGCATGAGGTGGATTGCTGCAGGTCTGAGGGAGGTGGTGAATAAAAACTTCCCAGCTATCAGCAACCTGGGCAAAAAGGTAGTGTGCCCTGTGGGATGCTGCGTGTGTGCCTCCAGCACTCCCTGGCTTTCTGCCAGCGGGGGGAGAAGTTGGTTCTGGGTGAAAACCCCATTGTGCTCTTCCTCCTCATGCACCCAGGGCTTCTTGGTCCAAAGACCTTGACTGTAGCCTAGAAAGGCTTGCAGTATCATCCCTCTTTAGGACAAGTGAGTCCCTGTGGACCACAACAGCATCACCACCATTACTCCTGCCACCTCTGCATCAGGATCCTGGTGCCACAAGAAGGTTTCCCTGGGAAGAGGGGAGTGAATTATTGGACCCCAGTAGCGATTGACAGAATCCGCTCTGGAAGATGTTTTCCAGCTGGCCAGGAGCACTCAGTAGCAAGCTCCTGGCTGGCTGGAAACCATCTTCCACACGGCATTGCCCCGGCAAGAGTTAAAAGAGGGGCTGGGTGCCGTGCGTGTGTGTGTGCATGCACGCGCCCTGCTTTGTTTTTAAAAGCTCCTCGGCTGGCCTGGCCCCCCGCCAGACCCGAGGCTGCCGCTGGCAAAAACTCCGGCAAAGGAGTATGAAAGGGGCAGAAACTAAATAACAATAAACCACCTTTTTCTGACTGCTCTAGCAAGCGAGGTGGGTGGGGAGGAGCTGCGAGCACTCTTGACTCCCCCAAATCCTGTCCTGGCTTCTCCAAAATATCGTGCTTGGGATGGAGAGGGAGGGACCTGCTTGAACCTTGGGGCTGCATCATTGCCCGGGTGTCCCGGTGAGTCACAGACCTGTCTGGAGATGCCCAAACTTCTTGGAAATGGCTCTGCCAGGATGATCTTTACCCTCCCAGGGAAGGGCAGGACTCTTTTGCCCATCCCTTGCTCCTGCAGGATGCCCGGGGCTGCAGCAGCCTGTGCCCAGGGTGGGTGCGCGAGCACCCAAGGTTGTTTGTAACCCTGGGGAGAAAGGCCGGAGCTGCAGCCGAGCGCGGCTTCGATGGGGAGATAAGGGAGCAGGGAAAACCTGCGTGCGCGGCAGGTATGCGGCATCCCAGGCCTGGTGCAACACGTCCGGCTGCGCTTCCGCCAATCCCTGCCAGCGCCGGCGCCGCTCCCCTCCCAGCCCCAGCCAAGGCTGTGCAGAGAGCACGCAGCCCCCGGCACCACCGCCCTGCCTGGACCCCTGCCCCAGCCTCCCCCCTGGTGCCTTCCTGGGAGCTGGAGCCTTGTACCAGCGACCCTGGTGGGTGGTGGTGCCGTAGGGGGTGAAAACTCCCCGGTTTTGTAATACCGGGCAGGGTTGGGTAAGGCACCCTGACTGCTTGCCAAGGGAGTTGGTGAGCATGGGGTGGGTGTTGGGTGCCTGAAATGGAGGGTGGCAGGGCTGGCTTGGGCTCTCCCAACCCACTCTGCAGATACCTCTTGCCCCTTTAGAGCATCAGTGCCACGGTCTGGCTGGCTCTGGGCCCTCTCTGCCCTCCTTGAGCACCTCATCTGGGGGCATCAATTTGTTTCTTTGCCAGGACAGGTGTGGGTGAGCCCAGAGGGGGGGTTTCCAGCTGGAGCTGAATTGGTTGCAAACAACAGTAGTGGAGCCCATGGAGTGGGAGTCCCATGGACTGTTTCCTCTCCCTGGGAGGGAGACCTGACTCACAGCATGTGTGGCCCTTGAGGAACCTCACCCTGCTGCAATGAGGCTGTGAGTGTCACTCACCTTGGTGGCCTCTGAAGGGGCCAGAGTCCTTCCTGGAGGCCAATCATTGCCTACACAGTGGGTGCTGGTGCATGCTGAGCCTGCCTAGTGGTGTTGGGGCTGGGGCCAGCACAGGCAAGGCAGCAGGGATTGCTCTGGGCTCTATCTCGGGCTGCTCCTGTTGGCTTGGAGCACCTCAGGTTTTGTTTTGCTGGGCTGGTGTGGGTGGGAAGGGCTGGATTGAGCCCTCTTGGCTTTGTTGCATGAGTACCTGCTTATCCTGCCAGGTTAAAAAGAGGAGAAATGCTTCTCCATGTGGGAGAAGAGGCTCCTGTGGAGGAGCTGCTTCTGACGCTGCTCTGTGTCCAAAACCCAGGAGCTGCTCAAGCTTTAGGGGAACCCTCAGCACAGGCATCTCCCTGTTTCAGAGTATCTGCCCCACTGGTTATATTTAGCAGCATGTGCTGGGCTGTGCATAGACATCCTGGAGCTGCTTCTCTATTCCCTCCACCCCAACCCTAGTATGGACAGGCTGAGGTCCAGCTCTGAGCCCCCCAAAGTCATGGCTCTGTTCTGTCCCACTGTATCCTGCTCCAAACACCTGCAGCTTTTCAAGGCCAGATTCATGCTGGATGTCAGTGTCTGGAATGGGCCTTGTCCAGCATAAAAAACTTCCCCGAGCAGGGCAGGTGGATGCCTTCTCTCAGCCCCACCTGGGGACAACCTGGGCACTGGGATGGGGGACCAGTGTGCAGACACAGCAGCCTCCTGAGTCCTGACATGTGGCTGGCCACATTCTTGCAAAGCCAGTGCCTGGTTGTTCAGGAAGGGACGTGCAAGATCCAGGGCTGGTTTGCTCTCCCAGCGCTTTCCCAGCGGGCTTGGCATAGCTTGGAAAGCAGAATGAGGCAACCTGCTGTGATGCCCTAGGAGGGAGGGCATTGGGTGCACCAGGAGGGGTGCAAGAAAAGTTGCCTTTTTCTATGAAAAAGAGCTGAGTGAGGTGAGGGGACCCTTTTTTCCTTCCTGCACGCTTCCCTCTTTCTCCTCACTTCCTCCCCCCAGGATGCTGGGAGGAGGCAGGGGGGGGTTCTGTTCTCAGCTCCCACCTCCTGCCTCTGCCGCCAACTCGGGCTTGCCGGGGCCGTTCCCGACACGCACCCGCCCTGCTGGGGAGGCATAAACAGATTGGGTTGCAGGCAGGGGTCCAGGGAGCAGGCAGGCCTTGGCTTGTGTCCCACCACCACCGGGTCGGGCCGGGGTGCAGGGAGTGCTGAGGCAGGGGAATGGGACAAAGGGGGCTGACCTGGTGGCAGGGTCTCTGCAGAACGGTGGGTATGACCTTGGTTTGTGGAGGGGTAAGGCGTGCTGTCCCTACCTCAGTTTACCTCTGGTGCTAAGGTCAGTTTGCTCTTTAGGGCTTTGGAGATGTTGATGTGCTATCCCCCAAGCCCCTTTCCCATCTCAGCATGGGAAGCTGCTGCCCAGAGCTCAGTCTGTGATCTGGGGGTCTTCAGATCCAACCCCATCGTCCATGGCAGTTGTATTTTGATGCCTCTGACCTTGCTGTAAATCAGCCCTTGTCCCTTCCATGGTATGCATGGGGACGGGGCTGCTCTGTGTCACCCATGTCCCCAGTTGGTCCCTCAGCAGCTGCTGCCCAGCTCCGGCACCCAGGCTGGGCCATGGGGGGAACCCACTGCCCTCCCTGCTCCCCCCAGAGCAGCTGGGATGAGGGGAGGGGGACAGGAACGCGGCTCCCAGAATAACTTGGCAGGCACCGAGGCCCCCATGGGGATGGTGAGACAGGGTCCTGCTGTGGGTTCCTGCTTCCACCATGGGGACAGGGAGATGCCTCTCCCAGGACAATACTGTGTCACCGGTTGCTAAATGAGTTTACCACTGCTGCTTCCACCGGGGACATGTGGGGTGCTGCAGGGCACCAGGGTGATGTGAGTGTCACAACCCTCTCCTGTTCCCTGCAGGCAGGGGTCCTGGGGGAATCTTTTGCTGCTGCAGCATCCTACCTCAGCCAAGGCGTGAGAAAAGTGCCACCAGACAGATGCTCTGCTGGATTTTGGCAACAACTTCTCCAGCTTTGTGGCATTGCCCGGCCAGCTGGAAACTCTGCCAGGCAGCCAGAGGGTCTGACCTGGCTGGCAAAGAGCCCTCGTGACGGGCACAGGCAAAGCCAAAGAGGAGGGAGCGGTGATGGGTTTGTCTCTCTCGAGCTGTTTGTCACAGGCTGGAGTAGTTTGGGACAGATCTCCCTTTCCCATGGGTGGCAGCTTGGAGTGGCCAGGCAGTGCCTGTTTGCTTTGAGAGGTGACTCTGCACAGGAGATGGGAGCAGCAAAGAGAGATGTGTGCCTTCTGTCCCCTTGTTGTCATTACAGAGGAGATCTGGGACAGGGATCTCACCCATCTCTCATGGCTTGGGAGGACCAAGCAGCTGCTGCTGGGTGAGACCTTCATGCTCTTTTCCCGATGCAGATGCCATGAATGGCTACAGTGTCACCCATCCAGCATCCCTTGGGACCAGTGGGAGCTGGAGGCTGTGTTTCAGCTCTGTCCAGGAGGGAAGGGAGCTCAAGCTGCTCAGATCTGGGCTGCCATGCAGAAAGAGCCAATAGCTGGAAGGCAGCTGTAGGAAGCAGAGCCTCTCCTTTAGGTTTGGCAGTAGAGAGTAGAGGCAGCAGCCCCCCCAGGGCAGAAATCTTTGGTTCATAGGGAAGAAAACTCAGGCAGCATCTGTCCCCATCCCCACACAGACTGGGCTGTGTGTCCCAGGGGACCCCTCCAGGACATCCCTGAGCGGGGCTGGCGGCAGCCCTGGCTCTCAGGGTCAGAGTTGAGGAAAGGCATCCGCAAGGTATTTTTAACTGCCTGTGACTCCAGGCCCCGGCTGCACAGCCATGAGGAGCACTGTGAGGTTCGTCCGGCTGCTGGTGACTGATGGCCCATGGGATGGTTACAGGGGGGGACGAGGGGGCTTTGGAGAAAATTTGGTTCCCATCTGCCAGGGCCTCTGGAAGGAGTGGCGGCACTTGAACCATCGACCTTCTGGATGACCTCGAGCAAATGGCTTCACCTCCCGGTGCCTCCCCTCCCATCCTGTCTGTGCCTTGCCTAGATTAGAGCATCCAGGGTGGGGACAGCCACTATGTCCACCCTGACAGTGCCTGCTCCTGGGACACATGGCAGCTTCCCCGAGGCCAAAGGAGGAGGTTGTCACAGGACTTCCAGCTGCCACGTCACTGTGTACTTTGAGTACTGGCTCCACCGGCTGGAGCAGCTCCCAGGTGCTGACTGCCACGTGTGGGCACCAGGCTGGCAGTGATGAGAACATTGCTTTAGGACCACGACAGCCCAGTCCCCCAGCCTCAGCCTTGCCCCACTGCCCCCGGAGCTGCATGATTTTTCACAGCGAGAGTGGAGGGCTGGATCCTTGTTTCGCTCCCTTGAGCTCACAGGGTTTTGCTGGCTGCTCTTGGCTGCTCTAATTTTTATCTGGGGCTCACTGTTAGAACCATGAAATAAATAGCTACGTGCTTCTCTCAAGCGTCAAAACCCTCCAGGTGTAGGTGGGTTGCTGCGTCCCTGCCCGCCCTCCCTAATTAGCTGTTGCTCAGCAAATCCAGACTTACTGACCTGCCCTAATCTTCCCGTGCTAGGCCAGCCCTTCAGCTGCTGCCTCCTGCTGCTCACCTCTGGTGCCCCCTCAAGCCTCTTGTGTCCCCTGTGAGCCCATGTCATGTTCACAGCCCTGTGTATGAAATAGAAGGTGGTGCCCTGGGAAGCTGCATCCCCCTGTGCTGGGTTGTTTTCCTGGCTGGTGTCTGCCTCTGTGCCCACACTCGTGCTGTTCTCACCGTCCCCCCACATCCTGCTTCCCCTCTTCCTCCCATTGACTGTCTGCCGGTTGGATTATTTTTCCCCAGATGCTGCATTCTGCAATTTTCCCAGGTTGAATCTGCTTGGGTTTGTTCTCCTAATCTCCCTAAGTCTTTTTTGTGTTATTTCTGCCCTTGTCAATCCTTCGAGCATCCTCTACAGATCATATTAATGCACCATGTGTGTGGTATTGCACTAATGAGCATGCTGAGTCTGCAGGTGCAGCCCCTTTGCCTGGGTACCTGGGAGGCACTTGAGCCACACAACCCCTTTCCCAGCTCCCAGGAGAACCAGCTGGGACTGGTTCTGAACTGGACTGGTACTGAACTGGTATGGAACCAGTTGATTGGGAGTCAAGGTGTTGTCAGTGCTGGACCAGATGCCCTGCTGGTCCCCATGTCCTGCAGACCATGAGTGTCCCTTTGTGCCTGGTGATGCGCTGTGGGTGCAGGCAGAGCTCACCCTTGGCTGCCAGCCCTGGCTGCTATCGCCCCATCTCTTCCCGCTCAGGAGGGCGTCCTGTCCTTTCGGAAGGATGGGGGAAATGGAAAAGGCTCCACCTCTTCCCTGGGCAAATACAGCTCCTCTGAGTTCATATCCTGGAGAGCGGAATAGCCAGGTCCCAGCAGGGATGGTGACTTCACCTCCCGGTAACGTGTTTCCCCGGCCAGCTGGGAAAGGAGCCCTTGTATCTCTGAAGGAGCCGCCCAGCTACTCCCACCCAAAGTCTTTCCCAGCTGTTTCCATCCTGGATGGGGCTGGGGGATGCAATTTCAACTTCATGGAGAAGGGGTGTTACCATTCCCCTTCCCATGGGAACCAGGCTGGGTTGCAGCCCTTTGGGGTGGGTGCCCAGTGCAACCCCCCCAAACTATTGCAGGGAAGAGTGAGTGAGCACCATCCCACTTCACAGCTGAGGTCCTTCTGGGGGCCTGAAACTTGGAGCAGGATTTTGCAAGGGGTGAATCCATCCCCAAAGGACTCCTGTGATGCTGTTTCCCCTCCTTGACATTTGTCCTCTCCATCCCCACTGTGGCCGCCAAACCTTGGGGGTGAGAGGCAAGAGCTGAAACTTCTTCCCAGCTGCACACATGAGGACAGGGTTTCCGACTCTGCTTTTCCTTTCATTGTTCTGGGAGCCTTCTCTTTGAACAAGCTGCCTGTTTTTTCCTGCTTTGCCTGGGGGGCGGAAGTGGCAGCGGGAAATTGGGGGTCAGTCTGGGGGTCCTGGGCCGGCTAGGCTGGGGGTGAGTGGTTGATGTCTGTGCTGCATAGAGATGCTGTCCCTGCTGCCATCCTCTTAAAAAAAGTTAATTGTGAGGTTTCCTTGGGATAAAGGCTCCTAGTCTTGCCCAAAGAAGGAAAAAAGGCTTCCAGTTGACTCCATGCTCCTGCTACTATGTTCCCAGACCCTTCTTCCTTCACCTGCCATAGATCCTCAGCCCAGCTGAGGGAGAAAAGGAGGTGCTTTGAGCCTCTCAGACTCCCAAACTTGGCCTTCACCATCACCCACCATCCTGTCTGAGCCCGTCACAGGATGGGAGAGCTTAGAGAAGCAGAAAGGAGAGATGAGGGAGGCAGAGCTGCCAGAGGAGACTCAGGTATGGCATTTGTAGAAACAACTTGGTGGCAGGGACACCTTGGGCTCTGTGACTGTAAGCCCAAAGATTTGAACCTCAAGCCAGCAGTAGTGGAGGCCATTGACATTAGAGATGCAGAGTCCATCTCTTTTGGTGGGGGGATGCTCAACAATGCAGGGATGCCGTGTGCAGCCCTTGGGGTGCTGTAAGAAGCCCCCCAGGTTTGGCTCTCAGCTCGCTGAGGTTGCTGCACCCAGTGGGTTTGTCCCAGCTGGACCCAGTATGCCAACACCAGGAATAAGACTTGTGTGCAACGACTATCACGTAGCTTGGGCAGCAGGCAGGGCTCCAGCCAGGTCTGGCATGTCTTGTGTCTGTTTGGTAGTTTTCTCAAGGAGTTGACAGACACTGGTGTAGGGAATGATAAGGGGTCCCCTCCTGCATCACTATCTCCTGTTGCTGCCATTTGCCCTGTGCTGATGGGAATCTTCTTCATTGACTGCAGCCTCCCTGTCCCACCCAAGTAACCCAAGGTGTTTGCCCCAGTCAGACTCACCCCATGGTGCCTGGCTTGGTGAAGGACCTGTTTGTCAGCGTTGGTGGGGAGCCCATTTGTAGGGATGCTGTGAAGCCTCAAACCCTGGCACAGGCCATTTGCAGGCAGGAAGGCACCTGTGACATTTGGACACCCGTGGCACTTGGACACCTGGGGTGTTTGGATGCAGGGATGAGTGCACAGCTGGGTATCCCAGGCAGCAGCACCCTGGCAGCCAAATTCACCCATCATAACGACAGAGCCCAGGGGGCTTCTGCCTGCTCAGGGAGCCAGGCTCAACCTGGGCTTAGTGTCTGAGGTGCCAGCTGGTGGCTGTGGCAAGCAGTGGGGGTCGGGAGCCCTTGGCGTTCTCACAACCTCCATCTCAAGCTTGCTGGACAACTTTGGCTGATTTTCTTAAGGTCTCTGTGGCCAAGCTCCTTCCCTATTGAAGTGGGTCAGTCTCTTCCAAACCTATTGGGAAACTGCACCTGAAGTAGCTGGTTTGCCAGGAGGTGGTGCCAGGAAGAAAAGGGTGTGCACAGCCACGGTGGATGTGGCTGTGGACAGAGAGGTGACAGAAAGGGTGATTCCTAAAGAGGGGTCCACATCACCTCTTCTTATCTAGATTTTGGGCAAGACATTTTCTCCCAAGCCCCAGCACAAACCCACTCTGTGCCAAGGCAGGGTCACCCCAAGCTGTCAGTCCAGGTCAAGGCCAGGCAGGTCAGGTCAGATGAAGCCACCACTTCCTGCCACCTCTGTCTCCACCCTAAGAGTCTGCCACCACCACTGGAGACTGTGGTGCTCTGTGGGATCACAGTTGATTAACTCCTCCAGCTGGTTTGTTGGTTTAGTGGTGACATTCCCCAAGTGAATTTTATTTTCCAAAGAGGGTATGTTTGTGTATCTGGTGTGTCCAGAGCACACGATCCTTCTGGCACTGCCAAAGGCAGTGGGATGGTGTTACTGCTGTGTCCTGACAGAGTATCCCTGGCTGCAAGATGCTCATTGCCAGCAGTGCAGGGATGCTCATGGCTGGATGCTCAGGGGATGGTTCAAGGTGCAGGTGGAGTCATGGTTCAGGGATGGTTGTAGGGATGGATTGAGGGAGCTGTCAGTACAGGGATGCTCATGGTACCAGGGTGCTCAGACCTGCCCTGCATGGGGGCTCATGCCACAGGGATACTTGCAGCCAGCATGTGAGGTTGTGGTTTCCCAGGGAAAGAGCTGAGGGCCTGTGACACAGAATGAGCAAAAAGCTGTATTTTTTTCAAGGTGTCTCTGGCAAGGAGATAGCTCTCCAATTAGAGATTTATCTGTACTGCACAGACTCAAAGACTAGATGGACAAAATTGGAGGGAGTCACTACTTTTAGGAGTGTTGCTCTCTGTGTAAGCCAGGGCAGGAGTCTCCAGGGGATGCTTCTGGGGACACACAGGGTATTTGGGCATTTCCTGCCCCAGCCAAACCCAGGTGAGTGTTGTGCCATCCCAGCAAGCAGGTCAGTGCTCCAGAGGGGATGTGTCCATCTCCCAACCATCGAAGCAAAGCGAAAGACATAGGGTGACACAGGGTGCCCAGTGAGCTGGCACAAGGGGTGCAGGCCAGGTTGGGCAAGGGCACGCCTGGCTCCATGCAGCCAGCACGGGTGGTGCCAGGCAAGCACCCTGAGGGGGTAAATACGGGTTTGTGCCTGGGTGGCTGCTGGTGGTGCAGATGAGGCTCTCACCATGGCTGGCTGCTCCCCGGGAGCCCCTGCACCTCCTGGAGACCTCAGCCAAACCTGGCATCCCAGCCACAGGGGTACAGCCCAGCTACATGGGGGCACAAGGACTGGTTCACTGGGTGGGAGAAGCTGGTTGGAAACGTGCCACGCTGGGCAGCACCGTCACAGCCCCTCTGCACCAGCAAGGCTCTGTAAGGCCAGCACTTTGTCCTGGCCAGAGCAGGAGTGTGCTCTGTGCCAGGGGCTTGGCCCCATCGGAGGGGCCCCGGCCAGTGTGGGTCGGAGCGGGCGGGTCCTGCATTTGTAAGTAATTTGCCGGAGCGCTCCGGAGTTGCTTCCCGCCTGCTGCTTGGCAGGCAGACGCTGCACAGAAGCTTCGCTGGCTCCCTGGAGGCCTCGCTGAGCCCTGGCCCCATGCTGCTGAGCCTCGTCCTGCCCGGGCAGGCGCCGGCAAATGCGCTGGAACAGAGAAGCGGAGCGGGGTGGGAGCCTGGTGGGACCCCCGGAGGGGTCGTGTTGTGGGGCAGGGCTGAGTGGGGGGAATCCATGGTCAGAGTTAACCTTTAGGGGGTGCAAAGGTGTCTTTACCCCTGGAAATCTCTGCTTTGCAGCTTTTTGCATTTCAGTGCTGGATTCATGGTCTCTTGGGTTCAGCTTCATGGGATGTGAGTGTGCTCCCAGCAGGGAAGGGAGGTGCAGGTCAGGCCCATGGGTGCTCCTGCCCTGGTGCAAACCCAAAGGAGGTGATGATGTGACTGGGAAGGGTCCAACCACCCCATTCGGGTGCCCTGGGTATCTTGGGTGATACGGAGCTGGAAGGGAGAAGCGGGAGCTCCGTTGAGTTGTGGCTTTAGGAGCCAGTTCCTTTGGGAAGGATTTACAGGGTGGTAGAGCTCTCTGTGGCTCTGAAGACAAACAGCCCCTGGAAGAGGTAATTAGAGTGATCCTGTCCTGATCTCCTCAGCTGTAGTGAGGAGTCAGGAGTCCTCCACCAGCAGCCACTCCAAGCCTATTTTGCATTAATTGGGCTGTTTACAAAACACTGCAAATTGCAGTAATGAACACACCATTCCTTAATTTCCTTTAATTATCTGTTTGCATCATGAAGGAACCCCTCTTCAACTCTCCTGCAGAGGGGCCATGCAGCAGGGTGTATGGGATCTGCCATGTAAGATGGGCAGAGAGAGCTTGGGAGAAGGAAAAGAGAAGAGAATGGAGGAGGAGGAAAGGGAGGAGGAGGGGACATTCTGCCTGGCTGTGAGGGAGGGGGCTCCTTCCCCAGGACAGGGTTTCAATACCTGTTTCACTGTAGTTCATGGACTTTGATTTTCCATAGGAACTGGCACAGAAGTCTTTCAAAGCATTTAATCCTCCCCAGCTCAGTGACAAGGCTGCCTGGAAAGGCAGAGGAGGAGCTGCAGCGTTTCTTGCCCCCCACATACCTTCCCTTTTCTCTCTCCTTTGACTTGGCGGATGAATTCCAGAGATGTTAATCCTCTCTCAACCCCTTGCTGGAGAATAAAGAGTCCTCTCTGTGTGGGAGGAAGGAATTCATTCGAATTAATTGCAGGAAGGAGCAGGGAGCTGGGGTGGGGGGTGTGAGTCTGTGCTGAGGGTGGGGTGAGCATCCTCACCCCTCAGTGGTCCCTGGAGGGGAGGGAGGGACGGACGGCTGGCTGTGGGGATGGGGACATCTGAGGTGGCACAATCCTTGCATTCATGGCTGAGAGGCTTCAGCCCCTGCCCCAGCCTTAAAAATGCCAACCATGCAGTCTGTGGGCCAGGCCTTGGCAGCAGTGGCGGGCACAGGGAGTGAGTGGGGGGCAAAATGGCCCCGCTCAGCAGTTTTGGGGCACCACTGACTATAAAGGGGAGAGAAGCACCATCCCATTGAACTGGGGTGACAGGAGCTGTGGGGTTCCACCCATCCCGGGGGCATGCAGAGATGGAGCAGGAGGGGCAGAGGAAAGAAAGGGTCTGAGCTCAAGCTGGGTCAGCATATTGAGGGTTTGTGGAGGTGAACATGGAGTGAGAGGAGGAGAGAACATGGAGTGAGAGGAGAGGAGAGGCTACCGGGATGGGCCAGGCACTGTTCTGCACACTGGGAGGTCGGTGTGGCTGCCGGATGGAGTTTATGTGGGGTCCCAGGGGCCATGTGGGGCAGCGTGGGCTCTGCCTCCTGCCCTGACCTTCACCTCTTCTCTTTGCAGAGCTCCTGGGATCTGCCAAGCGCCTGAATGTGAACTACCAGGATGCTGATGGGTGAGTGCTCCCTGGGCAGGGTGCTGGGTGTTGCTGCCACCAGTGTGGGTGGCTGGGCAGGCTTGCTCTGCCCAGTATCCAGTCAGTTCTGCAGCTCTGGGTATCTGCTGAGCCCTGAAGAACACAACAGCATCCCAAAGCCAGGGCAAGCCTTGCAGAAGCAGACTCAGCCCTTGCCTGCAGCTGAGCTGAGGGCTGTGCTCAATTCACCCTACAAAATCCTTCATAGAGCTCTTCTGCATCCACCTCTATGGAACTGGGGATGAAAAGGAATTGCATCATGTCCAGACAGTGCCCTGTGTCTTGCCTGCTGGCTGAAGCACAGAGGAGCACCCACCTGGCCATGGCACCTGCACATGCTTGTGTCCATGTTTAATATCCCAAGAGCATAGTCCCTTTGTTTGGGGGGTTAGAGGAAAAAGAGGTGTGGTTGCGAAGTGACCACAGCATATTTGTGTAGCTCCTCACTTCCCAAATCCAAGCACTTAGTAAGTTGGATACTGAGAGTTAAAGAAACCGCAAAGGCCTATAAAATAAATAAGCATGTTATTCTTATTGAATTAACTCTGACCTGTGAGTTATTAGCCCTGTTTTACATACTGTTGTTTTACCTAATTTCTACATGTTTTCTTTCTGAGGACTCTGTAGAAGGAGGTGTCTGTGATGAGTCCTAACAGACCAGCGGAAGGGGGTTGAAAGTGTGCAGGATGGCTCTGTCTTAAAATAATACTGTGCAGATGGAGCTTAATAGAAAACAAAGAAAGTAATAATAGAAGCCATGATCTGATTCTGATAAGGCACAGGATTTGTGTTCAGGCAGCTCCACGAGGGCTGTTGAAAGGAACGTGGGTAAAGGGTGAATTTTATACCCCCTCTGTTCTCACTTCAAGCCAGAGGTTTTAGTGTGGGCTTAGTGATGTGGTGGCTTCATTGAAGGAGGGAGCAGTGTCCCTTCTACAGTGCCTAGAGACCCTTTGCAGGGATTTGGAGGTGACCTGAGACCACAGGTCAGGAGGAGAGCTGTGCCATCTAGGCTGCATCCCCAACATGGGGCTGGGACATTGCTGAGCCTGTCACAACCCTGAAGTGGTGTTATCTGGAGCTCCAGTGGGTTCCTTGGAGCAGCACACAGGCTGATCCCCAGCAGTGATGGGACTCTTCTCTTGGCTGTAGCCCTTCATGTGACAGCACAGGGGTAGCACTGGGCAGACAGGGCCCCTCTCACAGCCCAAAGACACAGGGCTCTTTCATTGCTGGTGGCCTCCCACACTGTGCCATGAACTCCTGGTGTTCCTGCTGGCACAGGGAAGGGGTGGCTGACTGGTGGAGGGGCCAGGAGTAGCCACAGGGCCAGTGTGTTTGCTGGATGCTGTGAGCAGCGTGGCTGGGGGCTGCCTGACTGCATCACAGAGCAGGGTAATGCAGCTCTGTCCATCCCTCCTGCTTGCCCCCACTCAGGGCAGTGGGGTGTGGGTCCTGTCTCAGGGGTGCAGAGGGGGTCCCTGCACCCCTCACTGAGCGCAAGAGCATGGACAGCATTTATCTCTGCTTTGCTGTGGGGAAACTGAGGCACTGAGAGCAAGGAGAGATGTAGCAGCTGGTGACCATCCCAGTTCATGTCACCATGTAGGCAGGGACTGCAGGGACAGCACGGAAGGGACCTGGGCCAGGCTGAGCTCTGTTCTGTGTCACAGGTTCTCGGCGCTGCACCACGCGGCCCTGGGTGGCAGCCTGGACCTCATCTCCCTGCTGCTGGAGGCTCAGGCCACCGTCGACATCAAGGACAGCAACGGTAAGGGCGTGACCACCCGAGCGTGACCACCCATTGCCTCGGGCAGCTGGCTCGGCCCTTGGAGCGGGTCTGGGGGCTTCATCCATCCCTGCTGAGCCCTATTCCTCCGCAGGGATGCGGCCCCTGCACTACGCAGCCTGGCAGGGGCGTGTGGAACCAGTGCGGGTGCTGCTGCGCGCTGCTGCCTCTGTCAACATGGCCTCCCTGGATGGGCAGATCCCACTGCACCTCTCGGCACAGTACGGCCACTACGAGGTGGTAAGTGAGAGCCCAGAGACACCCATGCGCCCACCCCGGGTCTCTCTGGGAGAAAACCTCATCGAGCCCGGTGGAAAGGAGGCAGGGGCGTGGGATGATGCTGAGCCCCTCTGCCACATTGCTCCCCCCACAGTCAGAGATGCTGCTCCAGCACCAGTCCAACCCCTGCCTCATCAATAAGGCGAAGAAAACACCCCTGGACCTGGCCTGTGAGTTTGGGCGGCTAAAGGTGAGCACTGTGGGGCTTCCATTCTTCAGGGATGGCTCCTCAGGGAGCAAAGTGCTGGGTCTGGCTGCAGCCCTTCTCCCTCTACTGTGAACCTGTAGAACTGTGAACCTCTATTGTGCCTCCTCTTATGGCTGGGTGAGGCCAGATGCTGCACCCAGAAGCCATGGGGTTTGCTCCTGACCTCTCAGCAGAGCAGAGTCAAGCTGAGAAGAAGCCAGGATTCCTCACTCCTGGTTCCCCACAGCCTCCCCCGCACACCCCAGCATTGGTCTCACTTAAGCACAGATAGGCTGAGCTGGTGAGCTGGATAATCCCTGCAAGCCCTGAGCACCCAGCTGCTCCAGGTCCCCAGCATGGCTCATGGCTCGTGGGCCACCCTGTGCCCCAGCAGACCCTGGCCCAGCCAGCACTGCACTGCAGGGCTCAGCTGGAGCTTGGCCAGCCAGACCATTCCCTGCCCCACCAGGGAGGGGACCAGGGGGATATTTCCATTTTTGGGGTATCTATAATGTCTGCAGCTATAAACAGGCCAGTAAAAATAACTCCTCTGTGCCTCTGGGCTGCCCTGAGACACTGAGAGTAGCTCAGGGCTTGGAGAGACTGGAGCTTTTTAGGGCTTGGTCTGAAAACTCTGATTATGGGAATACTATTTCTGACTGTCATGAGCTTTTATGGCCCCTCACGACATTGTCGCCCTGCCAAGCACTGTCTGAGCCCTGGGGCTGTGGATGGAGGAAAGCAGAGGGGTTGGGAACAGAGGGCTGGCACCGAGGGTGAGCCCCTTGCTGGGAAGGTGCAGTGTCAGCATCCCTCTGCTCACCCCTATGCCTCATGCAGGTGGCACAGCTGCTACTGAACAGCCATCTGTGTGTTGCCCTCCTGGAGGGACAGTCCAAGGATGCCACAGACCCCAACTACACCACCCCACTGCACCTGGCAGCCAAGAATGGGCACAAGGAGATCATCAGGTAACCTCCCTCCAGCCCTGGCTACTGCCATATCCTGAAAAAGCCCATTGTGGCTTAACTTCTGCTTTCTCCCAAACTCACAAACCCACTGCAGCTGTCAGTCCCTCATCCCCAAAGCCTCAGTGGCCTTAGGGGTTGTCCCCTTCCCATCACAAAGCAGACAATCGCCTGGCCCTGATGTCCATGCCCTTATGTTCATGCCTCTCCCTCCACCTTACCAGGCAGCTGCTGAAGGCTGGGATTGAGATCAACAAACAGACAAAGACAGGCACAGCTCTGCACGAGGCTGCACTCTACGGCAAAACGGAGGTGGTGCGGCTGCTGCTGGAGGTGAGCTCAGTGGGGATGGGGCTGCATGAGGGGACAAGCTCCTGGGGGTCACCCTCCTTCCCCTTCACTTTGCTCCCCCCATGGGTCTGGCAGCATCTGTGTGGTCTGGACATGACCATGTTCCCTTCTGGGCAGGGTGGCGTTGATGTGAACATCAGAAACACCTACAACCAGACAGCACTGGACATTGTGAACCAGTTCACCACCTCACACGCCAGCAAGGACATCAAGCAGCTGCTAAGAGGTGAGGTGGGGCCAGCACACAACTGGGTGCCTGCCCAGCACTGAGAGGAGCTTCTGCCCCCTGGAACCTATGTGGGGCCCCCAGTGCTTCTCCTGAACAGCCTAGATCAGCCTGGCTGTGAGCATCAGCATCTCAGTCCCACCAGGCATGTGGGCACTGTCCAGGAACTGAGTCTTTCCTGCAGTATTAATGTTTTCTTCTCCCCTCTCCTTGCTCTTCTTTCCTTCTTTCTGTCTTCCCTCAACCACTTCTTTCTTCCCTGTGCTCTGGCACTTCCCTTCTTCCCTGTGTCCCTTGTCTTCAGAGGCATCAGGAATCCTGAAGGTCCGAGCTTTGAAGGATTTTTGGAACCTTCATGACCCAACTGCTCTCAATGTCCGGGCGGGAGATGTCATCACGGTGAGGCTGCTCCCCCACTCCCCTTCCCTCTGCCCCACCACTGTCTCAGGTACTGACTCTGTCTGTCTCATCCCCATGGCAGGTCCTGGAGCAGCATCCAGATGGGCGATGGAAGGGGCACATCCATGACACTCAGAAAGGCACTGATCGGGTCGGGTACTTCCCCCCCTCCATCGCTGAAGTCATCAGCAAGCGAACAGGTAAGTGGCCATTCTGGGCATGTTGGGGACAGTCCCTGTGTGAAACCATCCCAGTTTTCCTGGTGTCTCTTGTAAGACAGGTCCCCACAGCCCTGGCTAGCTAGGAGTGAAGAGAAGGACTCGGGTGGACACAGGAGGTTGCACCACCAGTGGGGTGTTAGTTTGGGGGCTGAGGTTCAGATACTCCCCCCTGCCCTGCCTCCTGCATGAGCTCTGACCGCGCGTGTTTTGTCTTTGAATGCAGGCATGGTTGTCCCTCGTGTGGCGCCCACGCATCAGCGCCAGGGTCCCCCCGGGGCCCTCCCGGCCTCCCCTGGTGGGCTGCAGCACCTCCCCGACGAGTGTCCTCACCAGGCAGCCCCGAGCATCCCAGCCTATGGCCACCTCACCCTAACCCGGACGGCCCCAGGCCCTGACAGCTCAGGTCAGGGATGCAGCTGGGGAGAGAGAGGGGCTGGGGACCTTCCCCTGCCCCCTGCCCATGCAGGGGCACGCGGGAGGAGACTCTCCTTCCACCTCCCAATGGGGAAACAGACAAGAGGAAACAGGCGCAGACAAAGGGAGTTTAGGGGAGCCCATAGAGCAGTCCCTTCCCTCCCCATGTCCTCAACCAGGCTGTGTCCCCACGTCCCCTTCGTGTGTCCCTTGCCAGCCCAGGTCACCCTGTCTGTGCCGTGTGGGCTGGGAGGTGGGAGAACCGATGCATCAGAGGGGTCTTGTGGGAGGCTGTTTTTTTACTGGTGTCACTACTGGCACGTGTGTCCCTGCTGGGCACATCTGTGCCATGTGTCAGCCCTGATCCCGGGGTGCTGCTGACCCCTCCCCACCTGCCTCTGAGCAGCAGGAGACAGGAACAGCGTGGGCAGTGAGGGCAGCATCGGAAGCATCCGCAGTGCAGGCAGTGGCCAGAGCACCGAGGGCACCAATGGGCAGAGCACCAGCATCCTCATTGAGAACGCCAGGGTAGGTGCCAGCCTCAGTTTCCCCAGGGCTGGAGATGGAGCCCCAGCACTTTTCCTGTCACCCCTGCACCTCCTTAGCCAACAAGGGGCTGCAGGAGCTGGGCATCTTCTGCCAAATACATATTCACTGCTAGGACTCAGTGAGGAGATGCTCCTGGGGGGTCCCTGGTTGCCCCTCACAGCACAGCTGGCCATTTGGGTGGGGCTGGAGACTGTGGTTGGTACCACACAGTATCTCCACTGTGTCCTGTGCCACCTGAGAGGGATAAAAAGGGTCCTGGGCTAAATCCCTCCCAAATCTCTTGCAAGGGGCCAGCCCTCCACTAGGGGAAACTGTGCCTGGTGTGCACCCACCCCACTCTCTGGGATGCAGGGCAGACTCTGGCACCTAGCTTGTGGGGGGACAGGGAGGGAGGTCCCTCCTCCACTCACTTCTTCCTTACAGCCACTGCCCTCCACCGGTGATGACCTCCCACAACACCTTTTGGGATCAGAGCCACACAATGGGCAGTTGACCTCCACAGCAGGTGAGGGGTGTTCTACCACCATGAAGCCTGGAGGACAGCTGTCCCCCTGGCCCTAGGGGTCTGCTCACCTCCCAGGTACCCTTTTACCGTTCTCTTTTCCCTTCTCTTCCAGGGCCACAGGGTCACCAGCCCCTGGGCAGCTGCCCCACTGGAGACAGAGTGTTCTCCCACCAGTTCTTGCGGCCTGAGCAGCTCCTAGAGGGAAAGGTAACTGGGTACCTTATGTGCCCAGGTGGGAGGGCCACATTTGGGACTCTCAGCCCAGCTTTTGCTGCACTGAAGACACAGGGTACTGGGTCCTGGGGGCGGAGGTGGGCACAGTTCTCTCTTGCCTAGGAGCATTCAGGTTGTTCCAGCTCGTGCTACCATCATGGGCTGCTCTTTGACCTGTCCTTTTCCCTAGGATGCAGAAGCCATTTATAACTGGCTGAGCGAGTTCCAGCTGGAGTCCTACACTGCCAACTTCATCAATGCTGGCTACGACGTCCCCACCATCAGCCGCATGACCCCAGAGGTAAGGCAGGTCCTTGTTCTCTGACCAACACCCTCCCTGAGCTGCCAGCAGCAGATACCCACTGCCCTGTGATCCCTGTGTCACTGCTGACTACAGCCTCACTCTGCTTGTGTTAGGATCTGACAGCCATTGGTGTGACCAAACCGGGCCACAGGAAGAAGATCTCCACTGAGATTGGGCAGCTCAGCATCGCTGAGTGGCTGCCCAACTACATCCCGGTGAGTCCCTGGCACTGAGGCTTCGGTCCAGCACCATCTTTTCCCCAGCTCTTTTCTCAGGACCACCCTTCCTGAAGAATGAATGAGGGTCTTCAAGTAAAGCATTCTGCAGTGGCCTGTGTTAATGTAACCAGAAAGCCCTCAAAACTAAGGTCTTCCAGCCAGGGGCAGGGAGGGAATGGATGAAGGTGCTGTCTATCCCTTGAAGCTCAGGACAGTATGTCCATGCTCTTTGCAGGCTGACCTAATGGACTGGCTCAGTGCCATTGGGTTGCCCCAGTACCACAAAAAGTTGGTGAACAATGGTTATGACTCCATCACCATCGTGACAGACCTGACATGGGAGGATCTGCAAGAGATCGGCATCAACAAGCTGGGTGAGTCCCTGCCACAGTACTGGGGTGGCCCGAGGCAGTTACATTTCCCACCCAGGTGCCCACACCCCATTCTCCTTCACGCTGGAAGGTGCAGGCACACCCTGCACACTAGGAAAGGGCAGTTCATGGCTGTCCTAAGTACTCTCTTTGGCAGGTTGGAGCCAGGTGGTAGAGCCAGCCAGGTGGATTCTGGCCTTAGTTTATCTCCTCCCATAAGCAGGGTTTTGAAAACCTGGAGGCCTTTGCCCTGGTTGGTGACGTGAACACAACTCTCCTTGGCCAGGAAACAAAGGCTTTGAGGGTCAGAGCCAAGTAACACCCCTTTCCTGTTGCAACTTTCCTGTAGGCCACCAGAAGAAGATCATGTTGGCTGTAAAGAAGCTCAGAGACCTCCGCAAAAGCCTCAATCAAGCTGAAGCAACACTTGCAAGACGCAAAGTCCCTGGTGCCCTGGACATTGTCACCATAGAGTCACTGGAGAATGGGGAGTGCCAGTCCCCACACACCCCCAAAATGACAACCTTCCAGGACAGTGAGCTCAGCTATGAGCTCCAGACAGCCATGTCCAACAGTTGCCATGAGACACTTGGCATCAAGAGCAGCCAGGGGATGTCACGGAGCCAGGAGAGCATTGGGATGCGGTCCCGGGGCTCAGGGCACTCACAGGACAATGTGCTGTCCCGGCACCTCTCCAGCCCCTCGCAGGAGAGCCTGGGCAGTGGGGAGAGCAGCAGCAGCAGCAGTGGGCAGTCCTGTGCACCACCCCGCAGCAGGGAGAGCCCGGCCAGCCTGCCGGGACGGCCCAGCCCTGAGCCCTACGGGAAGCTTGTGTCCCCTGAGGGGCTGAATGGCTGTGCCAATGGTGGTGGGGGCAGCCCTCTCAAGGAGAGGAACCTGCCCGAAGGCACGGATCAGCATGCCCGGCCAGTGGCTCAGAAAAATGGCGGCACACCAGCAGTCACCCCCTGTAGCCCTCCTCAGACTCCCAGCAAGACAACAGCCCCGTATGTCTTCATGTACCCGCACGTCTCCTTGAAATCCCCAACAGCCCCAGAGCAGCCCAAGACCCTGGTGCACCCATACTCTTCCATCTCCCCTGGGCAGAAGAGCAGCCTGCAGACGTCAGCCCAAAAAGCCTTCTCCTACCTGCACAGTCAGTGTGGCCCCACAGAGCCATCCTCCATGCCACCCCTGGCTGGGGCAGCCCCAGGTACCTGGCAGGCCGGGGAGCAGCACAACGGGGGCAAAGGCTTCAAGTACAAGAAGCGTTCACACAGCCTGAACCGCTACGCGCTGTCAGACGGGGAGCACGAGGAGGAGGAGGGGGGGGTGCCCACCAGCACTCTGGGCTCCTACGCCACCCTGACACGGCGCCCAGGCCGCAGCCAGATGCCACGGGCCTGTCTGCAGACGGACACCAAGGTGACCCGCAGCCAGTCCTTCGCCATCCGTGCCAAGCGCAAGGGCCCTCCGCCACCGCCTCCCAAGCGCCTCAGCTCCGTCTCCAGCACCCTCACTGCCGAGGCAGGCAGCGAGCAGCCCCCCAGCCCCGAGCAGCAGCCCACAGCCCCCCAGGATGCGGCTGACACGGGTGCCAGCCCCGGTGACCCCAGCCGTGGTGGGACAGTGAAGAGCCTGGCGGCTTCACTGGAGGAAACACCAGGAGCAAGTCTGCCCAGGCCCCTCCTGGCCCCAAAACCACTGCACGTGGCTCAGGACTGCCTCCCCAGGGCAGATGTGAACAATGAGTCCTGCAATGGCGGTGACAGCAGCTGTGCCCTGCTTTCCAGTGCCAGCAGGGACCCGTTTGAGAGCAACAAGCCACGGAGACGGACATACAGTGAGCCTAGCGCTCCTGTGACAGAAGCGGCAGCACAGGGTGGGCGGGAGGATGCCTGTTCAGACACGGAGGAGGAGGCCAAGCCAGGAGTGTCCTCCTCATCCTCCCAGAACAGCTCCAGTGAGTGCATCCCCTTTGCAGAAGAAGGCAACTTAACCATCAAACAACGGCCCAAGCCTACTGGGCACCCCAAGACTGACGCAGCTGCACCAGACAAGGAGCCCGGTTCCGAGCCGGTGGAGCGCCCCTGCTCTTCTGAGAAGGAGACAGCGGCGCCCACCACCACCACTAAGGAGCCGCCCATACTGGAGTTCAACCTCACTGAGTCAGACACGGTGAAGCGCCGGCCCCGCTTCAAGGAGCGGGAGCCACTGCAGGCTGTGCTGAAGGCGTTCAGCATGGCGGGACAGGCTGAGGGGGGGGGCCAGCCCCCCCATGCCCCAGTATGCCCAGGCCCAAGCGGTGAGCATCGCAGGACCCACTGTACCAGCACCAGCACCTCGGGCCGGGCTGGCTGGGGATGCCTTTGATGACGACAGTGTGGAATTCAGGATTGCTGAGATAGAGAAAAGCATCTTGTCATTGGAGAAGGGGATTAAGAAAGCCCCAAGCCCCACCAAAGCCCCCAGCCCCACAGAGATGCTCGGCACTGCCGTGGTGAGGACACCCACTTCAGGTATGTGGCCTTGTGGGGTTGTCTCCGAGGTGGTGGTGAAGCCTGAGGCTGCTTCCTGCCCAGCTGGGTCAGTATGGCAGGCGAGGAGGACGTGTGCACCGGCATGCCACAAGTGCCCTTCCTTTGCAGATGTTCCCGCCAAGCACACCTCTGTGGCATCCACCAAGCTGGTCTTCTCCGGGCCCAAGACCATCTACCAGCAGGTCCTGCAGCCCTCCCGACACACTGTTGCTCCCTGGGCAGCTGCTGAGGCAGTGCCAGATGTGATTGGGCCCCTGGTGGATCCAGGCTCACTGGCACTGGAGGCAGGCAGCAAGGTGTCAGGAAAGCCCTTGGCAGCTGCCCCGGGAGCTGCCCTGGCCCAGCACACCAACTCCAGCCTGGCCACCACGCTGCAGGCAGCCAAGAAGAAGATCACAGCTGAGGAGGCAGAGAGGTGAAACGATGCTCTGGGGGGAGAGAAACACTGGGGTTGGGCTCCTTGGGGTGGAATTGGGAAGCCCCCAGTGAGGGCAGGTGAAGGGTTGTGCACTGGCACGTGCCTGTGCCACTCCAGGTCATGGGTGCTGGAGTCTACGTACTGAGCTCGAGCTGATGCCAGCAGAGTCAGATCTGCTCTGGCCAACCCCACCCCATCAGCACCTGAAGCCTTTGGGCAGCATTTTGACTTTCTCCCTTTCCTCCCCAGCACCCCCCGGGCTGTGCACTCAGCAAAAAACATCCTGGAAGACATCAGCAACATGTTTGATGACCTGGCCGACCAGCTGGACGCGATGCTGGACTGAGGCTTACTCCCCCTTCCCTTCCCCACCTCTGACCGCTCCACCACTGCCCCTCATGACAGGGGGAGAGCGGATCCAGCACAGAGCTGTGCCTCCAGATCTCTTCAGCCATCTCCCTTTCCACACTTTGCACTGCAGATGGGAACACAGCAGCCTCTCCTCGCTTGCCCCTGGCTCCATGTCACATGTGCCAGCGTGGCCACGGGCTGGTTTCTGAGGGGGTCAGGCATTTCCCACCAGACTGGCAGCAGGAGGAGAGCCCAGAGCTGCACATGCAGTCCTAGAGGCTCTGGAGAAGCCCTCACTCCCTTGCACAGAGCCGAGGAGCCTCTACAAGGGACCTTTTTCTTTTGCCGCTGCATTGCTGAGTTCTGCCTCTTATTATTATTTATCCCCTGCCAACAATGTGTCAAAGGAGAGACCTCCCCAGGCAGCCGCCACCGAGCTGGCTATTTACTGAGCAGATCCGAGCCCCGGCAAGGCCCGACAGCAGCTAAAAGAAGACGGGGCTTGTCACAGTTTGGCAGCTTGCAGAGTGAGAAGGAACCTCTCTGCTTTGTTTGTTGCTTTTCCAAACGCATCAGCATCAGGCAGCGTGTAATCCAAGCAGATCGAAATCCCTCCAGTGGGACCCACAGACCCCTCGAGATGGGGCTGGCACAGCCTGCAGCTCAGTGGATGCTCCACCATGGCCCTGCCAGACATGGAGGTCACCTGCCCCTTCCCTGGAGCAATGAGGATGGTGATGGCAGTGCTGAAGCCGTGTGTGTCTGTCTGTCTGTCTCTCTCTCTCTCTCTCTCTCTGTGTGTGCCAGTCCAGCAGGATCGTGCTGCTAACCAGAGGCTGCCCTCTTCTGACACCATGCCTGCAGAAACCATCAACCCACTGCTTCCAGGGTGAAATAGCAGTGTGGTTACTTTTGTTTATATTTCCTCCCATCTTTTTTTTTTTTTTTTTTCTTTTCCTCCCCTATCTCTTTTTTTTTTTGGTGGGAGAAAATACTCTCTTTTCCCACCCCACCTCCTCTTGGGGAGCTGCTGGCACAAACTCTGCCATGAGCATTGGTATCAGGAGTAGCAGCACTTGGGACTCCAAGGTGCTCCCTTGCAGCACTAAAAGCCAGAGGGAGAGGTGACCCCACGTGCATGGGGTGACTTCAGCCCCGTGGCTGCAGCTGGGGAGCAGCAGTGATAGCTCTGTCACATCCAAGCGGTAGGAACGGCTGCATAGCTTGGAGACAGATTTCTCCAGCAGGATCTGTTCAGTAGTGCATGTCTAAATATGTCCAAGAGCCCCGAACTTGGCTTGCACTCGGCATGCCAAGCACATGAAAGCATCAGAGCACCAGAAGGGAACTGAAGATTGTACTAAAGTGCTATTTGCTACAAAAAAAATGGGGAAAAAAAATAATCTACATATCCTTTTTTAAAAAATCACCAAGAGAAATCAAACTGGAAAGGGAGGAGGCTGAAGAGGCAGTTTCCCAGTCTTTTAAGGACTTTGCTACTGAATTGCACTGTTTGCAGCCCCTGCAAGCAGAGCCCACCTCGACCCTCCTGAGGGTCTCTGCTCATGAGCAGCAGTGGTGCCACAGGCTGGATGGGGGGGAGGCACCTGCCTGGCTGAAAAGACAAAAAATCCCTGGAAAAAAAAAAAATAATTTTTAAAAATCACATTGTTGGCTGGGACTTGATGTCAGTTGGAGGCGGTTAAGACATTTCTCTCCTGACTAATTGGTTGCTCAGATTTACACAATCCATCGAGTGTCTGTAAATGACTGTGTCTGACAGGCAAGTGCTACGTCGTGGACCCAATTGTTTTTAAATAGCTACAGCCAGTGGCACTTTATTAAAGGGTTTGCAGAAACCTTTTAAAACTGATTCTACTCTCACAAGTGAACCTGGGACAAGCCCAGTTATTTTTTTCCGATGTTGATAAACTGTAAATGTTTTGGGTTTTTTTTAAAGGCCAATGTACATATTTTAAATGTGATTTATTATATATATTTACTAACCAGAACTGCAAGTCCTGTACTCTAGGGTCAGGGATAAGAGGACACTGGGGTGGAGCTGTTGCTGTCTGAGCCACCTGAGGGCAGCACTACGCTGCTCTCATTGTCAATAAGGGAATTAAACATTTGATTTTGCAGAAGAATGCCTATTTTTTAAGCTCTAGATCTCTATTTTGAAGCTACTGTATGGTGTCTAAGTTATGTACACTGCAACTGGGACTAACTGACCCCAGCTGCACCTGCTCTGTGCAGCAAGACAGTGAGGGGAAAAATAGCCCATGTAATCACCAGACTGACAACAGATTTTAAACCATCTGCTCTGTTTGTGTTAATCATGTGTTTTGTTTTCCACTAACACTCATTAAGACTAAATTTTATTAAACAGTGGGGCATATTTTACCCTTTTGATAGTTTTGCCTGGTTGTCCTTCATGTCCAATCTCCCAAACATGGTTCTTATTCTGTTTGAAGTTCATTGAGGATCAGCTTTATCCTGCCCTTTAGGTGCTTAAGATCTGTGTTTCCCCAGTTAATCTCCAGTGGAAATGTTCAGTTTGAGTCTTACAACCACAGCAGTAACGTGAGGTGAGAGCACTGGGGACCAACACAACCTCCCAGTGCTTCACTGGGAGGTCTGAAGCCTCAGCCCCCCCTGCCAGAGGCACAGAGCTCCTCAGTGACACCAGGTCCTGCTTTGCTCAGAACAAGCCCAGCTCCTGGCTCTCCATTCTGCTTTTCTCCAGCGCTTGCAGTGCCTGTTCCAGCTCACCCTGACCCTTCTTCAGAAGGCTTCAAACCATTCAACCAGCCAGGGACAAAGCTGCACCTGGGAACAACCTCGTGTGCTGTGCCAGGGCTCCAGGAGAGCATCAGGTGAGCCCAACCCAGGACAACTGTTCCTCTGTAAGAAGAGGCATCCAAAGCTGGACAAATGGTTACAAAGCTGAGTAGAAAGTGGGGAAAAGTGCCAGAATTGGGTCCCAGGACCCAACTCTCAGGCTGTGTCCCCACAGCAGGTGAGCCAGGTAACTCCTGCCCTATGTCAGGGGCAGCCATACACCTTTTTTCCTCCTCACTTTGCTGGGTGCAAACTCCCTCCCACTCTCACAGTGTGTATGTTATCCAAGACAATCATTTATTGCCATTCAGACACTGGATGCGTATGGGTCAGGGTTGGTTTGGGGTTTTTTTTAATACAATTTACAAGTTTTAATACAAATCAAATATTTTTACATACATCCCCAAAATTTAATATAAAATATACACCATTTATAAACCTCTTTTGATGTAGGAAATTTCAGAAGCCATGCACCCTGACCCTCAGATACCTCCACCCAAAAGCCTCAAGTCCCTCCAAGTCTAGCAGGGGAAGGAGGGTGCAGGAAAAAAAACATTTATGATCACCCAGAGAAGGAAACCTTGGAGGTGCCTCCTCTGGAGGAAGGTGTGGCCAGCAGGAAGCCCTGGTATCTGCTGCCTTTTATTACCTACAATTAGTGGCACAGGGCAACTGCTAAGGTGTCAAGGCAGGGAGGAAGGTTGCTTTGCAGGAAGAGCTGGGAGTACCCTGCTGCCTCTGACTTCTGTTCAGCTTGGCCACAGAGGGGAGTGTGTGACACCTGCTGAGTGAGCCTGGCAATCAGATAGAAAAGCTGATTTCTCAGGTAATGGATCTGGAGCTGGCATTTTAAGTGAGACTGAGAAAGATGCAGCTTGTTCTCAACCCAGGCTGCTCTGCAGGCCCCAGAGGAGTGAAGGCAGAGTTCAGCCCAGCTGGTGAAGGTACGCAGGGCTGCCTGGTACTGCTGTGTTCAGGAGAGCTGCCCTGCCTTCCCCTGCACAACCCTGCCAGGAGAACAGAACCTAAACATTACTCTCAGGATGTAGGAACAGGGGCCAGGCCTCTAAGCCCCCCCCCCCCAGCTGCCTCCCTCCAGCACCCTCTGTCTGTCCCCAGAGCTCAGAGGCTGACTGTACCACCTCTGCTCTCCTACCAGACTCCCAGCAGGGGGAGGGGTATTGCTTAGAGACACATAGGGGTGTGTGTGCTCTGTGGTTATGCTGAAAGGTAAGGAAGACAAGGTAGAGCAGCAGGGCAGAGCTTGGGGGTTCCCAGCCAGCTCCCTGCCTGCCAGGTAAGGACCAGCAGCCGCCATATATTGTAGTGTTGATATTGAGAGCAAAAACAGTGCCAGGATTTACCTGCTTTAGCTAGGTTTTAGAACTGGAAAGGGAGTCACTTCAAATGGCACTTCAAATCACAAAAATGAGAGCAGTTATGAACCTCTCTGTGGGCTGATGAGAGTTAGGTCAACAGGGCTGGAGGAAGCTCAGCCATGCTGACTCCCTCTGCACCAGGCTCCAGGGCAGACATCTCCTCTTGCAGCCCCATCTCCTCCCTCCCTTCAGCACTCAGCAGCAGACATATGGCTGCAGCAACGCTAGAGGGCAGGCCTGGCACAGCCTGAGCATCATAGGGGCTTTTCCAGCACCCTGCCAGAAACCCTTCCCAGTGTCCCCTTGGAAATGTGACCTCCAGTCCCTCCCCTGGCACTCAGCACTCCTGGAGCAGCATGAGATGTGGCTCCTTTGCCCTGGAGTGCAGGGGTGAGGTGGGTGAGGGCACAGGCCATGCACACACACATCCTCCAGGAGGGCACACGGCGATGGAAAAATAAAATGGGTTTCAATAGAGATCTCTTGCTTCTGCAGCCCTATGTCTCCCCTGCTGGCCCCAGATTCTCCTGCCAGGTTGAGGAAATCCACCTGCTCACACAGAGGGAAGGAGTTGCTTCATTTCAGCATCACCACCAACGAAAACCTCTGGCAATAAATAAATAAAGGAAGAGCAGCCTGAACAGCCACCAGAACTTGCAGGCTCCCTTGAGAGTACCCTAGCAGGGGTAGGGTACTGCATACCTGCTGGGGGATCCTGACAGCAGTGCCCTGCCTGTGGCCCCCTAGAAGGTGCCAATTTGGCTTTGCAAGGAGGCTGTCTGGTGTGCATGTGTGAGGGAAAACTCCTTGAGCCTTTGGTGCAGCCACTCTCCCAGTGCAGGATGTGGCTGTGTGGCCCTGGCTCCAAGGAACTCGAGCTGAAGTGTTTAAAATGGAGAATTCATCCCCAGCTTCGTTTCAAACTGCAACTTCTGCCTCTTCTGGTAACGGACCCGGACCCTGGAGAAGGCAGAAGAAAGACAGTCAGCAGGTGGAGGGGTGGTAGGCAAAGCTGCCCCACTGCAATTCCTGAGCTGAACAGCCCCAAGAAGCCCAGCAGAGCCTGTCCTGGACTCTGTGGTACCCTGGGAGAGGAACTGAATCCAGAGACCAACCCATGGTCTCAGCCCTAACCCACCCAGCCAAGTCCCATCTCCAGGGCCACCAGAGACAGGTCCAGAAATCCTTCCCAGGAACAGAAGCAACAACTCTGTCCCCACCAGGATTCCCTGTAATCCCCACTGCCTTTCCTCACCAGCCCATTTCCTGCACCAGTCCTCATTAATGTGAACTCCCAGCTCTGGCTGCTCCCTGTGGTGGGAAGAACAGTCACTCACTTTGCCTGCTACTAATTCTTGGCTTCAGCCACTTCCCGTGAAACTGAGTCCCACAGTCCAGGCACTGTGTGAAGATGTTTCCTCTGCTGTGATTCAATGCCCCTCTGTCCTCCTGAGATGAGATGAAGAGAACAGCCCTCTCCAGTCTCATACTGGTATTTCATAGGCCTTGGCTGTCTCCCTCATATTGCTTTGTGATAAGGAAATTTTGGTCTCCCTTCCTGCTGCCAATCACTGCCACTGCCCTTCCCTGACCCTCTTTCCTCCCCTGCACTTCCTCCCTGAGAGGTGGAACAGGGGTTTGCACACAATTCCCAGGTGATTTACACAGTGCAATCATCTTTTCCTTTCTACTCCCCTCCCTGTTCCCTGTGCATCATTTTTCTGCAGCTCAAGGCCAGGCTGAAGCGAGGCTCCAGCCTTTTCTCCCCATGTTCCCTACTACCCCCACACCTGATCTCATGCAGCTTGACAATCTCATTGATGATCACCACAAGGACCAAGGAAAGAAAACCCAGGAGCCACGAGACCGGGGAGATGGAGATGTGATTAAAGGTCAATGAAGAATCGAGGTTTTGCCAGAGTTTCAGGTCCAGCACAGTCTGTGCCACTTGCCCCAGCAATCTGAGATCATAAACAGACACAGAAAACTTCAGCAGAGCCAACAAACTTCTCAGGACCAGCAGATCAGGGTTCAGGCCCCGATGTCACACCCTTGATTTGCAAGAGACCCTTCACCAAGTAAGCTGTGGGGAACATTTTTCTCAGCACCACCAAACTGGTGCTGGGTCAGGTCTAGAGCCCTCCCTCCTGCAGCACTGAGTGCCCCATCAGGGCCTGGGGATACTCACACCACAGCCACAGTCAGTGTCCACCACCGGTTGGACAGGGGGCTCTTTTTCCACAAGGGTTTGGTGCGATGGACGTGGGTGATGGAGATGAACACTGTGGGGACAGAGGGACAAGGAGGCTATTTAGGATCACACACAGAGGCAACACAGGGCAGAGCATTTGCTCAGCTTTTGTGTGGCCTCTTCAAACCAATATTTCCCACCTGCCAGGCAGAGCCTCCCTGCCTTGCCTCAGCAGTCTGAAGGAGATAAAGCAGCAATGCACACTGCCTCTCAAACCAGGAGGCCTGGGTTGTTGGCCTGGACACATCCCAACATGCAGTGCTCTGCCTGGCACCAAGGCACAGCACCCCATGGCATGGAGAAAAGGGAGTAGAGACCCTTTAAGGTTGTCAGAGAGCAGCTGAAGCTACTCTGCCAGGCAGCCATGTGCAGGTGATGAGGGTCAGCCAGGTGCTGGCTCCCCACCCCTTCAGAGGGTTTAAAAAGGCTTCCAAGCCCCATGGCACTCACAGGAGCAGGGATGCTGCTTGGGGGGAGGAAATGGGGTGCTTCACAAAATGGCTGCAGGCACATAAGGTTTTACAAGATAGGGAATATTTCTGGAGAGCTGCAGTATGCTGCTGGCTGATTTGCAAGAAGGCAAGGATGGATGCTGCTCTTCTGGCAAGACTGGAAAGGGGTGGGCACTTCACCAGGTGGGTAGGAGGCAGAATCAGCCCTGAAGGTTCTGCCTTTAATCTGTGTGGGCAAAGTTTAGTAAAACAAGGGGCTTAACCCCTGTGCTGAGAGGACACTGCTGTGTCTGCTTCTACCAGGGAGTTCGTACTCTGGTAAGGGGTCAAAGAAAGAGGCAAAAGGTGTAAGTTTTCCTTCAGAGTGGGAAGTAGGAGTCTGGGAGCAGGGACTTACCTGTGTGTAAAACAATCAGGCCAGCTGTGAGCTTCTGGGCTACAAGAAGAGCATTGGAGAATGTCCCAAACCAGTCAGGAGCACCATCAGCATTACTAGTAAGTGAGAGAATATAGGAAAGAAGTCAACAGTGGGAACTTGGGCCAGGTCCTCCTCTGATAGCTGAGAGAACTAAAAGTGAGCTTGGAGTCAGGCTGTCCTCCTGCCAGCAGGGAACAGTGAGCAAGTCCCCAAAAGATGCCATTTTCAGGGCATAAGGAGAGCACCCAGTCCTCTGTGTAGCTGTTATAGTTGAACCATGCAACAGCCTGAGGCTTGTTAGAGGGGAACCAGTTCTGCCTGGGAAGGGGTGAGAGCAACAGGCCCTGCAGGGTGAGGGGTGTGTGTGCCAGGCTCAGGTCCTCACCTGTGCAGCATGATGGAGGAGCAGGCTGTGAGGTTGAGGCTGGTAGTGTTCACTTCTTTGCAGGACTCGTGCAGTGTAAACCCGAAGCAGATGAGGCAGGAGCAGATGGTGAGGCTGAATTTCAGCAGGAAGCAGAACAGGAAATAATGCTGAGTCTGTGGATAATGGAGAGGCAGGAGGATGACACAGCTATGTAACCAGCCCTATGTAACCTTCCTGCAGGAACCATCAGGGAACTGGTGGCTCCAAAAGACAAGCTGTAGCACAGATGAGACCCTGCACTGTGGATCTGTCCAGGGAATTTGCTGGCACTAAGGGATTCCCTTCCTGCTCATGCTAGGCTTTTGGAGAGCATGGCTCATGCCATGGGTCAGTTTACCAAGGGAGGTGGGAATGCAGAGGGCCTTTTAGGTATGCATCATCACTGAGATGAAGCAGAAGAGAAAAATGTGTGAACATTTTAATCTGATAGGCCACTTACCTTCTTAGGAATGGAAGTCAAGTTTTTTCCTGTTGCCATGGTCATGATGGAGCTGTGGGGAGGCTTGCCCAGGAGTGAGATGCTGGAGAAAGGTAAGTTAGTGTCAGTATTAAGTTCACAGAACAGAACTACTGTTTTTTTGTCTGTGTCTGATATCTGAACCAAAACAACCTTGTTGGATTACTTGAAGCATTGAAACTGATCTGGCCACTGCCTCAACTTGTGCTCTAAAAGGTGTCATTCATGGCAGAAACAGAGAGGGAGAGAGGTGACCTCCAAATGTGTGATAGGCAAAACCCACCCATGGTACCTTGTTCTCTGTGTGACACCCAGCCAGTGCAACAGTATCAGGATTAGAAGATGATTTTCAGCTGGAGGGTCAAGGGATGAGATAACAGCAACTCTCAGACAGCAGGCAGGGCTAACACAGCAGACTGCAAATGTTCCTATCTGTGTTTTCAAAGGCCTTGTCAAAGCAGGTGCTTCGAATAACCCTTGCAGTCTTCTTAGCATGCAGTGGGTGATATCAGCTTTCTCTTAACACAAGCACAGTGAAGCTGTGTGCATCCTGTGGTTTGGAGGCAGGAGATTCCACTCTGATACTTACCTGAGCAGTGGATAGCAGAAACAGGAGAGCCACACAATGTCTGTGGTACTGAGGATGGGGGGCAGCTGCACCAGGCAGGAGAGGAACTGGAGAGAAACAGTCCAGAGTAAAGAGCATGGGCAGTGCTAGGACAGCCTTGTTACCATCCTCTACCCCAAAACACTGGGATGAGCTAATAACCAGGCTGCCACTGCAGTCCCTTCACATGATCTAGGCTGCTGGGTGCTGCTTTTGTTCAAAGAAAAAGGAGTATAAAAGAAACCTCTGCATAAGGGTTGAGGAGAAGGGGCAACCCAGGCTGAGATCACGTAGTCTCTACCTGTAACTTCCTCAAACATGCTGTGGAAACCTGACTAAAGGCCACCTTCCTCTGTTGCAAGATGGCCCTGCTGCAGCCACCCATATTTGTGCTAGCACTCTTGCCCTCTGAGCTAAATGCTGTCCCCAGCCAGGTCAGGACTCACCTGAATGACAACCAAGGTCAGCTGGCACTGCAGCAGGAAGAGGAAACACTTGCGGATCCCATAGGTTGCATGCCTGGCCTGGAAGGAAGCAGAAGCCCTCAGAGCCCTGGTTGTGATGGGAGCAGTTATCAGCCAAGAGCAGTTACTGGCAGGCAGGGGCAGAACATGTGGCCTGCAGGGGAAGTGGGAGGGGAGAGGAGAGGATCTGGACACAGTGTAAGCAAAAGGAGAAGGTCTCTTGCCTAGATGTAGAAGTTGGAAGGAAAGGCAGAATTTAGCCAAGGGATAAGTTTGTTTAAACCTTGTGGCTTTTCTGAGGTAACACTTCTCCCCAGCACTGCATTGTTGTCTGGCTAGGGATCTCTGCAAGTTTACTCTTTAATCAGTTGAACAATACTCATGCCCCCTTTCCACAAGGCACCATTCCCAAACCATCCTCTACATCTTGGTCTGGTAGGGCCAGGCAGGAAGAGTCTCTCTTGTTGTGCTTCCTGAACAATGGACAGGAGACATGAGCAAAGCTAATGCTGGCAGCTTGCTGTGGGCAGCTCCACAAGAATGCTCACCTCAGCTCCTGGGTTTGCTCTTTGTGAGCTGCAGGCAGAGGGGTGAGTAAGAGGGAGGGGATGTGCCTGGCTCACCTGCTCAATAAGCCTGATGATGCTGGTGCTCTCCTCTTGGCGGAAGGACATGGAGCAGGGGAGGCTGTTGAGGTGCCCTGAGAGCTGCAGGGGGGTGAGCTCTTCAGAGACATGAGTCAGGGTGGTGCTGGTGGCATAGCCAAAAGTCTCCCAGGAGCAGCGGGATGGGTAGAGAGGGTCCAGGGCTATACTGCAAGGGCAAGACAGGAGCATTAGTTGAAGTCCTCACCCCAGAGGAGAAATTGTTTAGCTGGCAGTCCATGCCACTGTTGTCTGCCTTGCTGCTAGAGAAGTACTGAGCCAAGACATCAGTTTAGGATTAATCTCTCAAGACTTTCAGTGATTCCTAGAGAAATAATGAACATATGTGGATTTGTAGCTTGAGGTCAACAAATTGACTGATCCAGAGGGGCACTTCCACTCTTTCATACAATGAGAAGCATTTTAATGCCAGTTGGTGCCCAATAGTTCATCATGCAAGAGTAACATCTTCCTTTCAAAGATGGAGAGAAATCTCTGTGTGAAGGCAGCAAGGTATTCCAAACAATACCACCCAGATCTCCCTTATGGAGACAAATGCAGCTAAGAATGGGCAGAGCAATTGTGAGCATCCCCTGCACAACCCACAGGTCTGCTGTAAACAATGGCTGGGCACTTGCTAAGCGCAAGGCAAAGGCAGCTGGAAGAGTATAGATTCTGCCCCACCTGATATCACTTTGCAGGAAGAGGCAGCTGTTCCTCAGGTTGGCAGAGCTTCCCAGACAGCAAGTCACCTCCCCATACTCCTGCATGATCTTGATCATCTCACACATGGCTGCAAAGGAGAAACACAGTTTACCTCATTATGCACACAAGGATGCAGTGTCTCACACACCCTTTCCAGGCTGGGTAACAAGCAGTCAGATCTTTTAAAATTACCCCCAACTGATATTCATCACTCTTGTATAGTGAGATCAAAGTCGAAGTACACAATTAGACAGCTAATTTTATTGTAGTCCAAGTGCTCTGTATACCTGCCTCCTGCAGAGCTGTAGGTATATCCTGAGTTTATAATACAGATGGCTTCAGCATCGAATGATCTTGTCAGAAAACAGCAGAAATTAAATAAACCTAAATAATTCAAACCTGAAATAAATTTTAAATTCAGCTCAGCAGCACATCAAAACTGCAAGTCTAAATCAACAGAGGGAATATAACAAATAACTCTAAAGGCAGTGCTACACTTAGCCATCCTCAGAATCAGCCCATTACTGCACTCCCACCACTACCTTTAGCCTTCATCAATCTTTATACCTTCCTGGGGCCTTGAAATCAAAGCTACTGCTTGATCTGATTTTTCTTCTGGAGCTCTGCACAGTGCTCAGTGTGTATATGAATTTTCTAGAATGCTCTAGGCAAAAAAACCCATCACAAATCCAAACCCACCCTCTGCAGTTCCTGTGTACACAATTTATGTAAATGATCTGGTGCACGCAGATGCACAGCACAGTGAGGGGTTAGATAAAGTCTGAAAGTGCCACTTATGTCAGAGAGGAAATCTCTTGGGAGATGACTGCTTGGGTTGACTGGGCTGTAACTGGTTCTCACTGGCACTCTAAGCTATGCCAAATCACAGTGATGCTTAGCACTTCCACTGTAGACTGGATAGGTATTAGCCAGCTCAGCACTCAGCTCCTTTCTTAAATAAAATAGTATCCTTCAGAGTTTGTCCTTTCTGGTCTCTGCAATTAAAAACTCTGCAAAGGAGCCGAAAGTGTCAACAGCAACTGTCAGAGGAAAATTATTCTAGGAAGTGATTTCCGAGTTATATAAGGCAGTGAGGGTTGTGAGCAGAGATCAAAGCCTCCTAGCACACTGATAATGCTTATTTAATAAAAGGCAGCAGCGTTTTGGATATTTGCTTTTGTGTCTCTTACACATGCAAATTGGAAGGAGTGGTTCTTAGCCCAGTTCTGTAGCTAGGAAACAGCTGCACGAAAATGAAGTTAACACCTGGCTTCCCACGGGTAGCAATAGAGGGTCATTAATATCAAAATCATGAATTTAATATCAAAGATGATTCCTGCTGTATCCCCTGCTGTATCCCAGGTGAGCCAACAGATGGGGAAGGTACTCCTGGGCAGTAGTAGGACAGATCCAGGCTCTGTGTCACTTACTCTCTGGGGTGCAGTCTGTGAAGAGGGGCACCAGCAAAGGCACATTGTCTATGTTCTGCAGGTGAGGTCTCACCTGGTGGATTCCCCTTGGGAGTTTGGCCTGAAAAAGAGAAGCAGGCCTGAAAGTTTGCATTTGAAGTTTGGCCAGAAAAGACTAAGCAGGGGAGAGTGTGTGTGAGGGAGAGGCATTTCAGAGAGAACTCCTGGAATGAGAACTGTGATTCCCACAATTATGCAACTTCAAGATCAGATACAAACAGGTGTCCCAGCAGTCAGAACCTGGCTTTCCCAAGCACAATAAAAAGTCTTCTCCTAAAGTCCTACACTGCCACACCAAGCTGTCTGTGCCTGCTCTCAGGGTTTGTCAGATTAGCAAATTAATCCTCTGCTCAAGGTTTGCTAAGGACTTTTTACATATGTGGAGAATCTAGTCAGAGATTTTGCTGTGAAGATGTTCTTGGTCCCTGCTCAGCAAATGGAAAGAAGATCAAGACAAACTGAGGTGTGGGTCTCAGGGTTACCCTATGTGTGGTCATCTCCATTCCCAAACCCCAAAGAAAAAACCTGTTCAGCAAAAGTGATTAACTGAGACAATCCCAAACTTCCCAAGCTCTAGGTACCAGTGTGGAAGAAGGTGTAGGAAATGAGGAATTCCAGTGCAAATGAATCAATCTGCTTCAAAGAGGAAAACCCCCAGGGAGTAATGAGATAATACTGCTGCCCATGACAGCTGCACAAGATGTGCGGGGAAAGAGGGCCTCACCCTGTTACAGTCCTCCAGGAAGCTGGGGATGTCACTGTCTGTTGGCTGAAAGCTGATGAGATCTGAGTGTCCTTCCTCTTCCATCAGCAGAAGCCCCTCCACATCATCTCTAGAAACTGGAGCAGAGAGAAGCAGCAATAAGCACAAAACTGCCTCTACCCCCCTGTGCCACCTACATGGTAAATTCATGTGGTGCTGCAGAAGCCTGGAAACGTGAGGCCTGATTTTCTAGGTTAGCAACACTAAGATCCCACTCAGTCATCTAAAATGCAGTATTTTTAGATGACTAATCTGCTCAGAGGTAGATATATGAGCCTAGTCTCTGCTCTTAGATAAACTAACACAGTAGTTTATCTGTTCTGGTCTCCTTCTAGGGTAAGAATAAAGAAATCACATCTGAAGTAGGAAGAACAAGTAATGCACAGGCAAGAGACCCTCAGTGGCTTGACCAGGGTCCCAGCGAGGTTAGAAAGGCTATAAATGTAAGGCCTTCTTGTTCATACACACACATCTCAGTGTTGTGCCCATTCAATTTTGTGCTCAAAGCTCTGAAGTATGAGATCTGGTGAGGACATGGAAACCTCTGAAGGTGTTTAAAAGAACATCCAGGAGACACTTGTGGCATTCAAAGTGGCTTAGGTGCAGTTCTCTCACCCTGATGTAGGTCATCGTGCAGAGAACCAGCATGGCTGGGGCTAGAGGGAGGGATCTCTGAGCCAGGCACATCACCATTAGGTGTTAAAGATATGTGGCAATTCCAGCCAGTCTCAAGACCCATTTTCTCAGCAAACACCTGTAAGTGAGCAGACAAAAGGCTTTAATGTAGAGGTACTGCAAACCAATGCCACGCTGCAGTGTAGGCACCTTCTGGACCCACCAGGTAACTGAATCAGATTAACCTTAGATTGCACTGGAGATAAATTCTCCAGTCAGACAGCCAGGGGACATGCAAGTTCAAGGGGTTCAACAGAGGCAGCTTACCTTGCTTTTGAGCTCATCTTCCAGGGAGAAGTAGACGAAACGAATGCAGGCATTGACCAATCCATCAATGAGGCGGACAATGTCAAGGCGGGCCTGATACTGAGATGAGACCATTCCCATGAAGATCTGTCCACTCAGAGCCTGGATACAGTCTTCCTTCTCCATCACTTCCCCAATCCCTTCTTCAGGCATGCAAACAACATCCAATCACATTGAGACACAAGGGGCCAGGTGCGCATCAGACAAAGCACACATGGTGGGAGAGGCCACCAAGATCACACCCGAGGACACAGTACCCAGATTCCCAGAAACATGCAGATATGCAGAGGAAGAGGAGGAAAGATGAAGAGACATCCGTTTGTCCCAGCATACCCAATCACAGGAGTAGTTTCAGGTCATCCCCACATATGTCACCAAGAGCAGAAGTGTGATACAGTGAGCATGGAAAGGAAAAAGACAAAACAGAAGGCACGGGTCAGTCACAGGGAACTGGGGCAGAAAGGTGAAGGATGTATGCTGCATAATGTTCACATGTGCATTTTAAACACATCATACTGTGCTTAAAGAACACGGTGAGTGTAGCTGAGGCAGTGGTATCAGAGTATGATGGGCTGATGCAAAGGAACTGGAGGGTGTTCCTGCCAGTGACACTGCAGACACTCTCAAAGAGCCTGCAAAGGCTGTTTTGGCAGAGTTCCTTCACCATCACCACATCAGCCTATAGTGAATGGCAGCTGGATGCAGCATGAGAAACAAAATAAGAAAACACTTCAGACAGCTGGAAAGCTTGCCACAGGTGGGAGTGAAAAAGTGTTTTGAAAACACTCAGTCACAACTGCTTCCCAGCTCTTGAAACCCCATTATCCACTTTTCACAGAATGGGAGACCAAGGCAGAAAGAGATTAAGACTGGTTTTCCAGAAGAGCCTCCTGGAGTAATGCAACGGTATGTGCTTATTTCTCAGTTTCCATTGCTATTTTGGGGTACAGGTACAATTCTTCTAGAGGGAAGCAATTTCTACAGCACAGCAACCAAATCCATCAAGGTAGAACAGTTGCATATTACCAAACATTCAGTTCCTTTTAAGAAACCAATATATGTGATTTACATAGAATTAGACAAATAACAAACCGAGTATTCAGACACCCAGAAGTCTTGACTCTCTGTTGCTTGATCTAAGAAACAGACTTCCCACAAGAATTTCTCTGCGAGCCTCAATGACTTAACTAGAAACCTACCTGCCAGCTGCTACATCATTACTTCCTCTGGAAATCAATCTACTTCAGAAATCACTAGTTCTCAATTTCTGTCTGATGCTCTGAACAACCATTACAGCTCTAGACTGACCAGAAAGCAAGCACCTAGCCCAGCAGCAGACTTGATTATAGACAGCACAGAAGACACATACCATCTGAGCTCCAGCTATTCCTCCGACTGCTCTGCTTGATGGGGGTTGTCCCAGGGAGGTCACAGCATGTGAAGATAGCACTCTGCCCAGGGACCTGCACCAGTTCTATACACTTGCCATTGAGCTGGGAGGACAAGGCACAATGCATTGGCTTGTATGCAAAGGCAGAACAGTATCCTGAGAGGCAGGCTCGCTGGTAAAAATCTAACACCTTCTTCCTGTGTGGAAGAGAGAAAAAAATATAGGAGAAATAAAGTCCCTTCCAACTCAAACCATTCTATGGAATGTGCTGCATTTCTGATAACGTTCACTGCAGTTCGATGTAGAAACCATCAGTTGGGTATTTGGAAAAATGTATTCCATGAGGAGTGGTCAGAGACTCTGAAAAAGCCTTTTCTTACTGTTTCTGCATTTTCTGAGCTGCAGGCACTACAGCACAAAAACACATTCCAGGAGGAGCAGTGTTGAGTGTTTCTGTTTGTTCATCAGACAGATTGATGAGTATGAACACAGAGGTCTTTGAATACACTTACTAATATAATATGCTCTATATAGCTGTCACATGACTCCAAGGAAGTTAACTGCATGACAGCAGTTGATTTATCATGATTATCATTAGAGATGATTTTCTGTAGGCAAATACACGAAGGAAGGAACTGATAACTCTGGTAATATGTATGACCAGAGTCATACATGATAACTCTGGTAATCTAGTATCTATGGCAGAAATTGTTTAGTAACAGACTTTTCTCCTATCCCCTTTCAGAGTTTAGGTCCCAGGAGCTGTGTGTGAAGTCTCTGTTTAGTCAATATTCAGTCTTTGGAATAGCATGAAGTTCTCTAAGTTAAAGTCACAGTGGTAACAAATTAAGACTACACATGGGAGTGATTTTTTGCCTTCTAAGGTGATAAGTATTTCAGAAAGGATCAGTAAGAGTTTTCTTACATCTGACAATAAGCAGACTTACAAGAACAATGTGCTACCAGTCAATGAAACTAAGTATTACTGGTCTGCTCTGATAGCAGGAACAGAAATGTAGCTTGTAGATGAAAATGCCACCAATTCTGTCAGATATTGCAGCAGGACTAAAAGGGTGTGAATCATGGAGGTGGACTGGTTCAAAGCTGTCAGCAGCAGGTGGAATTGATCACTTTGCATTTCATGTAAGACAAGGCATTTGTCTTGAATAACAAAACATATTCTCTGCCACCAGTATATGATCTGATGATAATTGATGATTCTGCTACACAGTACAGACAGACTCCCCTTATAAGAAGCTAACATGGTAACAGATACAGTAAGATCTGGCTTAGTCTTTCAGTTCAACACATGGCTTGTTGCTATTTAATCTCTTCTATTGCTATAATTATAACAATTTATTATAAGCAGAGATAGCTCATGTTCATAACCTACCTGAAGCTTCTATTAAATAGCTTAACAAGCACCAGTAAAGGGAATTTTAACAAATAATTACCAGGTTCCCTCTGTATCTGATCTGCCAAAATGACAAAGCTGCCCACCTGTCAGAGCCAGAGAGGGGGTAGATATCAGTACCATCCCAAAAGTCTGTGCAGGCCTCAAGGATGATGTCAGCTGTCCCATGTGAAAACATCTGCTCAGTACCTGGGGTGCAGGAGAACAATAAGTCAGCATCACAAACTTCCAGGAAAGGGATAACATACCAACTGCTCCCTTATTTGTTAAAAGCTGGTGTTTCTGCAAAGTGCCTTGATGCACTCCAGAAATCCCCTTCCCTCTGTTGAAAGTCTTCAGTTTCCAATGAGAAATTATTCAAGACTGGATGATAAGTATTCAGCAGCTGTGTGTCTAACTGTGAGTTCAAACAAGGCTTTAGATAAGTGAGCCATGCAGTCAGCTCCTAGTCCTCCTTTACACTGCATAAAAATCCTGCTCCTGCAAAAGGTTGGATAATATCTTGCTTCTGTATCCAAGAGAACAAAAGAAAAGATACTCCTGTGTGCCTCTTCTCATGAGAATACAAGAACCAGTGATGAGCCTATGGGGACCAAAGTCTGCCAACACTGGAAAGGGCATTCAGTTTTAGACCAGAGGTGGATATAAAGGATAAGAGGTATTCTTGACTACCTTCCATTCAGGTAGCAGAAGATAATTTAACAGTGAGACCCATTAGATAGCAACCTGCTTCACAAAGTGCCCTGAAAATGAGTTAAACCAGTATGAGTCAAAAGTTCAATACAACAGACTGAAAAAAATAACTCATGTGGTCAGGGAAGAACTGGAAATGAATGGACACCACAGCTTGTCCTGGTTTTTTTCCTTCCACTACTTTACTCTTTAATACAGACTTAAAATCTTTCATTTCCTCTTGTAGACAAAGATGTTAAAAAGTGCTTCCCAAAGGTGTCTGATTTCACTTGTCTGATGCAGGTCCCAGGCACAGGACACAAGTTAAAGGACGTGGAGATTCCTCCCCCTCCATGTTTCCTGCTCCCTTTCATCACCACTGATCCATTAGCATTGCAAGCACGTAGACTTCTCTGTCTAGGTTCCCTCCTCCAGCTGCTCTGTGACTTTGCCCCCAACAGCTTCAAAGCTGATCTAATGAAAAAAACATCACTGCCAAGAAAAATGAGCCCAGAGGCTTCTTGCAGGCATTGCTGCTGACTGGAAGTGCTCACACTAGCTGGTGAAGTCAAGAGCCAAGAAAATCCACTTGCACAAGCCAAGCAGGGACTTTCAGGAACACTGGAGGATTTTCCAAAACATAGCAGCTCTCTGCTTTCTGCTATAAATAGTCATCACACGCCAAGTTTATCAGCATAACAAACCTCCAAGACGAATAGGAGCTGTGTGTGAAAGAAGGAGCCTGTTTCAGGGACACAAAGGAGTACTTGTGCAGGGCTCTGGTTTATTTTACTGTATAAACACCTAATCCTTCCCACCTTGGGCCTATGGTCAGATAGTCCTTGCTAGGAAAGAGGGAAGAAGAGATGTTTATTGATTCATGCAAAACTTCTGCCCTGGACACAAAGCAAGAGCTTGCAGATGACCACACACATACACCCTGGCAGCAATTGCAATCCATTCCCCATTCAGTATCATCAGTGTCCCACACAACAATCCTTCTAAGGAGCAAATAACAGTGACAGCACATGCTATAAACTGGAAAGAGATTCATTCAATTGTCACTGCCAGCAAAGTGAGCTCAGCCTCTTCCCTTCCTAAATCATGAACTTGAAGGCCACAATTTCTCTGCCACAAGGGAAAAAAATGTAATGAATGGGACATTGAGCATGAGGAGCCATTACTGAGTGATTCAGTAGGGATTCATGACTGCTGGGACTCCTCTGGAATAACCAAGCCATTACAGCTGAGGCAGTGAGAGAAAAGGAATCAAAAAGTGCACCTAAATCAGAGGAAGACAGAGGTGGTAACTGCCCTGAAGATGCTGCTGAGCCCCTTATTTCCATGTGGTTTTCTGTGGATTTGGGATGAGCACTGCCAGCTGGCTAGACACATTTCAATGGAATAGCAAAGGAAAATACAGACAAGCCATCTCCTATTTCTGCTACAGCTGTAGAATTTATTGCCTATCTCCCCCTGACTTCAACCAGGGGAGTGGGTGGATTCAAAGATTTATTCACAAACAATGTACTAAGAGAGATTAGTTATGATCATCTGGTCTGACGCTTCTGCATAAAGAGAGACATTTGTTTTCACCCAGTATTATCTGCATGAACCATTATTTCTGGTTGCAAACATTTTAGAGAGTTTCAAGGAACAAGACTGTCATGTGAGAGGAGTTCCAATGGTTAACTAACCCCACTGGATAAATTCCTCTTAGAATTTACTCTAGACAGCATAATCCAGGTCACACAAATATTCGTCTGAGCTCCAGCCTCTAAACTAAACCGTTTAGAAATGAGGATAAGGAGTTGAAATGAGGCAACATTACAGGTTTTTCCCTACACTAAGAATCTCAGCATCAGAAAAGCTTTTGCTCACAAAGGTAAGATAGAAGCAATCAGGACAAAAAAAAAAAAAAAAAAAGCTCTTCCCCAGATTAAGATACAAAATTTCACAAGAATTGGGCAAGAGAAGACAGTTTAGCTCATAAATCTCTGGCCAGCATAACAATCATATTTCAGATTCAATATTGAACATATGTCAATTCCAGAGAGCCAAGTTCAGTCAGTTTAAGGTATTAGCAAGTGACTAAGAGCCCTGACAGACAAGCTGAGGTGCTTAAATCTTTCTGAGGTGCTTTAAGACCTCATGGTGCTCAGCTTTCCATCCCAGCCTATTCCTATCAGAATAGGAAGGAGTAGAGGAGTGGAGAAGTCACCGTGGCTTCAAGTGTTGTACTCATAATCATCATGAGTTTGCACAGAATTTCTGCAATTTCTTATTAGTATGAAATACAGAACTAGAGTATGCAATATAGTAAACTAGACAACTGCCTCATCATGATTTATGATTTGGTTTATCAGAGGGATGAGCAAAATCAGCTAAATTCCTGAGTAATATTCAACCCTTTGTAATTACCAGTTTCACTAACATAACAAAATGTGTTCAAAACCAAATAAAAACCCCACCTTGCTCTGCAATTTGGTCCCAGAAAATAGGTTTACTAAGTGCTAGCTAATATGATAGTTTTTTGAAGTTATGCATGATTCTGGAGTGAGCCAGAGCTGGGAAAAATACCCCTGTCACACTGATCACTAAGGTCTGTGGGGTGTTTCTGCACTGGTCCCAGGCAGAGCAAAGCTGTCAGCCTACACAAGGACAGAAGTTGGACTTGATGATCCTGATGGGTCCCTTCCAACTTGGCATATTCTATGATTCTATGACTCTAGACTGTCCCAGTGTGACATTTTCTAGGCTTTGTGGATAAGATCCTCACATCCTAAGCAGATGCCCAAAGAAAGGGGCAGCCTTACTGGTAGTGGTGTCCTTCACAAACAAATTAATCATGTGGCTCAGGGGTGGTCTCCTCTTGGTGATGGATGAAAGCTTCCCCAGGATTGTTTCTTTAACCATCTCATCACTTGGCAGGCGGTATAAAGCCAAATAATTCTCTTGCTTGAAAAGATCCTTAGCACCTGGTGTGAAACCTGAAATGTGAACACAATGAGGAGAAAAAATTAGGCTTTAACCAAAGAAATGTCCTCTCTCCTGTTTGTGTGACACTTTGCCTATGCTCATTCTGACATTTCTCCAGCAATATGTAGGTGAGCTGTGCTTACTTTGCATCGACACCAACATGGCTCAAGTTTTATGATGAAAAACATTCAGAAGGACTAGATGGAATTAGTAATTACAGATTTCATGTTTCTAGTTCATTGAAGAAAGGAAATGTGACATTGAAGGAATTCACAAGAAGGGACTTCCAAGAGCTTATAGATTTTAACCCTAGTGTTACCTCTAACCTTTTATCTCTTCTATGCCTGTCTTCCTGTCTACAAAATAGGCTGAGGTTCCTCACATAATGTATACCTGAACTGGTAAAGCATTATTGTTAAGACAGAGCAGCTATCTGTCCATTAGCAGGTATTCTTTGTCACCTGATGAGATTGTAAGACTCAGGCCAGGAGAATACCAAGCCTAGCCAGAGCAAGCTGGAAATATCTTTGATGACATTTATTCCTTTGATAGTTTTTACAATGTCAAAACTTGCCAAAAGCAAAGTCTTTAATAGACTCTTCTGGCAACTGAACAACAGAGTCAGCTCTGTAATTCCACCTCCTCGGCAACCAGGGCCGGGGAAGTATTTTTCTTGTATTCTTTAAGGATTAAGTGCCTATCGACAGCTCTTATTTCCCTGTGTCTGCTCATCCAATTTCTCCTTACCTATTAGCCTGGCAAGCTCACAGAGGCCCCAGGGCACATGGACAGGCAGCACTGCATTGTGAGTTTCCTGGAGGGCAATGTTGCAGAGGTGGTCAGAGAAGCGGCACAGACGCTCGGTCACGCTGGCGTTGCAGAGATTGAGCAGCACGTTCAGGCCCAGAGGCTTGAGGGAATTCAAGTGCATCTGCCAGTTGGAGTCATCAAACTGGATGCAGGAAGGGTTCTGCTGGTCCTGGGACAGGCTAAGCATCTCAAGGTGGTAGTCACACACAAAGTCTTCAGCCTCACAAGCCAGCACCTCACTGTCACCAACAACCTGGTCCAACAGACAGGAAAATTTGAGTTGGTTATAATGGATACAGCTTGAGCCTAAAATCATGCAGGGAATTCCCAATTCAGTTCCCAAAGGGGAAGACTCTATGGGTTTAAGTCTGTCTTATAGCTTCATATGTGTGCCCCTTCAGCAAATCTTACCTGAGTATGTTCCTCCTCTCCACCCTCTGTGTCCTTGCTAAAACTCACATTGGACCCAGAGGGATGCTTGCTTCTGCTGTTTGGCTTTCGGTGGGCATGGGTGTCAGGAGCCTTTGGAGGGTCACTAGACCAGTTGTTCCTCTCTTGCTCATTGGTCATGTGGACTGTGTCTGCCAGGGGGCCAGAGAGCAAAGCATCTCTTTCGTGGGGCTGCAAGAGACCAGCCAAATGAACAGTGCTGATTCAGGGGGTGAACATGAGCCACTGCTGATTCCTGTGCTCCTTTAGGACTCCTGTAGAAGAGGATCTCATCCTCGCTGCTGCTTTGCCTCTTAGGCAAAGCATTATGGAACAGAACTTCTCTAGTAGCAAAGGGCCTGCTCTGTAAAACCCCACTGTGCGTGTCAGCCAAACTATGAGTAGAGCCAGTATATTACATTATGGATTACATGGCCCTCACCTCATCTTCCATCTCAGGATGGCAGAAGGATCGTGTAGAGAGTTCATCAGTCAGATCTTCATGGCTATCATGAGGTGGTTCCACTTTCCCACTGAAGAACAGAACAGTCTCCGGGCTGGGGTTTGGCCAGGAAAGAATCCCCTGCTTGTCTACACAGCAGAGCACCTAGAACATCCCACAACACCCCCAGGAAAGCAAAATCTCAGTGAAAATGTTTCAGTGTTCATGCTGTAAATATTGTAAGCTTTACAAACACATGGGAGAAGTTGCTCCTTCACCAACTTTCTTTCTTAAGAAACTAGGCCTAATAACCTTGCTCTAGCAGGATTTATGGGTTGTTTGACATCAGTTTTATCTCACGATATTACAAAACTAGGCACACAGACCACTGAAAGAAGCAATTACTGTTTCACCAGTTAGTACCTTATCAGAAATAGAGCCAGCTGGTTCTTGAGCCAAGAGGGTTATGGGACCAGAACCAGAGCTGGAAAAATACAGACACCCTGTTATATGCCACAGAGTACCTCTAGCCAGTGTTTTAGCCAGCAAATACACTGCTTGGGCAAGACAAGACAAGAAAGTTATAAACTCTTCTACAAAGTAAGTGCCTGAGGGGTTTCTACTCCCAGCACAGTGAACTGATTGCTAACAGTCAGTGCTCAGAGAAAGAAAACATGAATGATGCAAATGAAGCATCCATGTAGGGCTCCTCTTTCTGACAACCCAGCAATACTCACAGTAACAGATCCTAGACTGTGGAGCAAGCTGGAAGTGAAGCTCAGAGTTGGGGATTTGCCTTTTAAAACACAGAGGAAGTGGCTCCAGATACAGCGTATCATTTCCTGCCGAGGGAAGCAGAGGACATCAGCCAATTAAAGACTCATTCAGTGACAGATAAGGGAGAGAAGGAAGAAAGGGAGTATGACATTACCTGCTTTCAGGTTCAACACAATGATACACTGTAAGATAACCATCAGTCTCTGTGGGAACCTGCTAACTGATATGGTGCTGATGTTCTCCAGGGACAGACGTTTCTTCCCCCATCCAGGGGATGCCAGCCGGCAGTCTGACTGCTGAACTGAGAATTCACAAAAACTAGCTTTGTCTACCCCAAAACACAGGAAGGAATTCTGATTTGATTTGGGCTGAATCAGTTGTTACCTCTTGGTATTTTTTCCTCAAGTAACTCTCATGCCGGTGGATTATAGAGGTTGAAGCACTGAGCTTACAATCACCAGGCTGTGAATTGAGTAAGTGGAGTCAGTGTGGGGAGAGGACTTGCCCAAGCTTGGTTACTGAGGCAGTGACAATGTTGAAAATCAAGCCCAGGTGCCCTGACTACTCCTTCATTACAAAATAATTGTAAGCAACACAGTAATAAATGTAAAGAAGGGAATATTTTGCAAAATTTAAATGTCAGGTTGTCACCCATCATCTGCCACACAAAAATGATTCAGAGGGAGTCTGGGTGGCAGCAATCAAGCCAAGCACCAGAGCTGTATGCTTTCCTGAAGCCAGCAAAACCAGGTTTGCATTACAGTGTTATTTTACTGCTTTTTAGCTATTGTTCTGGAATGCTGTCACTGCAGAGCACTGCAGAGCACTCCTCCCAAAGCTCCTCAGATCAAGTTCCTTAGATCCTGAGTGCTAGCACAGCCCTAAACTCAAATGCACAACAATCACAGCTATCATCAGGAAGAAAAAAAATCTCTAACCAGTTTCTCATAAGCAACAATGCTACATAGGTACAAAAAGAAAGCAGCATATGTTTTAAACAAAGGTTAGCTTAAATCACTCCCATTTAATACCTGAAAAACACCTCAGATAAATTATGTACTGGCACAGAAAGATAACAAAATATTCAGCTAAAGAAGCATGAGTGTGTGTATGTGTGCATCCATGTGCATTCTCATGTGTGGCTGGGAGGAAGGAGATACTGAATTCATTTTTATACTATCTAGGGATCTTTAAAAACTCCTGGAGTCCATCTGTCTCGTTATGGAGAAAAGGATCTTAATGCCAGCTTAGATAGTAACTCTTTCTTCTACCTGCCTGTTCAATCTGGCTGATGCAGTTTATCGAGTGGCCAGATGCAGTTCCTCCCTAGAAAAAGATCTTTTGAATGTTTATTTGTCCCAGCTTTGGAAGACCTAGTAATGTGCTTAAGCTTGTTAAGGAGCCTATGAAACAGGATCAGACTTTTAAAAAGCCTGAACACCCCATGGCCCCCTCTCCACATTCAGTCTTGGTGCTGACCTGCATCCCCTCTGTTCTTTAGTTTTGGTCTGAAGAAGGCAGTTTTCTAAGTACGAGCAAAATACTTCCCTTCTCTCTGACACTCACCATAAAAGGCTTATTTTACTCCTGGCACAGGAGGACTTGAAAGAAGCATTTTCTTCAGGACAGAAAAAGTTGATTTCAAACCATTTGCAATATTCAGAAAGGCAAAACTTGACTCAGTTTCAAAGTCACCTTAACCTCTGGTCAGCAGAGCAGGCTTACATGGGAAGGAGTAGGGGAAAGACATGCAACCTGCGTGCACAGCAAATTAAAGCAGCAAATGAGTGACAATGGACAACTGACACAATTCAGAAGGGTCTAGAAACAAGCAGGACATCAGAGAGGAAGGGAAAGGATATCATGAAGTTCTGCAGTGAAGATGGAAGAAAACAATTCATAATAATAGTACCTGAGAAGATACCATCTCTGTGTAGCTGCTGAGAGTGTCCTCTGAAAACTTAGCAAGCTGCAGCAAGAGAAGAGACCAGTTACTATAATTGTGCTCAGAAATGTGTCATGAGGAACATCCTTCCCTAAATACTGTGCTTTGAGAGAGAAAAAGGCAGCAGCCCTGCTCGGTGGGAATCACTGTACCAAGGCAGACCAATAACTCATCAAAGCAATTAAGTCTTTAATGGACTATGTCTTTATCTACTTGTGAAGCACAGTCAAAGTGCTGGGTGCTGTACATCACAGAAGATGACACAGTCATTACCTAAATGTCTACAGAGAAAATAACAGCAATTAGGCCCAGAGGAGGCTCTCTCTGGATGGTTATTTTTAGACAGAAAGAGCCTGGGTTGACTGATCTGTTTTTAGGCTATATTGGTCAGTGAAAATGCAGGAGTTAGAAGAGTGGCTGTAAAAGCAGGTGCCTGGAACACAATGGACACAGAGAAATAAGGTGATGTGAATGGGATGCGGGTAGGAAATGAAAAGAAATGACAGCAAGGCATCAGCCTGGAGCCCTTGGAATGACACTGAGAAATCTACTAACTCAAAATATCCAGCACAAAGAATTTCCACAGCAGATGATGTAACTTGGAAAAAAAATATTGCATTAAAGTATACTCATATGCATAAGTGAATATGGCAATTACATTTGAACCTCAATAAAACAACACCCCAAATAATAATGCATATATCTAGTACTTTAAAAGGATGTTTAACAAAACTGAAAGATAAATGTTAGAAATAATTTAAAGTGAGAACTATGAAGGATAATTAGGAACTGTTTAAAGAGTAATAATCTCATAGCAAAAATTAAAAAGCCCAGTTTTAAGTGGAAATTAAAATATAAGTAAAAAATAAAATTTAAAAAGTGTATTAGTAGGTAACTAAATCTAGTCCACTGCCTGCTGAAGACAGTGGCATTGCAAATGATATTGCAGGCAAGGCAGACACGTTAAATAAAATACTGCCATTCTTCATCCAGTGATATAATCAAACCATATGATACCTATGAAATATTTTCCATTCCAACACTAGCTACTGAAAGTAAATATGTTTAAATTAGCAGGTCTGGACAACTTTCTGACTGCTACTGCTGATTTTGCAAAAGGCTTGAAGCATGGATTAAGTCCCAGTGCAATAGAAGGAAGCTAACATGGTGCCAATGCCAAAAAAAGGGTAAGGAGAACAAACCAAGTGACCACAGGACTCCAGACTTTGACTTCAGACAGAAAAACGAAGCAGCTAATATGAAACTCAATTAAAAGGTGAACAATAAGATCAGTGCCAAACACCACAAGAATATGGGTTATAAATCTCAACAAACTATTGTTTGTCCTCCCCTTAGGCTCAGCTGCTCCCCACTGTAACTGGGGCACTTGCTGGTGGTGTCCCAGGCTTTTTCTATATTGTGATTTTTGGGTGGGACAAAATTACAAATTTGAGTGATATAAGTAAGGCTTTGGATGTAAACTACTTGGTCCTTTGACTTGATACAAAAATGCTTTAGATTAATAATGGAGAAATTGGGCCCATATTATATATAATAGAAATAAATTATGTGCAAGTGGAATAAAAACTGAAGAATTATCCTCAGTAAGATGTGTTACTAGTTAAAGCAGGGACAAATTCTGGGTATTTTGCTAACAGCCTGAAAGCAAACTAAAAAAACATTACTTATGGTAATATAACTATAACTATAGAATTATAACTATAAAACTATAACTATACAGAGTTTGGTGCAGGGTCCAATAATAAAGACAAAAAAAGACCACTGTTACAGAACAAATGGATTGCTTGTTAAATAAGCAAAACCATGCATACCAACAGCCACAAAAGTCATGTTGCATACCTAGGAGCAAAAATGAAGGTTGAGGAAATTGAGCCAAAATTAAAGGATGAGGGCTCTGCTTTAGAAAGCAGTAACTGCTGAACAAAGCCTGGCCATTTAAAACACTGTCTAAAAGATCTAATATGATCCTTTGTTGCACAACAATGGAACACGGAGTAGAAAGTTGAAATTATTCTGAAATTTAGCAAAAGCACAACTGGAATATTGCTGGAATATTTTGTGAGTTTTGGAGATTCATAATTCTACAGTGATCCTGAAGCACTGGAGATAGCTAGGAGGAAAGACAAGAGAAAGCTTAGAGGGTTGGACAATATACTTATACTGATTTGAGGTGTTTTAAACTGTTTACTTATCCAAAGTAAACCAGAAATTTGATTGACATGCTCTCTTAAATATAGGAGACAAAGATGTAAATGTTCCAAGGGCTGGAAGTCAGATAGCACAAAAATTCCCACTAACACAGAATGCCCATTTTTAGCAGTGAAGGTAAATAATTACTGAACCAATGCACCAAAGGCAGTACAAATGTTTTCCAACCAATATCAAATTCCTTTCTGAAAGGAATGCTGCTGTTGTCCAACTGTAGTAATGCAACCTGAGGGAGGGGCTTGTTTAGGGGGGCTGAGGTTTGTGTCCTGCAGGGTGTCTGACTAATCAGTCACAAGGGTCACTTATGGCCTTGAAAAACTGGGAATCAAACAGCTTGAACTCGATGAGAGGTGGCAGAAGTTAGAGAAGAGCATCACACAGGTCAGGTGCTTGGAGACAAGAGGGTCTTACCTGCCACATTTTGAACAGAGTACAGAGAAGGAAGGGGTGAAATAGAGAGGCCATGAGAAGACTACCCTAGTCAAGGGGAGAATGACCAAGGCACATCACAACACTTGTTCTGCAGCAGCAGAGATGGAGAATCATGTTTGAGATGTCACAGAAAGAGCTGGCTGGACAGAGTAAGTTGCCTGGACAAGAAAAAGGAGAGGAAAGAACACAAGGAAGGTGCAATTATGAGTGACAGGGTAAATGGTATGTTGAGAACAATGAAGCAGGGAAGCCAAGGAGCTCTGGCTTTTCCCAACCAAATAGTAAGGTATGAGGGGAAAGAGGAAGGTTCCAGAGACAGAAAGCAAGAGATGCTGAGAAGGTGTGGGAAAGGTAAAAGTGGAGAAAACACTGAAAAGAGAGATGATAAAGGTGCAAATGCACTGAGGGAAGTAATGCCTGTCCCCCCTTACAGGACACAGGCAGCTTAGTCATGTACAACCTATAGGAAAAAGAACAGAAAACACAAACCTAGGGTCACAGAGGCCATGGAAGGACAAAGAGAGAGAAACTCTGTTGGAGAACAGGCTAAACAGAAGTCAGCACAAAAGACAAACACAACACAGTGCATCTTGCCAATACTGCCACCAGGAGAGAACAAGAGACACTCATCAGCACATCCAGTTCAGGATCACATATCCAAACTCCGTTCCTCAAATCAGCACAACCCCCAGAAATTCCTCTTACACCCTGACCTACTGCAAAGGTCATGCCTGCAAGCAAAGCCCCAGAGCCTCAGGAAGGGGCTGTTCAGGCCACATGTTAAACCAGGGGATTGCAGGGGATCTCATGTATCCCATTCCTCCTCTGGCTAAATGTTCTCTAGTTACAGCCACCACAGGGCATTTATCTCCATGTTGACCTCTTAGAGAGATTACATTTAGACCTGATAGAAAGCATATGCCTTGAAGAGATTTACGGAATCATGAAGCTTCCTAAAACGTTGGGATATCTCTAAACAGGTTAAAAAAATTAAAACACCTGCTCAAGAAGAAGCCTGTGCTCCATCAAGAAGGCATAGCTGAGACAACCAAAGATCCAAAGCATTTATAATTATGTGGACATGTCTGCTGAATTCATTGTGCTCGCTTCACAGAGCCTTTCTCCTCTCCTGCAATGGTTTGATGTTGAGAGATACCTACCAGTGAGGTGGATGAGGCCTTGCTCATCTGGGCCAAGACTCTGGCTTCTCCAAAGGCTGTAGCAAGAATCCACAGGACAGGGAAGAGCAATGGAAGGATGGGTAGGACACCATTCACCTGAAAAAAAAACCCGTAATCACCAGCAAGCAGAGACAACAAGAAGTCAGAACTCTCACATGACCAGTGAGAGAGAGGATGGTTGAAAGGCAATGGGAGGAAGGAGACTGCTTGCTCTGGAAGCAGTGCAACACAAGGAGTAGCACAGAAGGGAAGACACATCCACCCTTGTGGGTTTGTAATGAAGGAGGCCATCAAAAAACCACACCAACGTGCAGCATCTTTTTCTGCTGAATTTTCCAAGTTTAAAGGCAAAGGATACTATATATGCACACATGGCAAGTGAGAGAGCAAGCAACACAAAGAGCAGTCTAGGAGGAATGGCCAGAGTAGAGCTGCTGCCCAGCTCCACCAAGAGCTCCTGGACCCAGCACGCACAGGAGTTGTGCATAAGATGCTGTCACAGGATGAAGCAAGTGACTAAGGGAGGGAATTGGTCCCAGTGGTGCTCTGGAGAGGAGGTGTAGTGGAGCCCAAAGCCCTCCTTTACCTGCAGCTGAAGAAGACTGTACTGCCAAGAAGCAATTCCAGGAGCTTTGAAAATGAAGCGTACAGCATTGGTGATCAGGAAGCCTGCCTGCAATTCAAAGAGAGATGACACTGGCAGCTAACTATTAGTAGGAAAGGAGGTTCCACTGCCTTCTAACCTTCTCAGCATTGGGAAAGTCTGAAAGATATACTTGGTCTGCTGCTGCAGTTCTTCTCACCACTCTCATGGTTAGATGGCTCAGCATCTTTGCTTCTCTGAACTACCCAAGGTACATACTGAGTCAGCTGCATAAGTTACAGCCTGGCCACAATTTCCTGTTGATGGCTGCAAATTCTTCACCTTTATTGACAAATCATGGCTATAGTCAACAACAAAGGCTTGAAATGAGACCTACCAGTACAATAGGGACAGCATATTTCAGCATCACTGACTGTACAGTGAATCTCTCATTATCCAGGGCTGTCACAGGACGGGACAAAGCCATTTCCAGACACCACCTAAAAAAATGGAAAGCACTGTAAGATGTAAGGCAGCAACAAAGACACAGACAAGCTGTGCAGGTGCTGTGCACTGTATTTAACCCACCTGACATTATCAATTATTGGGGTCTTCAAGACACGGAAGAGACGATACAGCTGAGGGTTCTGAGGTCCTTTCTTCACTTCTCCCCTTGGGGAGGGAGGAGGAGAAAAAGGTGGAAACAGATCTCCTGGCTCAAGAACTATGTGCTCATCATCCTAGAAAAAAGGGCAGACAGGTCAAAGGCTGCACAGTCAGGGCCTTGGTGGAATCCTGCTGCAAGCGACTGAGGTTTAGTCCAGCAGGATCCCTCCCACTGCAAGGGACACAATCCCTGTTTATCAGTTCTCTCTCTCAGCTCTCAAAAATTCATTAGCTAAATTAGCTAAAATGAAATGCTTGTGTTTCATTTCAACATCTGCTTATTTAATGAAATTTGACATGAATGTCAGCATGAAACCCAACAAAGGTGTATATTTCAAGCTTTAAAAATTTTCCAATCTTCTTCAGCAAATTCTTTGCATAGATCTTGTCACTGATTCAATAATTTATTTCTTTTCCAAGGATTTTATAGTATGTTCTTTTATAGTAAATCAGTAGTAAGGAGAAGGCTAAAGCAGACAAACTTTACTTTTCCACATAAAAAGCAGGATAAAGTAGGGAGGGTTTATGTCACATCGTCCTAGTGGATAGATTCACTCCACTTATATTTAACAACAAATTACTATTCCTCCTTGACCTGGAATAGATGGAAATATAGTGCTTTGGGTTTGGGAGTTTGTAGAGAAGTTGTAGTCTGTCTAATGAAGCACTGTCCTTGACTGAAATGGAATTTCAAACTTTTTTCAAGGTCAGAAGAAATCAAACACTCCAATTTTCTGTCCACTGGGAGTTAAGAGTATTAGAAAATTCTAGGAAATACATTGTTACAGGCCAGGGAAATAAGACAAGCAAGTTACCTTAATCCCTCTCAGAGAGGCAAATGACTCCTGGCCTGGCCTCAAAGCAATGACATCTCCTTCTACTAATAGGCTCACAGGCAGGTTGACAAGATGACCATCCCTGTAGGCCCAATGAAGGGACCAGGATGGGGCATAGGGCATGTGAAGGTCAGGGTACACGGAGTCTGGCCATTTCACCTCTTTGCCAAGTGTATCTGAAAGTACAAAGTGTAAAAGAATTAAGTGATAATTCTGGAGGGGCCAAGTAAGCATTAATTTACATCCTTGTAGGGGCTATAGATGTCCTCCAGTGCTAAGCTCAGTCCATTCTTATGATCTTTTATCTTCTCTCTCTTTTTCCTTGCTGGCTTTTCCCCTCTTACTCCACTCAGTATTAACAGCTCAACAGTCATTTTATAACCTTGAAGTCAAACTTGTACAATGGAAAAGCTAAAGTCTGTCCTTAAAACTGCTGCACTATAATGAACTGCCTCCTCAGGTTCAAATGCCCCTGTTGAGACGATGCTCACACACAGCAATTTATTTCCTCTGTTCTGTGTTTTGGTACAACCCCACAGATTCTCCTATCATCATCAGCTCCAAGTCAGATATTTTTGTAAGATACTGAGGATTAGAATTACTCCAAAGTACAGACATAACAGACACCTACCTGATAACACACAGATTGGAAACACATGGCCACATGACAGCTCAAAATAACTATTCTACAGGACAGGCATGAGTAGGACACAATTCTCACAGCCCATTTCTGTGTAACACAGGAGAAGGCTAGCAAGCTCAATTAGTAACATATGTGATCAGGTTCAGAGAAAACTCCAATGGGAGGAAGACCTAAACACAAAGAGATGAATGAGACCTCACCATTTATCTTCTGAATGATTGTCTGAAGTCTCCTCTCCACCTCTCTGCACTTCAGCCTCTCCTGACGCCCGATCATGAAGAGATCCAAGAGGAGGAGGAGGAAGAGTGCCAGTGCATTAACTATCTCAGCACCTTGGCTTTGCAGAGCAGAACAGAAGAAAGCAGAAAACATGAGGTTTGAGTAAATGAGCAGAATATACTACCAGCCACCCACAGAGATAAATGAGCACCTGCCTGTTTGTTTATTCCTACATCCCACAGACTTAGGGCTAAAAAAGGATAGCAGGGAAGCTATGATCACTTTTCTTCTTTAGTATAATGTCACCAGGGAAGACTGAAAGCACACATCTCAATGAAAAATGTCCCTTACAAATAAAGTCAAGGCATGCTATGGTGCATGTGGCATGAGCCACTAACTACTCCCAATTTTTGAATCCTTTCTTACTATGATAATGCCTTGGGATTTTTCAAGATCTAGGAATTTTGTAGGAAAAAAAAATCTGTCTCTCCACAGGACACTCCATGGGTCTTTTAGAAGTACCATCAAGTTGGCTGAAGTTTTGCAAACAGGACTAACACAGAATCACCAGTATGAGTATGTTAATATCTAAATGTCTAGACAGAATGAGGGACAACATTGTTTATGTCAGCCACATACAGTGTAGAAACACTATAAAACTACCACCTTGCTTCAGTTAACCAGCATTGGATGTTTTACTTACCTCCCCTGTGGCTGGCTCCCATAGCAGCACAGCAGTAATAGCACTGCCAGAAGCATCAGAGATGCACCAGGCCAATGGAAACAGGAGCAACGGTTACCATGGTAAAGAAAACTGCTCCTCCACACCTCCTACGAAAGGAGAGGAGCAGTCAGTCAGTATTCATAAAATACAGAGCCACAAGTTTGAAACAGCAGAGTGAGAAAGGATGAAGGCAGCAGTTGACACTCCAGAGAGAACATCACTTTGAAAAACCCCTGAAAATGACACAGAGCATCCCAGACCAGCTGTGTGAATGCTACAGCACTAACAGTTCCTCATCCAGGTGAACACTCTCTGCTCTGCTTCTGCTTAGAAGAATGAAAACTATTGTGTCAGTCTGCCCCACTGTCACTAACCAAGGGAGGAACACTTTTAATTACTGTAAATAAACACTAACATTTTGTATTCAGCACACACACCAGAGAAATAAGGTGGACAAGGGGACACTGTTGAGCTTCACAACTCTTTCTCTCCACCTGATACAGACCCCCCCCACTGCCATTAGTGACTCTTGAGGCCCTTAGATCCTTCACAGTTGAAGCTAAGTTCCTGTAGAGCTCCAGCATCCAGGAGAGAAGTGTTGAGAGAAACATACCCTTAGGTAATTCCTTCATTTGGTCCCAAGGACTTTAGCAATTCAACACCCAGACACTGCAGCAGCAGTCGGGGAGGGGATGCAGTCAAATTCTGTTTAATCTTCAGCTTTACTTTGAGATGGGGAGACTGAGTCCCCAACCTGTTTGGTTTCTCACCTTCCATGAAGTCACTTTCTTCCGTTCCTTTTGATGCCCCTCCAGCAGTGCTGACAACTGGTCTCTCAGGATTGTGAGGGCTTTCTGTGTAGTAAGGCCCAAACTTGAGGTCATCTCATCCTGAGGTGCCAGCAAAACAAACTGTTAAGTACCTTTCCTATTTTCTTTTTATGCTTTTTTCCTAGTGGCTGATTGAGCACTCATCATCACCAGTGTGATTCTTCATCTTCCTGAAGTTACCCCTCCTGTGAACTTTAGACTGCTGCCTGGAATTAGAGCACCTTGATAATATCAGGTAAGCAAACCGGTCCTGCCTGGGCCAGATAAATACTTTATCAAAGCACAATACCAATTTATTTCTGTGAAACAAGATTCTAATCAGCAGAGGCTGGGGACAATACAAAGGGAGGCTGCGCAGCTCGGAGGTTACACAGACTTGAACTGGTACCAGCTTGTAGAGACAACAGAAGACAGTTGTGATAGAATTTTTATGATACAGGATGGATTCTGATGACAGTAATAACAGCTAAGTAGAATCTGCAATTCTAAATGAGAGTGGTCGAATTTCCACAACTACTCATTACAAATTTTTGGTTAAAAATGACAAGCAGGCAGGAGGCTGTGAGAGGGGTACAGCAGGTAGCATAGTAATGGTCAGTGAGAGCTCTTAGTTGCATTTCATGTTTTAATACAAATACCCTGATGGTGTGCAGTGCAAAGGATACCCTGCACATTAGAAATGCTCAGGTGTATCACACTCTTTACGAAAGTTCAGAATTACTGAGCATAGAACAGGCAGGAAGCTTTCCCCTCCAGTTCCCACCAGTGGGACACAGCCCAGCAACAGAGCTGCAGCTCTTCCTGTCATTGCAGTCACAAGCTCTTCTCAGCCCTGCCAAATCCACTGTGATCTCAAGCTGCAGCAGCTCTGCTCTTCAGGAGCTGCATCCACACACCCAGCTCTGCAACTGCAGCTCAGTTATCGTCTGCACTTTTCTTCCTGTTCCTTAAATGAGTGGTTTCATGAACATTTACAGGAAACTAATCTTGGACTTTAGACTCGTTTGCATTGAAAATCCAATCCAAAACTGTAACATAAGCATGAAGCAGACAGATGCTCTTTAAACTACCACCTACACACACACTCCCCATCTATCAGGGACAATTTGCAACAGTAAATTCTGTCCAGGCAGAGTCTAGCAACACTGCTTTAGCTGCACTTTTACAGGACTAAAAATAATCCTGCTGTAGTTTTCATTCTGTGTCAGTTTTAGGAATATAGGAAGCAGTTCTCTGTTGTTCTTGGAAGCAGCCCAGGTAACATCAGCACAGGACTAAACGTAGGAGTCTCTCAAAGACTCCCAGAGGAGAAGATGGCAGGCAGAAGAGCTGGCAACAGACATGCTACTGCACCACAGGAGTGCTGCAAACAGGAGTGCTTGTGAGCAACACAAAGCAAGTGACAAAATGAGGTTTCCTCTCTCTCTCTGCTGACTGCTGGCTGTGTGGGGCATGGCAGAGCACCCCCAGAGACACCCAGCACAGGAAAGTCAGACAGAGAAATAAAAGACATGGCATGAAAGTAAGAGTGACTTTGAAAAGCAAAGTCTGCTTAGACACTGAGCTGGTTCCGATGGACACATCAAGACCTACAGAAGAACTGAGAGGAAAGCTGCACTTGATGCCAACATCTGCCAGCACACAACTGCCAGACAGAGAAACTGCCCCATGACAGCAGGCAGGGAAAGGCAGCAAATCCAGAGGTCATCAAAAAGATTCCTGAAAGACCTGCATACCTGCTCCAGTCTTTACAGAGGAGTTACTGTTCTGCAGTAGTATCTGTTGAGGTGAGGGCAGCCACAAAGGAAGGTGTCTGTAGCAGGAGAGCAAGGACAAGGGCAGAGTGTGGCAGGGCTGGAGAGGCAGAAGAGCAGGAAGGGCAGGGATTGTTATACACCCATCCTGACACCTAAAACGTGGAGTATTCAGCAAAGCAGGCAGAGCCAGCCTGGCAAACACTGTAATAATGTCAGTGAGAGGCTGCCTGACTCAGATAACCTACTGCTGGGGAACATCAAGGGAAAGCCTTTGGAACTGAAGAATGAAAGGGACTGGTGAGAAGAGCCACCCCGAGCTGCTGGCAAGGGGCAGCTGGAGGTTTGCACAACAAGAGCTGCCCTGCTAAGCCATCAGCTGCTAATGAGGCATTTTTCAGATGCCCTAAAGTAAACCTTTCTATATGGCAAACCTAGGTGCTTTCAAGCTCTGTCCCAAAGGGATCTTCCCAGCCTTTCATCAGCTGCCAGTGCTCTTCCTGCCACGAAACAGGAGATGAGCACCCCAGGGTGAAGAAGCCATTCACCAGAGGTGTCAGTTCATTACTAAAAACTCAGCATGCACCTCTTTGCTTTGCAAAGCTGCATTCAAACAGTAATCCGCTAATTTTCTGGTCAAAACAAAACCAGCAAGAAACCCTCCTACCCAGCTGCCTTAGCACAGGGTTTCCTCTGAAGAACAAAAAAGAAAAAAAATAGACAGCAAATGCCATGTTACAGTGAAAGCAAACCCCTGATGGGTATCAGAAGGCATTTTAAAAGGCTGCACTTTCCTTTTGCCGATGTCTAGAGGAAAAATGTCCTGAGGAGAGAATAAGCAGTTACTTCCTCCTTTGCCCTGAGAGGTTGGAGAACACACGAGCCTCTAAGTGCACTTATGGCTCATCTGGAGCTGACCCCTGCCCCGGCTTTCACAGCTGAAGCCAGGTAAACAGGAGATGATGGCAACCTTCTGCCTTGCAGAGGATAATGTGTCTCACTTAGAGTTGTAATCTGCAGGATGGCTGTTAAGGAAAAAGCACACAGTGTAGGAGATGTTTCTGTACCTGTGATTTCATTTTCTAGAGGGAATGAATGCACCCAAGTGTGGACTGGGCGGGAAGATGAAAAGACTCACGAATGGGCTCCTCTTTTCTTCACTTCAAATTACTGCTTAGCTTGCCTGCATATGTCAGGGAAATATATATATTGATATAATGTGTGGTGGTGTATCACATGTGCCAAACATTTTTGTCAGTAGTACTGGAGCACAGATATATTCTTTGCTTTACAGAAGTCACCCTTCCAACTGCTTCTGTAGGCAAGTCAGTTGGTTCAACTCAACGAAGTGGGTTGAATCATCCTTCATCCTCTGTGGGTCCCTTGCAGAATAAGGGCTTCTGTACACTTCAGTGTAACTGCCTTTACAAAGATTGTTTAAACAAAACAGGAATAGAAAACAGAAGATTTGTGCTAGAAGATTCAGTTTTCACAGACTGCAGTTGCAAAAGTTTCACAGACCTTTGATGCAAAATGGTACAAAAACCCCCTCCAGGAAGCTGGCAGTTTGTTTCCCTCTTTCCAGGCTGCACATACGAGGTCCCTTTTTAAAATGCTTCTACTCAGTTGCTTTTCAGATTTCAACAGTTGGAAGTGGGCAACTGGGCAACAGAATGTTCTCCTTTTTTTCTGAGAGCTATTCTGCATTCCTAGCAGAAACAAGGAGGCAAGTTTTAATTTAACACTGACAATTTGCACACTATTAATCTACTTCAGGGATTACACCTCCTGAAATGTAAGCACTATTCAGTTTCAAAAACACATAAGTAACTCCACTGAATATATTTGTATTTAGTACTGTAATCAGATTCTTGCTTAGGATAAGGCACAATATGACCCATAGTGGAGTTTTTTTGGGTCTCAACAGAGAGGATGACAGACACCACATGCATGGCAACACCCAGTTTCTTGAGGCACCACTCCTTACAACAGGCTAGTGCTAGAGACATTTATTCTTGTTCGAAAGCAAATCAGCAATATGCTACAGCTCTGCCCAACTGCTCAGTGCACTCTGAGTGCCTGAAATGGCATTTCTCTGCTAGAGAATGATACAGGTGTAGCCAACAAAGCCAGTAAACAGGACACTCTGGCCAAATGCTTCCCTTCAATACCTACGTCCTCTTTTTGTCATTCTTAGTGCTCACCTGATTACTTTTCAAAAGATGTCTGGTTGACATCTAGCAAGACTGCTTCTCCAGTCCAGGACAAGCATCCAGGCTACATGAAGCCTCCACCTTGACATATTCTTATTCCACAGGAGGATCTTATGAATAAGACTCTGGACTATCCATCTGGACAGCTGGTTCTGTTCTTCCTTCTGCCACAGAATTCCAGCATGGCAATGTGAAAATCAGATGCTCCTTTGCATCTGATTCTCCTCAGATGCTCTTTTGCTCCTTAGTTTCTCATCTCTACATGAGGACTACCAACTCCCAATCAGTTGTAGGTGTTGTGAAGATTGTGACATTCACCAACCCACCTGAACACTGCTGGAAAGCACAGAAAAAAAAGAAACATGTCTTGATACCTACACAATTAAGGCAGCTCCACCAAAGAGATCGTGGCTTTATTGAGACCACTGTCTTTAAAACTGGACGTGCCAGGAATGGCACCAGAAGGCACAAGGAACACAGCTACTGAACTCAGTTTAAACATCATCTGATGGGAGCTTGGTAGCCATGGCTCAGCTATTGGTGGTCTCAAATCTAATGGAACAAGAAAAAGTCTTTAGCACAGCAGTGCCCAAATTAATGGACGGAGTCAACAGCTGTCTCCATCTGCACCTGCAGCAACAGTATGGAGGTGAGCCTAGACCTTTCCTGGACAAAAGGGCTCCCACAGCTCAGTAACTGGGTGACTGGGGGAGCTCCAGTGGACCATGGCCTTGAGGCTCTCCACAGTTCAGCACTAACATGGCCTGCAAACTTACACTGGAAGAGACACAGCTGCAGGAGCACAGATCTCTGAGAGACCTGGCCAAAGCAATGCTAATCAGCCATTTGAATCACTATTGTACTTTGATGTGAATGGAGTCAATTTTAACCCAGGCAATGAGATTCAGATTTTACACCCCCCCATAAAGCACAGAGTAAGATGCTAAGAAGCAAAATCAACCTTACCACATGGGTTATGCAAAGCCCAGTGCTTTGCTTCACCCTCAGCCCACAGCAGCTCAATGGCAGAGAAAAAGGTGACCACTCCCCAGGTAGCAGCCCAGTTCTGAATCCTACATTCCCTCCTCTGTCTCTTGGGACCTGTTTGCAGCAGCAAATCCCCAACCATAGTTACCTGCCCCAGCAGGCTGCTGGCAGGGTGAGGCAGTGTTTATGCACCGCTTGGAAGCTTACCTGTACTATGCAATTATCAAGCTCTAATTACTGTAATTTATCCAGGTACAATATTCCTCCAAGTTCAGAGAGCAGTTAGGGATCCATATTTTTTCTGGCTTCCACACACAGCATACTGCTTTATGTCAATGCAGGGCTTACTCCAGAGGATGCTAATCCCCTCCCAGAGGCCAGCAGTGCTCAGAGATCCCCAGGACTTCAGCACATCTTTCATTCCCACATTAGCTTCCTTCTAGTCCCCAGTTCTTTATCTGAGGACTTTTGAGACTAAAACTACAACAGGTACAGCCTAGCGGGTGTGAGACATTTCAAAAGGATAAGGAGGCTCAACAGCTACAGATCACAGCCCACAGAATTAAAAACACAAACTGAAGTTTTGAGGCAGGAGGGCAGCAAAGCAGGAGTCAGTAGCTAAAATCATGTTCGGCCCCTGCTGTTGGTTCCAGGGTTAAATCTGCAGTTTAAAGCACAGCTTCTTCCCCCATCATCTCCAACACCAAGCCACTCTCTAGCAAAAATAATCATTCACTGCTTCATGTCCTGCCATAACCTTCTCAAAGCTCTTGGTTCACCATCGCATCAGGCAGGATACAGGTTGGGGAGGGAAAGAGGAAAAGCCATTTTGAATTTAAATGTTAAGGAGAAAAACTTACTTTGTGGCATTTGCCTCGGTGGGGGATCCAGAGATCAGCCTGCTTGAAGATCATCTGGGCTAAATTCCTGCACCACTTCCCCAGCAACTTGTACTGCTGCTGCCCTCCAAAAATGATTGAGCAAAGAGAGAGAGAGAGAGCAAGACTGTGCAGAGCCCAGCGCTGCAGAGAATGAGACAGAAGCAGCAGAGTGAAGCACCAGTCTGCTGATTAATTCAGGCTGTTCCCAGTCACGCTGCAGATCCAGCAAGGAGGCGGTGGATGGGGGTGGCAGATGAGAGAGAGAGAATGGCCCGGGGGGGTGGGAAGGAGGGGAAGCAGAGAAGAGAAGAAAGTTTGCCCAGGATAGCACCAGATGTCTGGAAGAATGGTCCATTCATCTGATGGAGCCGACACAGCCAGAATCCCTGTGTTCCCTGCCTGTAGAGATGCATATGCATGCACAGTAAGGGTTGATGCTGACAGACAGGGGTCTGTAGAAAAGCAGATGGCAAATCAGACAGGACAAAGTGCTGTAAAATATACTACAGGGAAGGGAGCACCTGAGCAGGCAAAGAAAAAACCAGATTGAGACAGAGAGACCCAGGAATACTAACTCCTCCACATAAATCTAGGAGAGTCTTCCAGATGATTCCACAGCTTTGTGATTCCAGCTCAATTTTAAAATATAAGCATTTGCTGTTTAAATAAGTTGAGAGAGTTACAGGTTGAGTCTTAAATGTTCCCTCCCTCTTCTCTAATTGACAAAGAAAGCAGAAAAAGTCCCTCTCAGCATCTAATATTCGTACATCCTGAGCCACACAACCTAAACTGAAAGGTGCAAGTAAATTCTGCAGTCATGAGCCCCATCCCTGGGGCACTCTGCTTACTGACACCTGGACAGTGGCACAGCGAAAGCAAAGGAATAGTGCAGACAGGGAAGTGCTGGGTAGTACAACAAATAATGGGATAAAAAGGCCCTTGGGGGTGAAGGAGGAATGAACCTTCTCTCTCATTCTTATCTTTTACAGGTATGCTTCCTTCTTGCTGTTGGAGGGAAGCACCTTTCTATGAGAGTTTTATATAGCTCTGACTTCAGTGCTGTCCTAGTTCTGTCTGAGGTTTTCCAGTTCTGCAAAGCAACCACTAAAACAATTACTTTCAATCCACATTGAATGAGGTGAAGAACTAGCCCAGCTAAGAAAAATGTCCATAGTTTGCCAAGGATTCCAAAAGAAAGGCTTCTTGTCTCAGCACCCCATGTAGCTTTGAACTGTGTACAGGTGTCACCTGCTGTTCCTGGCCAAGCTCTTCACTTCCTTTCCTCCCCATCCCTGGGATTCAGATGCTCAAATTATTATATTTAAAGCCAGAAGTGCAGAGATTAAGAGTTCTCTGTACCCAGTGCAGGGCAGATCTAAGACAACTCCTGAAAGGACAAGTTATCACCTCTGTTCACTGAGTTGCACATCAGTGTGTAATCTCACAAAGCTCTTAAAGTTGAAGGGAAGCAGAAACTGCATTAAATGTCATTTCAGAATAAAGAGAGAGAGAAAGAGGCAAGGCATCCTTCATCCTTCTGTAGGGTATTTTGTTACCTAGACAACAGTTTTAAACTGCAGAGAGGAACAATATGTCCTGATGGCACAATTTTTCCTTCCTTTCTTTTTTCCTGCTAAGAAACTACCCACCTACTCACTGCTACACGAATAAAAGGAGAGAAGAAAAACAAAGGTATCAACAACAATATGGGGTTAGAATGAGCAAACCCTTACACAACACACGTGTCTGCTGCCTCCTTTCTTAGTCCTTGCTGAGCTGCTTCCTGTGGTTCTGCACCTTCTGGAGACTCAAATGACTGAGTGAAACTGCTTGCTAGTGACAGTGCAGTACCAGAATTACCCTTCAGCTTCAAGTGAAGGTGGTTAAGAGGTCCCAACACAACTTTCTCCCAGCTCTGAAACACCAATTTTAGTTGTGAACACAAATGGAAATAGTTCAAATTGCCACTTCTTGTCTACCTCACTCTTGGGGAACCTTGCTCTGAAGTGTTCTGTGTAGGACAGTAATTTGCACTATGTAGCCTCCTTCTGATATCAGCTGCTATCGTAAATTACACCTGGACATGCATTTGTGCATTAAATAACAGAATGAAAGAACAGAGGCTGTAAACTTGAGATCTGAAGATAAAACTATTGGTTGAAATAAAAGACTGAGTTTAAAGATAGGGACTGAGACCCATACAAGAACTGCAGCACAGGTGAGAGACACCTGGGTAGAAAGGATCAGTTTGTGAAAAAGTCCTTGGAAGAAAAGCTGAGGTTTTAGAGAACAGCAGGGAATAGGAATGGAGATACAGTTGCTGGCAAGATGAGCATAGACAAAGGACCTGGGCTACTTTTCAGTTTAAAGGTAGGACTGCAGCTCTTGTTTGGCATCCTGGAACAAAATGGCTCAGGACCAAGAGTGCTGTAGCTGGAGCAGGCTCAGGCTCCCTGAATGCATCTGCAGACTGTGTCCAGGAGGCAGGGTGCTATATCCCAGCTGCAGCCATTACCCTGGGATGATACAGCTCAGTTGTTATTGGTAACTGTGGTAGGGATGATGGCAATAATTTTTAATATATGTTGCTCCAGCAAACACAGCCTGTGTCTAAAGTAACTCAAACTCAGGAGCCTAACACTGTGCTGCTGCAATCAGTGCTGCTGTCTGTCTTGGAATATGCTGAGTGGGTCTTGGAGTAGAGATTCTGGCACCTTTCACTAGTACTAAATTCACTTCAGAAATACACAAAAAATTTAAAAGTCAGGAGAAGAGGGTGAAGAAAAAGATATCAGCACATTTAATTTAAGAAGGTTTTTGGCACTGTTCCCAAAATACTTTCTGCCTGTCTCTGCAGTGTCTGGCTTCTAGCAAAAACTGTAAGGCAGTCTACCTTACACCTGACAAACTCTGATCCTCAGCTATTTCAGAAAACTGAACTGTATTAGCTGACTGGAGCCAGGGGATGTCTCTCATCTTCTGAGTGGCAGATGTCTGTGCTGAAGTAGTGCTCTGAGCACATCTTCTGTTCCAGAAGTGCTAACTCTTCATCACACACATATATGAGAGCAAAGAGATTGCTTTCACCTAGATCTAGGACTGATGTTTTCACTTGGGTTCATTTTATTTTTAGCATTTTAAAACAAACCTCGCACTCCAAATTTACTGCTGAGGTTACATAGTAGATTAATTTGTTCCCTTATCAGCAGACACATGTCCAAGTTCTTCACTTTGGAAAGAAAGATGAGTTCCACCTTAAAGGGGATGAAAGAGTTATCTACAGTATTGGAAAAAACCCAAAACCTAACTATTAAAAAGACTGGTGAATTTTTTGCCTTCAATTTTAACCTCCTTTCAGATAGGAGAGAGAAAAAAAATCTGAAAGTCAGGAGAGGAAACTGCTACTGCAGAACACAATGGTTCCCTGCAGTCCTGTGCAAGACACTCTCCTAATAGGCCTTTTAAAGGTCTGTTACAGTCCTGTCCCCTCTGCTGCCTGCCCAGCAATTTGATATGCTGTCCCTGCATTGTTCAGTGAAGAATATCATATGAGGGAGGAAGATGAACCAAAGATAGTGACCTGCAGTGAAGTGTCCACACTGTGTTCTGCCATGGTTGGTGCAATGCTGGTGTTGGTGCTCTCAGATCCTACACAGAAGACACTCCTGTACAGAATGGTAATTGTGTCATCTCTTGAAATGTTCAATACCAGATAAGCCCATGATGTCATTAACAAGAGAATAAATAGATAATTATCCTCACTGGAATGTTACCTCCATAGTAATACAGCAATTTGATATGAAGAAAATGTAGTTCAAACAAGTCCTCTGAGCATACCAGTGGTGAGAGGTTCAGGCATGAGTAAATGCAGGCTTCCTGGTTTTGTACACTAGAGAACTGAAAACCCTGCAAATAAGAACCCTAGTAGGCAAGGGCAAGAGCTGGTGTGAAAAACTGAGTGCCTTTTAAGTCACTTCCACTGTTTCACTAATCTTTTAGAGCAGATCTGGGCCTAAGTGATCATCTAACAGGTACTTTGCATTAATGAATAAAACTACTTCTTGATGGTGGAAGCACTGTAAACAAAACAGCAAGAAGGGGATGCACAGAGTGTCAGAGACAGAAAACACAGTTTGGCAGACAAAGCTTTCAGTGTGATGGACAGAGGGAGACCAAAAAGGAAAGCAAATAATGTTCTTACTAGAGCCAACTGAGAGCTTGGCATATATACTGCTCTCCACTGGTCCCAAACTGCCTGCCTCATTTCTGACTGGGATCCAGAACAAGGACCAGTTAGCTTTTTTGAGTCAGAAATACACTTAATACTCAGGTGGCTGCTGAAACATGGCTAAGAAGTAAGTGACCAGAAGACTACTCAGTGAGGTGATCACAAATATTTTACTTTGGGGAAGCAGTAAACTGTACAAAGTTAACAGCCTAATGTCAGTCACAGCAGGTTTGGTTTTTTTTAGCTTCTACAGCAGCTATTCATGAAGATCTCATTCTCTTTTCCCTTGAAGCTCAAAGCATGCCAAGACAGCAAGACACAGACTACCCCTCCCTAAAATATTTAAATGTATCTGGCACTTTCTGAACTAGACCTAGAAATAATATCTTGCAGCACACCCTAGAAAGACATGCAGTTGCTCAAGAAATACATACATATCATACTTATCATATATACATACATACATACTTATCATCAGAAAAACTGGACTCATAAGCTCATTACCTGAGTTTATTTTTAAAATCTTCTCAGTGAACTCAGCCTTTCAAATAATGCCAAGTCAAGCACTCAGAGGCCTGAAGCCCTACCTTAAACCTCAAGAAAGACACAGCATATGTGGCAGCTCATGCTTCACCTATATTGTTTCACCATGGTTCCTCAGTCCCAGTTTACAAAGGACTTACAAGCATGTACATCTCTAGGAATGTGAAGCTGACAGAACTCTCAAATTTGACACTACTTGTGGATTGTACCATCAAACAATAATGCCAGACAGTGGGTCTTGAACTGAAATAATGCAAGACAATGAGAAAGATTCAGCAAGGACTCATTCAGGTTGGGCATGACTCTTATCAGGAAACCTACCTGACACTTCTCTTTGAGGTCCATGGCTATGCAGCTCTGTAAGCATGTCCAGCAAAAGGGGATTGCTCCTCAGGGGACAATGTTCCTAGGTAGAGATGAGCTTGTCTACACTCATCACATCACCATCTGTGGAAACAGGGGAAGCAGTCAATCTCCCCATATCACTCTATAGAGGACAAGAAAGTGATGAAATCCACAATATTCAAATTACAGGGCTGATCTTTAAAAGAAGGAGCACTGAGGAGCTGCAAGTGTTTCTGACAATACATCAACCCTCCTTACTCAGATGATTCCATTGGCTTGAGTTCCCCCCAAAAAACTGGCAACAGTAGATGAATTAAATTCCTTATAGCTCAGAGTAAGAGTATTATTGCAGCCCTGACACACTTTTGGGCAAGCCTCCAAAAAAAGCTGACAAAGCACTGGATTCCACCAGGTGTTGGAGCATGCTATCACCCAGGGCTATTTGTCTTGCTATTCTTATCTACCAGGAGCTTTGTCCTCCTAATCTCTAACAGAGCCTGCAGTAATGATTCTTCCATTTGCTGAACAACACATCCAGTCTTTGACAAGGCTGTGCTGCTGGGCTGAGCATTTATCTGACCACCATTAAGTAGGCCAGAAGTCATAAAACCAGTTCCAGATTAGCAAGGACCTAGGTTGTTGTTTTGTTGGTTTGTTTTGTTTTTTTTTTCCTTTGTAGCAAAACTGGGACTCTAGGAGAATTGAGGTAGAAAGCAGATCTGGAACTCACATCTTTCTTCCAGCCCATCTCCCCCTTGATCTACAGTGCTACATGTTTGTTCTCCTACCACTTATGCAAAGGGTCTTTTCTGGTCAAAACAAAAGATATATGTACATTGCTCCAGAAGAGTCTCTTACATATAAACACAATGAGCTATTATAAGATTATGCTATGACTGATCTTGGGAAAGGCTTTTTGGCAGTTAGTAACTCTTGGTTCTATTTATTATTATCACTCAAAAACTCAGAGCTTGGACATACACTTCTTGTAAATCCAAACAAACAAGAAAGCAGCTAGAGCTGCAAATTAATCCAAACCACCCACACACTTCCTAGATACAACAGTACTGGCTTTTGCCAGCTGGCATTTATGATCTATACCATACTGCCTTCTTCAAAGATTCTGGAGATCTCATCCTTGTGGCAGTCACTTACAGCACTACATTCCATGATGCTGCATCATTTCAAGGAAAACAAAAGGTACCCAAAGCTTACTCAGAAAGCCACTGCTGCCCCAGGCTTAATGTCAGTATTTCCTTTCATGCAGGCAAGTTCTGCACCTGCTTTCTGGGAAGCAGCAAGCATTCAGTATTCAGGCTGCTGGTTATCAAAGAACTGCTTGCAGCACAGCAACCAGCACCTGCGAGTGCCAGTTTTTGGCTGCTGCCTGGCTGGCATGAGCCACAAGCCTGGACTCTGCCCTACTTTTCTGTTCTGTGACCTTGTCAATGTGCACACACCAAGAGAATGAAGCTCAGTCACCTCATATCCCTGCCAGGCCAATTATCCTGCAAAGAGAGGATCAAAGTTACTGGAGTGATGCTGACAAAGAGGGCTGGGAGTGGGCAGGAGGATAAACGTACTTTTGTATTCTTGCATGCAGAAGCTAAGAGCCTTAGTATCTTGTCTTTAACTAGAGAGTGACTTCAATATAAGAGGAGACCATTTTAGGGAGAAAACTGTCACTAACAATAAAAGGGCTAAGAAATAAATCCATAATTGGTTTTTTTACTCCACTCCGACATAAGATTTATTAGTAGATCTACTGAAGGATTTATGCACTGTGCTCTCACTCATTGAAAAACAAAAGTTAAGTGCCTGAATTTCTCTCTGGATCTGGACTTCAAAGGGGTAATTACTCATGGCACAATTGGGTAACTGGGAAGCCAAAGTCACAAAAAGCAGAACAAGAAAAAAACATCTTAAACTGTTTATGCTAAGCCCATGGAGCCCATACCATCATCAAGGGTGGCTCTGGCTGAGAGGTATGGACCACACTGGGAGGCAGATGGCAGAAGGCAGGATTTGCTGCACTGGTATGAGTGACATTCTGGTTTAGGCAGCAAAGTGAAATGTGATCCTGAATGCAAAACATGCCATTCCTTAAAGTTCAAGGAACATCAAGTTCAAGGAACATCATCCACATGTTAAGAACACCACCCTGAAGTCCTTCAGGGAGCAGGATACACAAGAAGGGTGTAAAAAGGTGAAAGATTGGTTTTAAAGAGTGAATCTCTCTACCTAGACAATTTCAAAAGCTGTTATATTGAACAATAGAAACAAATCTTGTAAGGCAGTCTGACACCTGACAAACTCTGATCCTCAGCCATTTCTGAAGCTTGAACTGTATTAGCTGACTGGAGCCAGAGGACATCTCTCATCTTAAAAGTAATCACTGTAAAGTAATCAGTGCTGCATGCAGCATTGCATAATTTATCAAAATAAAGAGTGTGCAAAAATTTTGCAAGACTTATATCATACCAACCAAATATTCACATACATTACCAAGGTCTTTCAAACACTCAGAAAACAGCTTCACACAAGGAAGCTGAAGGTGTTCTTTAATTCTGTAGGCAGGACTGTCATCTTACCAAACATCACAAATTCAGTATGAGGTATCAGTGTTGAAATTTAATAAGAAACTATGCAGCATGATACACTATGTACAGATCCTAGCAAATAGCTAGCAAGCAGAAAGGTAAGTATACAACCTATAGATTCTTAAAAAGAAAAATGTGTTTCAGAAGCTGCAAGTCTTTAGGGAGAAAAATAACTCAAGCTAATGATACTATTTTCCCTAAAGTGTTCAATCACTGACGCTTTCATCTGATTTACTGAAAATTCCCAACATAGATTCCTCTATGAAAATTATGGGGAATCTGAACATGTCTTGCTGCCAAAAGTGAACTCTAGAACAGAACCCTGATCTACCACTGAGAATAGAAACACGGGGGAGCAGATGATAACCAAAAAAGCAGCTGCCTTGGATAAAATGGCTTAGATTAGAGCTGATTGTTTTGCTGTCAGCAGAACCATACAGTCTTCCTACTCATGAGTAGCTGCTGCCTGCCTGATCATTTGCAACAGGGGCACATTTGTTGATATATGGGTTTCCAGAGGTGCATCAAGTCAATTGCTTTGAGACAAATTGAAAGCACAGAATAATTACAGCATGGGAGCTGGCAGCCACATTTCTTAGCTTCAGTATCTGCTTGTGAAAAACTTGTCAAAATTTGGACCAGATAAACATTCTCTGCCTCAATAACTCTAGATAGGGATTTGAATATCTACTTCTGAGAGAAACTGGGGAGTAGAATTATTAGTACATGAAAAGTAAGTGAGATCTTCTGAATTAGTGCTGTATATGTGCTAAGTATTATCAACTCAGTAGTGAACAAGTATCTCAGCTGAGCAAGCCTGTGAAGAATCAGGAGTATTTCACACAGGCTCTGATTCCCTTGCTAAATGACAGGAATTAGAGAGAGATCTATTCTACCATGAATCAGGAACATGATTAAACCTGAACGTAAAAGTTTGCATTTCAACTGACAAGTGTGCCATTTGGGTGTGAAATTTACTTGCTGAGTGATAATAGAAAATATCTCCAATTCCTTCCTTCCCTCTTCTGCACAGGACTTGCACATTAGACTTGTTTCCAAAGGCCAGTGGTAGCTTAAAATGAAATCTGAGCAACCAGGAGGGAGAAGGGGAGTCGGAAATAGCTTTGGAACACCTGTCAGGGGCAGACCCTCAGTTTACTTGCAAAATTACTACTGGTAAAACAGGATGCTACAAAAGTGAAACAAAGCATCTATTTTTGTTTCAGTATTGTTTCAGTGAGTTGAGAAGTAATTGATGAGTATGATCAAACTAGTGCTGTCCACCTTGCTGTTTCCACTTGGGAGAACCCTGTTTCAAATAAAAGTATAATAAATCTGAAAGATCTTTGCTGTGTTCATTTTTCCTTTTTTGGTTAGGGGAAAAAAAAAGTTTCTGAGAATTAAAGGATCACTTTATCTTTCCTGCTACAGGTACTCGAGGCCTGCCAGAAAAAGACACAGCATGTATTCACTCTGAATCAAAGTGAAAAATGCAACAAAAGGCATAATTCCACAGGCTGTAAGGACCCCTTCAGCTTCTGCAGAGCAATGAGACATCCATCTGCTTTGTGGCACGATGCCTTAGATGACAGCTAAAACACTTTACAGCAAGTGTATGAAAGAATTCACTGCAAAAGTGACAGCTATCATTCATCATCATGATATTGGTTATTATGGTAACCAGGACTGTATAACTACCTCCATTAAAAACAAAAAATAAAATCTGAAATGCTAGAAAGCCACAAAAAGGCAGCAGGCCAAAAAAAAAAAAAAAAAAAAAAAAAAAAAAAAGCTTGTGCTGCAATTATATGGCCTTCTAGCAAACCAATGTTTTGCTGAGGTACACTGACTCATAGATACAAGTGCATTTTTTCTCTTCAGTTTATAAATAAGAGTGTTATATCCATAGTTGTTTATAGTAAATTTAGGCAAAACCACTCCTTCATCAGTGTCTGCCTTTTGGAGATATTTAATAAATATCATGCAGATGGGAAGGTGTGTTATTAGGAGCTCCCCAAAGCAGGCCCAGCACCTGAAAGAGATTAACAAGATCAAGCTCACACATTCACTCAAAGCCAAGCACAGCCCTTACACAGAAAAGGCTCTGAGTTCAGTGCACTGAGAATTTCCCTTTCTCACAACAAACTCCATTAAATTTTTATGATGAATCACTTGTATTTACTTGTATCACCAACTACACCTGGAAGCTGGGCAGAGAGCTGACTCACTACTGTGAAAACAGGGGAGCTCTCTCTGCAGACCCTTAAGAACTTCTCTCACTCACTGTTTATTCAAGAGTGTTCTGGACAGGGATTCACAGTATCCTGTACATTATCACAGCTGTTAACCCAAAGCAACACTTTCTCCCTGTTGGACAATGTTGCCCACCCAGGTGCTCTTTCTGGCCAACCCAAAGAAGGATTTGCCTTTTGGCCAATCCCATGTGTCCCCTGGCCCTGCTCCTGGAAAGTCCCACCCAGCCAGGTGGGTATTTAAAACCCCACAACACCCCTTCCTCAGGGCTGTTCTTCTGCCTAGAGCATCTTGGTTTTTGCAGTGCTTGTGGCTTCCAGCAGCTTGTTTAGGTAGGAATCTCTTAAGAAGCATGGGTGGCCTCAAAGATACAGAGACTTAAACAGTTAGAGCTGTAAAAAAAACCAAAACAAAACACAAAACCGAAGAAATACAAAGTGCTGTTCTAAGGAACAAAAGGTAAAAAGCAGCACGGTGTAGCTATTAAGACATGTGCCTGTATAAAGCAGGCTTCTTAGAAAGTAAATGTAGTTTGCTTGCCAGGTTATTCAACTTTTGCTGTTTGAGCAAGTTGTGTAGTGTAATGCAGTAGAGCAGCTGCTAAATAAGTTTCTATAGAAATTTACATTTCTAAAGAACCTGTAGTGTTTCATAGAGATCAAGCACTACTAAATCTTTGTTTTGCACTGTGAACTGTCTGTTCAACTAGGTATTTTTTTTCTACAATCACTAAGGTAAATAATAGCATTTTAAACAAGCTTTTCTCAGAAAATATGACAATATGTACTGCTTGGTAGCTGCCTGGGGAAGATGGAAGGGTGCTCAGATTCATCTGCTGCCATCCTGGTGACTTTTAAATACTGGTAAGACTAACAAATACCTGTGGCACAAGTAGTCCTGTGAAAACTGTCTTAAATGGATAACTAAAACACCATGTGTCTGTCTGTCTGTGGGCTTTCCCCTTCTTCTCCAGTTATCTTTTGTAGAAAACCAAAATCTTTAGGGTGGATACCATCACCTAGGACAAACTTCTTGCACTTTATGTAATGAGATTGCTAACTGGAACTTTCAGGTCTTTCCTTATCAATAATGGCCTGTGTTATCCCATAGGGGAAAGCTCCCAGACAACTGATAATGTCATGAGACAAGTACATGGATCAAAGCTTTTGGAAACCAGACAAGAGGAGGTCTGGGGTTACATGAAGTGTGCTGCAAACTTCTGCTGATACTGACCCCGGGAAGGCAGGAGCAGGAGGGAAACAGAACGGAACTGCCAGGCCGAGCCTGCACCCCAAGCTCGTAAAGGATCCAGGCGAACTTTTTGAGGGATTACAGTTAGAATCTGGGATTACCCCTAAGATCCTTGTGCAGAAAACAAAGCAGAACTGGAACCCCCCGGAGCTGCCGGGGCTCGGCCTGGTTCGGGACTGAGGGAACCGGAGCCCGCGGGGTTGTCCCTCAGCAGTGCGAGAACCCCGCCGGCTGCGCTGAGCCGGACACGTCTGGGAGCGCCTTTTCGGGAGTTTTTTATTTCCTCTCCCTAACAAGCCGCTACGTAACGCTCCGGAGAGGTGCCAGGGCGAAGGGTGTCTGAGGGAACTGTGCTGCGCGGGAGCCCCGACACCCGAGGGAGGGCAGCGCGGCGGGACCGCCACCAGCTCCGCCTCGGGCCTCCCCCGCTAGCCCGGGCCGAAGCGGGGACTCCGCGGAGGGAGCGGCGGGCCCTCCCGGCCCTGTTCCCCGACGGGACGGAGCCCGGCCGCACCCCGCCGCCGCTCGGCCATTACTCACCAGCCACGCCGGGCAATCTCGGCGGGGCTGCCGCTAGCCCGCCGGGCCTCCCCCCCGCGCCGCCGGCTCCGCCATCAGCGTCACTGGCAAACGGGACGCCACAGCGCTGGGGACCCCGCGGTGTCGCTTCGCAGCCGCCTCAAGAAGCCGCTGTCTGGTTGGTGGGATCTGGCGCGGGCCGCCGTACGCCGCGCGGTGATTGGCTGGGCGGGGTGGCGCGCGAAGCCGAGCGTCCGCCCTGTCAGGGGGAGGCGGTCGGAGCTGAGGGGGGACCCGGGGAGCCCCCGCTCCGCTGCCCCGGAGGCGGCCCTGAGGGGGACGGGCAGCGAAGCGGCGATCCCCCCGGCCCCGCAATTGCCGTCAGAGGGACGGTGTTGAGGGGTGGTGAAGAGTCTCGGGGGTGAGGGGAATGTGTGAGGCGATGGAGAGAGCCCAGGAGAGCCCAAAGGGTCCAGCCCCTTGGCAAAGGCGGCCAAGGTGGGTGCCCCAGGTGGGGGGACATGAGGGAGAAGGGGCCTCCCTTTGCCAGGACGGTGGCTCTGCAGGAGGAGGGTGACACCTGCAGATCTCCCTCTGAAAAGCCGCTCTTGCCGTAGGGTAACCGAGTGACTGGAAGTCTCGAAGGAGCCGGAGGTGAATGCCCGGGCCGGCACAGGAAGCCGTGCACATGCAGGAACGAGCACACAAAAGAACCGAGCCGGTAATCTAACGAGAAATCTAAACCACTGCAGAATCTGGAGAGGAAGTCAGAGGTGTGAGGCAAAGATGGCCCACATCTGTGTGCCCTTGTGTACAGGCATTTGAGGTTTGTCTTCTGAATTCATAGTGCACTGAGTACATTGAAAGGATGAATGTCCCTGAGGTCTCATTCCTGTAACTGGCTGCAGACCTTGTGTTGTCTCAGGCTGTGATGTGACAGTTCCCATGTGAGATTTTTCTGTATAAAACTGATGTTCCTTAATGTGCTAAACTACAGGTGCCAAAGCCTGGTGCAGTTGTTTGCAATATTGTGGCAATAAATTGTACAAAGAACTCAAGATCTGCAGATGCTGTTTTGGCCAAGAATTTTTGTATTTTGGGAGTGTACTCAATACTCCTCCAAGACAGTCCACTTTCACAATGTCTGAATTGAATATAAATCCTGAGTGCAGGGGTTCTGCAGTGTTATTTTGGCTGGTTTAAATGCAATTGTGAGGAGAATGAAGGACACAAAACTGGTTTTCTTGAGCTGCTTGTTACCCCAAACGATGCCCTAGAATCAGTTTAAAAAAACAACTCTAATACACTTGAGTGACAGTGGAAGTGTTTTTAGTGACTTAGAAATAAAATAGAAGGGCTGGGCAATTTTATGGTGCAGTTTAGAGACAGTACCAGGAAGGGAGAAAGGATAAATGTTTTACTGGAATTGCAGTAACATGGGATCATGAGTTTTGCTTAGTGCTGCATGAGCAACTCATTAGTTCCTGTTTGGATTGTCCTATTTCGATTAAGTACAATCTACTTAATTAGTATATGGCTTTAAAGAAAAGGTCAGAGTAAAGGTACATCTTGAACAGAGATCTGGAGTCTTGATTGTTTTACTTCTGAGTCTGATTCCCTTGGGTCTTAAGTCACTGATAAAACCTATTTTCAGTCAAGAATTTTCTATATATAGAATTTCTGTCAGTGAGACATGCAGTTAGTTATAGGGGCTGATAGACTGGACCTTTAACCTATTTGTGCCTTTATTTCCTTCTTTGTAAATCAGATCAAGCTGTTCACTTCAGAGTGATATAAGGCTTTGTGTTTGGAGAGTGTGTTGGGATTAAGTGAAAAACATTACCAAAATGCAGTATTATAAGGATGGTTGGAAAAGCAGAAGCACCCTTGACTTGCACAATATTGCTATAGATTCATAAAAAGGACGAGTATACAGAGGGCATTTTCTCCTTGTATTTAGTATTAGATGACAAAGGGAAAACTCAAATGTCAAATGCTGTGAAGTACTCAAGAAGTACTGCACTGGTGTGATATTTTTTTTTGGTCTGTGAGCTTTGATGTAAAGACCTGTTTTACAAGAAAGCACTCTTGTTTTGCATTAAATCATCCCCTCTGTTAATATCACAGAATTGTAGATGAATAGTCTAAAAGTAAACAAGACAGTATTGCTTCTGGATGCTTATAGTAATGTAATATTCTGATATGGAATGCTCAGATCATTCAATTTTGCCTGCAAATTAAGATTACTTCCCAGACTTCCTTCAAAGCAGCCCTTAAAACTATCCCTTGGATGTTGGGGTTTTTTTCCACATCCATGTATTCGTTGGAATTGTTGCACTGTAGAAAGAACTCCTGTATCATTTTGGTAGGAAGTGAGCTTGCAGAAATTAAACAGCTACTGCAAGTCTCTGTGTACTTTTGGAGAAAGCTTAATTTCGTGCTCACCATGGTTTCAGCACAGGGATACTTTGTCTTCTCTTGGGACCACAACATATGGGCAGACACATGGCTCAGTTTGCAGTGATCCTCCACCTCGGGATGGCTTGCAGTGCCTGACAGCTCCAAGGGAACTATTTGACCTCCCTACATGTGCCTTTCAGTCAGTCCTCATCAGTGTGCTGTTGTGGGTAGAGCAGAGATGAAAATTTGAGCAGGACCACTTTAAAGCAGGTATTGTATTTAAAAAATATATATTTATTTATTTATTTTTTATTTTTTTTTAACTCTCTGGAAAGATGTTGAAGTTGCAATTTAATCAATAGTTGATTAGTAGCATTTCTGAACAGTAGTGGAAAATAATTTTAAAATTAATTAAATTTCTGAGAAAATTTTGTATTGTTTTGAAAAGGCAATTGCTGTATGTCTGATTCCCCCACCCTTTTGCACATTTCCTGACAGATGCTGGGAACTAACCATATTTCTAGTGTGTAGTGATAAGAGGAATTAAAAGGGTAAGATTGATACAAAAGCTGTGTCTTAAAAGCAGTAGATGAGTTGGGCAACACCTTCTAAATCTGAAGGTAAGATAGTATTTCATTTTAGTTGAGTGATATTGCCTCCCAGCCCCTGTGTATTGTTTCATAAATGAGATGCACATTGTTCAATGTCTAATTATAAAAACAAGTGAATTATATATTCCTCAAAAGAGAGATTCTGCCTTTTAGTAATAAACAGCCTTTGCTTTGTTTTTCTCTGAAGTGAGAGGTAATTGAGCTGACAATTCCAAGCTGTCCTGAAAATGACAGATGACTAAATTGGGAGTAGGAAAAAAGCAGAAGCCCTTCTGTACTAAAGAAAGGGAGATGGCACATTGTTTTGGATCTGGTTCTCTTTTACAGATTGCTCTGAGCAGCTCTGGGTGACCTCAAGTGACTAATTTTGTTGTTTAATTTCTTAATGATCAGCATTGGCCAGTTCACAGGTAGAGCAACATTTCCTACAGAGTCATTTTTATACCAGTCCTGTCCTTTCTTCTTGTTGTGACCATAGAAACGTGTGGTATGAACAAGAATCTGTTCATGTTACTTTCTTCCTAGTTCTCTGAGCTTTACTGCAAGACACATGGGTAGTTTTGTTTTGAACCTTTTTTTCTGCTGGTTTTGAGGCTAAGCTTACTTGTCTCCTTGACAGAAGTCAAGAACAAAGTCAGAACAGTTCTGTCTCAGGGTGATTAAGATGCTTCGCAAGTGCTATTGAGATCTGTAATGTGTAAAATTGTGAAGCCGTTTGGGCAAATCAGCTGTTCTGTCTGGGTCACAAGCACCAACACTTGTTTTTCTGCACTTGGACAGATTCACAGAAACAGTTGTGGTGATATTTCCCAATGTGTATGAGAAAGCCAGAGCAGAGCAGAAGGGTGGTTTCTGAACAGGGAGAGCTGGCTGGTGGATACCGCAAGGCTCAGAAGTCAAGAGCTATAAATTCTGTTCCTAATCCTGTTGAATATTGTGATGTTAGTTTATTTTGTGGCTTTGGGCAAGCCCTCTATGCCTCTCTTTCCTCTTATGCAGAATGCTGTGTATGTGCTCTTTTTATATCCCTTTGGTACTAACACAAAGCTGCAATGAAAATAAGTTGTCCATACACAGCAAAGTAGTTAACCAATCCAGTCACTGTCCTGCTCTGTAAGTAACAGACACAGAAAACAAATTTGAACTGGTTTTGCCCTTGGTTTTGCTGTCTGATTCTTTGATTAGTATAGTCACACAATGTTCCAGATACAGGCATGTGGGAAAATCCTCTGTCTAGACTGGAAACCTAGATATTGAATTAAGGCTTTAAAGAAACTCTGGTAATCCTAATTAAGTCTTGTAGACACCCATCAATGGCCTAAACTTTTAATAATTACAAATGAAAGGGATGTGTTGCCTTTTTCATCTGTAGGTAGTATCTGTTGTATGTGGCCTGACTGTAAGAGTAGCACCCAGATGCTGGGTTTCCTCCACATTTTTAGCATCCTTCAAAAGCAGCTCACACTTGTTGCTCTGTTGTTACATCAGGCATGTTTGGTGAAATTATTTCCACTCCAAGACAGACTCAAACATCTAGTAAATGGAATAGTTTTTCAAATTCATGGCTTGTATCCCTGGCTTGATTATTAGACTGAGGCCAACATGGGTTGATGTGAGAAGAAAAAGGCAAGATGTTGTTCATGCAACAAATATCAACACCCCCATTCCCAACATTCCCTCATTGCTGTGCCTACATTCCTGGCATTCCCCTATTTGCCGCACCCACTTTATTCCTGCTCATCTCAGACAGAGGCATATAGCAGGTCAGCTCCCCTACAGCTGTCAGAGCAGTCTTATGGCATTAAATTTTCAGCCTGTGATCAGGGCTATCTTGAGTTGTCTACATCTATTCTACATTCCCTGTAGCAGATCGTCTGAATTGTTGCCTACAGGATGCTTTCTGTCATGGTTCATACATTAGGCAGCTTACATACAACGATGATAACATGTGGTGTTGTTGAACTGCAGCAGTGTAATGCAGGACAATGTGAAAATTTGAGCACCTTCAGGTGTGTTGAGCCAGTCAGGAATTTGCTTAAAAGAAACAATTGCTACAATTCTTTGAAATCAGGAAATGCGTCAGGAGGGAAAGAAAAAAACACCTGTTTGTTAGCAATGTATTTTATCACAATTATTATGCCAGATGCCATTAAAAAAAAAAAAAAAAAAATCATTACAACAGACACACAAAGTTCCTTAAATTGGCAATTGTGTGTTGTAGTTCATGATGTTTGCAGATGCTCATGTTTGAGGTGAACAGGCTTAGGAACAAGTGTGAAGACTGCAGAAAGGGTGAAGTAAGACATCTTGGAGAGCTCCATCAGGAAAGTTTCCTCTGGCTGTGGTTCAGAAGACCCAAGAGGCTGAAGCATCTGAAATGTAAGATTAAGCCATATAGCTGTAAAGAAATGTTTTGTGTTTTAGAAGTTTGTCAAGAAGGTGGTCAGCCGGTGAAACACCAGTGCTAGTGACTTAATCAAGGCCAGAGGCTCCCTGTTAGAGCTGGGCTGTGATGTCAGATTCCAGCAACAGTGGTTCCTAGTCATGCTCAAGGGGATTATACTCACCCCCTTATATGTTTGATATTGACAGCATTTAAAGTACTCAGATGATAGTTTTTTCCTCTTGATTGGTTAGAAGCCTTAAAGAAATTTGCCTTATGCAACAAATTAAGGAACAACAATTTAAGGATCACTTTTATTCTCCACTCAGGCTTGGATTTTTCTTGTTATTGCCTGTGCTCCATTTGATACAATCACTTTCTGGGCTCTTTGTGTCTTGCACTATCACCAGAAAGATTCTGGTGTAGGTAAATTTGCTCACAATGTACCACAGAACACAGAGACCACACTAGCTCATTCTTTCATTACTGTGTCAGTTCACAAGCTTTTAACTTGTGTTTGCCAATAGAGAGAACAGATATGGATCAAACCTAGAGCAAATATTTTCTGACTGTGAACCCTCTCGAAGTTGAATAGCTCTCCCAATAGTTCCCAGTTGCTCTTTTATTTGAGGCAGAGGCCCCTGGGCGCTAAATTGATACATGCTTCTCAAAACCACTTTTGAAGCTGCATGTGTTGATGCTCTCAGCAAGTGGGAGTGAGAGGTCACTTTATTCATTTGAATTAAAAGAAATGGTCTAGAACATCTTCCTGGTTCTCACTCAGTTTCTTACATCTGGCCTATAAGGAAATACCTTTACTGCATACACCAGCACTAAGATGGTAATAAAAATTAAGAATATGTACATTGTATCTCTACATACATACCAGAGTTGCTTGTCTGGAGCAGTATGTTATGGCAACATAGACTAAGTTCATGCATTTTCTCTGATAGCACCAGAAAAAGTTAATCTTAGGTGACATACAGCAGGAGTTGTGAGTCCTAATAATCTAAAAGTTTCCACAAATTCCATTGCAAGGACACACATTAATGGAGCATAAAGACTGTGTCAAGATAAGGTACATATTATTACCATGGTTTATCTTCTATAACATCTGCATTAACATAACTGCTGTTCCTAATGTTAAACTTCATGTCATCAGTAATGATTGTCTTTATTCAGTAACACAGTGTTCTAAGCAGCAATTCTGAACTTTGGTTGCTTATGTAAATATACAGTTTTTAAACTAATATTACTCTGCTCTATTCATAGCAAAAAATCATACATTTATTTTCCCAGACTGTTCTGAGACATTTAAAAGGGTACCCAAAAGGAATGTCAGACAGCAAGATCTTTTTTACCCCTAATACTTCTTAAAATACCCAGTGCTAATCTTAGGTTGTATTTTATCACCACAAACTCTCATATAAAATTCAAGCTATTCCTAGACTCCAAAAAACATTTGAAATTGATCCTCTAGCAAAACAATGTCTCTGCCTTTTTCACCCTTGCTTAGAGCTATGCCAGGATTTCAGCTTTTGCTGGAGTTGCCACTGCACTGTATTTGCACAGCAAGCTGTAGGATTTTCTAAAGCATTAACTTGTTTGCAAGCTGGGGGAACATTCTAAGTGGTTTGGAAGCAAGTATCTCTTAGCAACTCCTTTATCAGGAGTATCTTTCTATAACACTTTGATCTCTGCTATTTCTAAAATTTGTTGCTTGTTTGATTTTTTAGGACTGCCCTTTTAAAGTCAGGCAGCTGCAGCCTCTTAGAGTAGCTATCATTCAACTGGCAGCTGTTGGCCATATCTTGGCTGTTAAAGTTCAGCTAAAAGTAGCTGCTGTAACTTTTCTGAGATGATGTTAGTTAACTTATAGGTTTACTGAGAACTTCTAAATCCTTGTTTTGAAGTCATGCATGAAACTAGAGATTCTTTTAAGTCCTTTAGGCACAAGTACTGGGGACTTGAGGGATTTTGAAACCTAGCTCCAATTTCATCAAACTTTGTGTCATCCTACATTAATCACTTCTGCATCCTCAGAAAAAAACATCTGAAACATTTGTAGGATACTCAACTCCTATGGCTCTTTTTTCCAACCTTTCCAATTTTTGAATGAAGTGCTGGGAAAACTCACACCTTCCCCCAATACCCCAAGCTGGGAATAAGTTAAATCACCTTAAGTACAATGCTATCAGGAGGAGAAAATGATCTTGCTAAAGGTTTAAACCATAAATTTAATAAAAAAATAACCTCTCAGGAATCTTTATCAGGCTGCTTAAGCATTTAGAATGTCAGCAGACAATGTTTGCAGAATGTGGTTTGTAAATGAAATTGTATGAGATACCAGTGTATGTTCTCATATTACTCTTAATTTTGATATGAAACCATGACATCCCATGCAGCCAGGGATCAGTCAATGTGGTGGTTTGCTGAAGAGAAAGTGGATTTAATCGCAGGCTAAAAATACACATCTCATAAAACTAAATATCCATTATATATGCCTAAAGTAGGTGTAGTCTTGAACCCTGGTCCAGAATAAGACTAAATTTACATGAGTCCAGGTGTGAACTCTAAAGCTTGTATCTCAGCAATGTGGTGTGTGCTGTGCTTAGTTCACATGTTCCCAACCTTGGTGGTTTTTTGGCGGGCAGGGAGTAAGGAGTAACATAAAATACAATATTAAAAAAATCCTTTTGGGGAAGCAGGAGTGCAGTTGTGGGCAGCCTCCAGCTGAGAAGGTAACTTTCTTCTTCAGAGCCAGAGGAAAGCTTCTTTTATTCAGTGCCTTTATCAAGCCTCGATGTTTACCCAAACAACCATTCCACTGCATGTTGTAATTAAGTCTTTTCAAGCTACAAGAATGTTAGGAGGGCCATATAGTTAAACCCTGGAATTAGTCGCCTCTGCAACCCGAATTTTGCCTTCCATGTGTATTTTAATTGCAATGTGTGATCACCCTGCTGCGGTTTATTTTCCCACAGCACGGGTGGGTGTCGAGTAATGGCTCCAGCAGGTGCGTTCCTGGCTCTCGGGGTTCAGTGCCTGCTCAAACACTCTGTGGACAAGCTGGGCTTTAAGGCTGGCGTGGAGCTCCCTCAGTAGTTCCAGGGAGTTCCTAAATTACTCCATGCCGGCCCCGCGATGCGGAGCGCTGCAGACCAGCGGGGGCACACAGAAATCAGACAAATACTTCGCACACCCCCGGTGTGGTTTCCACTCAGGAACCTCTGTTCACGGTCTCTTCCCCGGGGTATTCAGTCCAACACTCCACGGCCCGTGATGTTCGGGGGGGTTCGGTTCCGCTCCCGCCGCCTCACCCCTCACTTCCCGTGGATGCCCCGGGGCTGCACCTTCCCCTGGGTCTCTCTGCGCATGCGCGGGGCGTGCCCGCCGGCCCCCTCAGCCCCGCGCAGGCGCTTCTCCCGCGGCGGGCGGCTGACAGGGCCGCTCTCGCGAGAACTGCTGCGGGAACGGCGGCGGCGGCGGCGGAGCAGGCGGCGGGCGGGGGGGGCGCCGCGGGACGGGGCCGTAGCGGCAGCCGAGGCGGCGCTGGGGGGGCGGCCGGGCCGGGCCGCGCGGGGCCGGGCAGGCGGCGAGGACCCTCGGACGGGGCGGCGCCCCTCAGGGCTGCGCGGTGAGTCAAGGGGGTGTGTGCGGAGGGCGGGCGGCGGGGCCGTCGACCCCTTCAGCCCCCGCCCCGCTGCGGCGCGGGGAAGGCCCTTCCCGGCGGGGCCCGGCTCTGCCCCCCCTCTCCCGGGCCTCACCGCGGGCCTTGTCGGAGCGGGGGGATACGCCGAGGGCCGTCGGCGGGCGTCCCGCGGTGCCGCGGCCTGGGCCCCTGGGGTGTCCCTCTTCTCCTCCCTGTGCTCCGACGGTGTCGCCTCAGCGCTGTCCCTCGTCCCGGGGCTGCGGGCATGCGCCCCGGCGGGCTCCGACCTTCCTGGGCGCTGCTCGGGGGTGCGGGATCGGGGAAGCGGGGCTGGGTGCGGGGCGTTGGGGTGGGGGAGAACGGTGGGAAAAAAGGTCCCGGGCTGTAGAGGCGCTATCTGCCGGTCGAGATTCCCTCGGGCTGCCCGCCGTGTTCCAGTCCCCCAGATGGGTTTAAGTCTTGGGTCGCTTTCCTCTGTGCCGTATGTCCGTGGAGTGTTGGCTTGTGGTAGTTCTTGAGGTTTGTTTTTCATATTATCTGGAAGGGTTCCGTAACTTCAAGCCGCTTTCAAGGGTTAAAAGGTTGTGAATACCCTATAGGCAGATTAACATCCATTATCTTTCTTTTCCCGAAGACGTTACAGGTCATGCTTCAAATGTGAGCTGCTATGATTGAGACATTTTTCTTTTAGCCTCCTCTTTCTCTTTTGAGCTTCCTGCTTGAGATTCAGTTTTGGTTTTGTGGGGTAGGGCTTAACTTGACAATATAGTTTAAAATAATCGGTAGAAGACAAGGATGCAGTCTTGTAAACTCCTACAACATCTGACTCAGACATCTCTTTTATAACCTACAGAGAAAAATACTCTGTAGCACAGTAAATAACTGGGAGAGCAATTCATAGATAAATAGTGTTTAGGGAAGTTCATGGCTTTTTTAAAAAATTAGTAAGTGCCTGTGGTCGTGGCCAAAATCTGAAGGCTCACAGATTGTTAGTCTTCAAATATTGTTGTCTATAGTCCATTTCTCAGCCAACTTGGGATATTGAGAATCTGTGCCAAAAAAAGGCCTTTCAATTATTGTAATCTCTTATGATGATTAAGTCATACAGTGTTTTAACTATTTCATAACACCAGGCAAGCTTGTAAACATTTCAAGCTGCTTTATGGAGTTTAAAATAATAATTAATAATAATAATAGAAAATATCAACAAATAAATTTTGGCAGAGGTGAAGTTTTCTATTACCTGGGAAAATATTTGATCTGATAAATGTTATCTCTGCTTTGTGCTGTAGCTTAGTTTTGTAAGTGACGTGATGTGCCTAAGGAAGTTAAAATGCATTAAGCTAGTAGATTGTGAGTGTCATTTATGGCCCTAAATGTTTTTGCTTTTATATGTTGATAACTTAGTTTATATTTTACCTCATTCGTTTGTTATACTTCCTTATTTGGCTAATTGGAATTAGTGCTCTGCCCTTCTGATTTTTTTTTCTTTCTATTCTTTTGTCTAGAGGCTGACACTCAACATCTCTGCATGTCTTCCAGATGATGTATCCCCACATTTTTCTCTCCACCACCCTCAGTAATGTTTTGTCCTATAACAGCTGATGAAGCTTAGGATCTGATTATTCGCAAAGATCTTCTGAATGTATCTTTTCTTCCCTCACTTTGGCTTCTCTAAACTGTCTGTTCTTCTATCCCTGCCCATATCACTTTCCAGAACAGTAAAACAATGAAAGACAACAATGAGAAAGCTCTCAGTTGTTAGAAAAAATGCTGTTTGTAAGCAGAGTATAAAAAGCCTACCTTTGCCTCTGTGGCTTTTGAGATATCTGTTGAAAAGAACATGAGGATTGTTTTCCATTGGTTACAATATGGAGGTCTGGATTTATAATAATTTATGTTCCATCCTGAGCTGCAGCACTATATGGTTAATAAGAATTTAAGGTTATTTGAATCTGCTGCCTTTTCATCCTTTTTCCCCTCTCAGATTTTTTAAGAGCAAGAGAAGTATCTTGGCTCAAATCACAGTTAAAGTGAGAGGTGAAAAATATTATTCTGAGGAATCTTAGTCATTTCTCTAAGTAAGATCATCTGGTAATTCTCACAGTGTGTCTTCATTATATTCATATTTACTGTTATTTATATCCATCTTACTCCATTTGAAGGCTGTGGAGCTGGGTACACTGTAGTTTTTGCAGCATGTCCTGTTTCAGTGCTGTCTGCCTAAAGCAAATAACCACAGCTGTGTTCTCAGTGGGCAGGGCCCTGACACAAGCTGCTTCCCCAGTAAGCTTATTTTTTCCCTTGTTGTGTAGTTGGTTTATTTGGTTTTTAATAATTGTGACTGATTGTGTACTGGAACTTAATAAATAAGTGAACAGCTCATGCTTTCTAAGTGACTTTAAGGGAATTGATGTTCTGAGTTCATCTTCTCTGACATTTGCTGTGTAAGTATCTTGGTTTAATGTTTTCAAAGCTTTTTCCTAATTTGCATGTAACTTCTGTGTCTAAATTTCAGCTCCACTTTTGCCTAAAGGCATGTTGGTAAAGTTTTGTTTCTACACTGCAGCTGTTGTTAGTAACATTCCCTGGAAACGTCACTCCTTTATATGTTCACAATATATATATATATATATATGATGGTGGTAGTTATATGAATGAATGCTTAAAAAAATTGTGTGATGAATCTCTTTCATCTTGAATTGTGCTGGAAAATTTCCCAACGTTGTACTATTGCTAAGCTCAGGGAAATGCTGCATCAGTTTCTCTAAGAAAGTTGTCTATTAACTCCTTCAGTTTAAAAAAAAAAAAGTCTTAGATGCTAGTGAAGTACTACATAACAATACACCCCAAAGAAAGGAACATTGCCAGCTGACAGTAATTTCTTTGTTTAAATGTGTCCTGAGCCTTCTTCAAGTTATGCAACTTGCAGTTATATTCTTAGGTTTGGAACTCAGGGCCTCTTTCAAGCAGTGTTCACTTAGCTGATGGTGTTTGCATGCCCACACAGTGATCCACATCTTCAGATGTAGCACTGAGCTGTTTGAAACACCAAAGTGTTGCTGCCAGCAGTATTTATTCTTTAAGAAGGCATAGAAACTGGTGATATTTACCATGAAAAGTTCAGGATGTGTAGACAGTGTGCCCGAACAAATGTTTGCATTTTCCACAGTTTCATGTGCAAACGTCCGTGTTACTCCTTAATATTTCTGTAATAGCAGAAAATTATACCATAAATTTAAAAAAGGAAAGAGGACAGGTTAAGAAGATGGAAAAAACAGAAATTGTGACATTTAGGAAGATGAAATTTAGCAAAAAGTTATTCACAGAAAGAGTAGTTAAACACTGGAGCAGGCTGCCCAGGGAGTGGTTGGGAGCCACAATCTGTGGAGGTGTTCAACAAGACAGGTAGGTGAGGTGCTACAGGGTATGCTTTAGTGGTTAGGGGTTGTAGGGTGGATGGTTGGACTTGATGATCTTGGAGATCTTTTCCAACCTTGCTGGTTCTATGATTCTCTTCTATGAGATGAACAAAACACATCAGAAATGGCAAAGGCAAAATATTCGTGGCAAAGCAAAGCTGTTGTTGCTCTTTGTATGAGTATCCTAGGACAGTGTGGAAGACTGGCATCAGAAGGATAGGTGCGTTTTTAATCAGCACTGAAATTAAAATTAAGGATTTTAGAATAATTAAAATGTAGCTAATATGATAAACTTTTTGATCTTAATTATGTGGGTCAAAGCTTCCATCCAGCATGTTCGTTTCCAGTAGTTGCAGGAGCACAGGCAGGTTGTTGAGTTGTGATTTTCGTGGCTGCTGACAGCTTTGTCAGTCTCACTGGCGTGTCAGTAACGCTGTGTAGGCGTCCCAAAGAAAACCCCAAGTCCACATGAGGCCTTCACCAAGCTGCCCTTCTTTTTGCTCAAGGTAAAGATGTCAACACATCTTCTCACTCTGCCAGTTTCCTGTGAAAAACAATCGCAGTTCTGGTGTTTGCTTTCAGCTTCATCAGTCTTTGTGGGGAGCTGAAGGTTGGGCAAACATGGGGCTCATGGAATACAAGCATATTAATTGCTGAACTGCATTTATGTAAGGCAGGTTTTTCTCTGAAATGAGAAGACTATTGCCATCTGCTGCCTTTGCATCTAGCAGGGCTCTTTCTGGGCCACAACCACAGAGACTGAATTAGCAGGTGCGTGGGCTCACTCGTGTTTGTCAGATCTCTTCTGCCTTGAATCTTCTCTGCTATCAAGTGTAGCCGGAGTTAGATTAAATCCTTCCTATTCTAATCTGAGATTGATTAAGATTTGAGCCTTTTCAGTGTTTTCACAGTGTCTGTATACACCTTGCCAGGTTTGATGTAATTTCTTCTTTGGGCCCTTAAGAGACACTTAAAGTTGCTGATTTGTTGGGGGTTTTTTGCTTACCAAGATTTTTTTTTTTTTTTTTTAATACTTTCTGCTTAAGACTCGGGAATTTCAGAATGGCTGCTTTTTATGTTAGAACCAGCCCAACCTTTTGTTTCTCTGCATTATTATTTCAGGATGCTTTTTGCTAAGCACTTCAGTTCTAGGAAGGTCCTGGTGTCGGGGACTCACAGAAGTATTCTTGACTTTGTTTATCTTGCTGTATTTAATTTAATAGAAGCTGTATGAGTGGAAAAAAGACCCATATGTAAGCTGTGTCTCCAGACAGGTCTTTCCGTGTGGGGAGGAGAGGAGCGCATCTCCCTCCACTAGCCGCCGGTCTCCATCGGGGGCTGGAGCCGGTGGGGTCGGGCTGTGTCCCGGCAGGGCAGTGTCCAGCCCCGGCATGCTGCTCCCCACCCGCACCCCTCCGTGAGGCCGTCTCCCCGTGTCTTCCCGCTGTCATTAACCCAGCGGGGACCGGGGGTCTTGCTGGGAGAGGCGGTCCCGATGTGGGGCTGCAGAGCGGCGGAGCTGCCCCCCGGGGCCAAGCAGCCCCCCCGGGAGCGGTGAATGGGCGGCGGGCCCTGCCTGCCCGGCTGCCCCGGGGGCAGGCAACTCCTCCCGGCGGGCCGGTGCCGGTCTCGGTGCCGCCTCCCGCCCCCGGGGCCCGTCGGGGCGGCCATTGGCCGGGGGACGTGTCACTCGGGCGAGCCGGGCCTGGGCGAGCGGCGGCGGGAGGAAGCGGCGGCCGCGCCGCGCCGGGCGGAGGGAGCGGCTCTGGGCGCGGCCCCGGCCATCGATCCGTGCCACTTCCCCTAATGGCCCGTCTCTTCCTCCTCTTCCTCCTCCCCCTCCCCTAGGGCGGATCGTCCCCCGGCCACCCTGTATGTGAGAGACGGGGCCGGAGCCTCGGACGGAACCGGGCCGCGGGAGGGCTGAGCCGGGAGCCGCCGCGGGAGGAGCGGAGGCTTCGGGGAGCGCTTCCTGCCCACCGCCCTGCGCGGCAGCCCCAGCATGGAAGCCATCGCCAAGTACGACTTCAAAGCCACCGCCGATGACGAGCTGAGCTTCAAACGGGGCGATATCCTTAAGGTAAGTGAGGGGCAAGGGCTCGGGAGTTCCCTCTTTAGCCCTCGTTTTTTCAGCTTCTTTCTGGAGTCTCTTCCTGTCCATCAGATCTGACCCTCTCTTGCCTCCTCAACCAACGCCATCTCCTTTTTCTATTTCTAATAGACTACCTCTGTTTCCTAAGTCCCAGTCTGACCTCTCTAATAGCAGGAGGGGCTGTTTCATTTCTGAGCTAAGTATGCATCCCAAATCTCTTATTTCCCTCTCCTGAGATTGAAATATTTGAAAATCTAGTTGTAAATGTGGTAGCAAATAAGCAGAACTACAAGATAATCTCTACACCGAGTTCCCCTCTGTAAGAGGGAACCCCTTAAAGTAATCAAGATCTATTTTGTATTCCTCTGCCTTCTGCCAAGGATTCCAATATCAAAGAACAGTGATTAGATTATTTCTCAGTAGATAATCTTTTAGCATCAGGCTGTCAAATATTGATGCTGAGTTTTATCTTCAGTTCTGATGAACTGGAGTGATAAACTTGTGGCTGAATATTTAATGGATCTGTGCAGATGTAAGTGGATGTTGGAGTGCATTAGAGGAATTTTGGTCTATAGTTCTTACAATATATCAAAGGCTTTTTAGGCTTCATCTTGGTCATATTAGAGAAATTTGAAAAATATTTTACTTTCTGAAACATTATTTAAAAAACCTGGACACACAGAACAAGCCCAAAGTTTTATTTGTGTGTGTGTGTAAAGTATGAAAGTCCATAGTGATTTGGCCACAGTGACATAGAGCTCTGAGAAGCTTTGTTGCTTCCAAGTAATAGGAACCGTATTGTGGAATGTTTTAATGGAGTTTCATTCAAAGTCAGTATTTCTCCGTAAACGTGTAAGATGGGCTTTATCTTCCTAGAGTGATGTAGTTAGTATTAAAGTATTTTAAGCTGCTTCTTTCTGAAATGCTTTGAGTAGAAACTGTTTCTCGTGAGGTGCCTGTGCTGCAGATGCAAGGCTGTAACTTTGTGTATGCTGACAAATCAAGTCCTGCAGACCTCACTGGGATTACTCATCTGCTCAAAATTCTTGCCAGGGAAGGGCTTGATTTTTAACTACTATTTTAAGATAAGCTGGAAAAAATAACTTTTACATTTAAACTTAACATGCATCTTTTATAGCTGATATTTCAGCAACATAACTGTTGGTTTTTAACAGTGCAGTAATATTATGTATCAATCAGGAGATAAAGATTGCTAAAATGTGTCCTGCTTTGAGATTGTTAAGTTTTAAAATAATTTGATCTGTAGATACCCTACCAGTCCCTGGCCCATAACTGGCCTGAAAATGCCTGTTCAACTTGTACACCTCAATTACAGTGTTTATGTAAGTTACTGAATATTTCTTTTTGCTGCTTCCAAACATTCAAGACTGTCAGAATTTTTAAAGTCCTTTGTGATAACCTTGCATTTATTTTTCCTAACCTGAGCTGTATTCTTTGATTTTTGGTTAGCTACCAGCTTCCCCGAGCTTTTATAGTATTTGAATTAGAGCACATCCAAAGTAAGCTTGTAGAAAATGCTGAACAGGAAGGAAAAATTGAGGTACAATGAAATATAGTTTATTTGAAATTGTATTCATAATTTTCATTGAGTTTGGTGTAGAAATTTGCTGAAGTACATGAAAAATACACTAATTTAAAAATATTTTCTGCTCATAGGAATTAAAGGAAATGAAAGTTAAGCCTGTGCTAAAACTTGAAACTGTGTACAATTGTACAGAAGCTGATAATCAGATGTTCTTGAGTCCTGGCCACTTAATGTCATCCCACAGAAACAGATTTTGTCACAGTAATAGAAACATAGTGGTATTTAAGCTGTTACACTACAGTATTAATTGTATTTTTCCTAGAATACAGAGAGGGATTTTACTACTCTACACAAAACCTAGGCACAACACTTCCTCAAAGCCTTGCAGAACAGTTCTTTAAACTGTATTTCATTACAGCTCATATTCTAAAAATGTTTACAAGTTGTAGGTGTTTACTTCATAGATGAGTAAACTGGGTCACAGAAATGGTAAATTGCTCAAAAGTGTCACTGTAGTTTGTGGAAACAAAAAGTTTTAGGGCTCATCCTTCAGCACATATATAGCAAATTGATTGCATGGTAAAGTTTACCATGCAAATTTCAGGCAAATTTCAGGCTGGCAAATTTCAGGCAAATAAGCCAACAACAGTTCAATTGTCACTTTATTAAGACTGATAAACTCCGTGGCACATTGTCATTGTGGAAGTCAGGTTCACTTCAAATATGTTTCAGATTGAGGAAATTAATTTCCATCAGGTGTTCCAGATGAGTTTGTTGGTACTTTGCTCATGACTGAGAAATCTCAGAGTATCCCATTCGTTTCCCTCTTGTGATCTGTCTTATTAATCCAGTCTATCCTGCAGCCCTCCAGTGAACGTGGAAGAGAAATAAACATGTAACATGTGCAATGCACCTGCACACTTTGCTCTTCAGGTATCTCTTGCTGAGGAGCAAATATAACTTGATGTGTAGTTAAGACTTCTTCAAATCTAGTTATTAGGCATCTGTCTTGTTGCACCTCTGGAAGGTTGAGTTATGTCTGATGGTGGCAAAAAATTATTTTGCAGAGAAATGTTTTACATCTTGGGCAGACTAAGGAGGGAACAAAATCTATAACACTTTAATTCCCACTCCTTAAAAGTTCATGTTTCTCTGTGGGGAGAGAAAGCAAAGATGCACACTGACTCCCTCTGATTTCAGCAGATAACTTGGCTATGATGTCATGGTGCCATTACTGCTGCATGCCCACATATTTGGGACTTGATTGAATAGCATTTGAACTGTAGCCATTAAGCTGGTTGTTAGTAATCTTGTGGCTGGTTTCCAAAAGTGAGTGAAGATAGTTGACCTTTGGCTTGTAGTTGTAAAACAGCTGAGAGAAGAGGAAAAGTGCTTGGCCTTTTCTTTTGTGGGCACTCTATGGTAAGAGCTGTTTCTATGGTTTTTGTAACCCTGGAAGTACACTGGATCCCTTCACCCTCTTGTCTGGTGGCTCTGTAGCAGTGTTTGGTGTTGCCATTCAGGAGATGTGTACTTCAGCTTTCTTTAAGCTTCTTAAATACCCTAAATACTACTCTTGGAGCCAGGGGAGGGAAAGATTGCTGCTTCCTTCTGGATCTTCTGACTACAAACAGTACAGTGCTACAGCTCCCAAGATCACTGTTCTTTTCAGGTACTGGTGGTTGCTCTACAAAAACATGGTGACTGACACCCTATTGGGATGACCTGTTCTGTTATGTAAAAAAGTGACAATGAAACTGAGGGATTCCTATTTGAAACTTTGATTTACTGTTTTTTCACTTGGAGTCGTTCTTTTTCAGTCTTTCACCCTTTCAGCTGCTGTATTTATTGAAGTTGGGAGTAGTTAAGTTCAGTCTCTGTCTGTATTTGTTGCTCAGATTTTATGTCCCCAAAAACTATTGTATTTCATGCAGCTTCTGGTTTTGTTGGCCTTTGTGCTACCTGGCAAGTATCCAGACCTAAAGTGTGATAATACTTGCTGGTAGTTTGGCAGGAGCTGGGGGAGAGGAGGTAAGAAAATAATCTTAATTATTTCTCTCATCATTATTTTTTTTATTCCTTCTACTTAAACTGAAATGCACAGTCTGTACCATGGTGCTCTGGTAACCATTTTGCATGGTTAATACAGAAGCACTAATCATATTTATGAACATCCTGAATGTTAGAATTGTGAGGGGGGTTGGTTCTTTTTAGGTTATTTTTTTGGGGTTTTGTTTTTTGTTTTTAATATAGACCACTGCTCCACTTCCTCTTTCTCCTTCTGTCATTGGGTTGGGCCATAGCTGGAAGGCAATCTTTGGAATAATTGAATAAGTTCCTGTTTCAAGTAACTGTCAGCATAATTAATTCCGGGGCACTTAGAAATCTTTTTTTTTAATGAGTAAAATTATTCAGGTGGAATGTTAAATAGAGGGGCATCACCTTTAATTTTGGAGTTTTCATTTTTTGTGTGACACATAGACTAGCTTCCCTCTATGCTAAAAGAAGGAATTCCTGACAGGATTTTGATCACTTGCCAGTTTCATTCAGCAATGTAATTTTTTTTTCCTACTCTAAACATACACTGGACAGTCCCTGCAGGTTCACATGAGTTGTTTGTCTCCAGACTTATTTTCTTTGTCAGCCTTTAGGAGGATTGAGTGTTAGCAAGCAGTTGATGCTGAGGTGGCATTTTCAGTTCCTGCATGTAAACCATTTCTGTGTGTCTGGATACACTGAAGCAGTTTTGAATAGAGGGAGCAATATGATAAACAAGAGGTCCCCCTCTCTCCTTCCTTATCCCTTGTCTCTGAGCTCATCATTATTGGCTGTTATGTCATGGTGTCTGTGTTAGGTAAGAGAAATTAATGACTTGCTGAAGAGAATCTTTACCCCTTTTTTAAGGCAAGTGACTCATTGGGGTCTTGATGACTTTAATATGTGAAAACCAGTTTTCTGAATTAATGGTTTGGGTAAATGGCAAGGACTGTGTGCTTTATAGTGAAATAGGTCCATTGTTAGCACAGGTTGCTCAGAGAAGTTGTGGAATCCCAGTCCTTAGAGATACCCAGACAAGCCCCTGAGCAGTCTGATCTAATTGAACTTATTTTGAGTAGCAGAATGGATTGGGTGATTTCCAGAGGCCCAATGTTATTCTGTGACTTAGCTGAGAGTGGCAGCTCAATGGTTGATTTTTAAAGGTGCACTTGGGTCACATTCCTTGGCTGACAGCCTTGAAGGAAGGTGGTGTTTGTCACTAATAAGTGATCAATATTTCAGTCTGAGAAGATAAAACTGTCAGAAAATTACAGAGGCTCATAAAGGCATATACAGTTACCTTAAAAGTAGTTGATTTGGCATCCTGACAGCTGGAGATCTGAGTTACAAAATGATGCTACTACCAGAGTTTGCATTCGTCTGGTCCACTCAAGTATTCAGGGCCTATGTTTTTTAGTAGAAACTTCTCAAATATTGTTCCTCTTATGCATGATAGCAATATGAAGGTGGGATGTGATTTATTAGCCAAATTACAAAGGCATTGGGGGGAAGGGTTGTGGAGAGGAGCCACCTAAACTTCAAAAAAGTGCATGTGCTGAAAAAAAAAATGCTCATGCTCTGTATTTATAAAAGAGCTTGGACCTACTTAGAGCAAGATTTCTTTGCTGAAGTTGTCTCTGTGCAGGAGACACAAAAATGGAGTATTCCAGACTGAAGGTCTAGAGTGGTTTTTGCAAGCAAGGAGTAAACATTTTCCTCCTTAAAAATTACATCTTTGGTTTTATTTAGTAGCTGTGTTGTTTATTTAAACTTGCCACTGAAAGCAGAGAAAAATGAGCTCCTGTGAACTGTGTGCTACCTGAAGCCTAGTAGTGTTTTAAATGTTAAATGAGACACCAATTAAAACTAGTAGTCAGCTCTGCTTATTTTATTGTTGACTTGACATGTATTGCATTAAGTTATAACCAGGAGAAATGATGCTAATACGAAGCTCCAGCCACCTTTTGACAATTTAATGGAAGTGTCATTGTTACAGCTTCTCTGGAAGGTCTAACTTTTGGTATGACTGGTATGACAGAGCTCTGAAAGGTGTTAGCAGAGACATATCAGTAAATCAAGTTTTTACTTGCTGGATTATTGATCTGGTTTGCTGAACATGTGTGTTAAACTGTTAAACCAGAGTGATGCATTTTTGTTTTTATTTACTGGGAGCACAAAAATGCTTTGTCTCCTGTGACATTTGTCTTGTGATAATTATCTGGTGAGGAAATCTCTGAAAAATTCCCATCAATAAAATCTGTTCCTCTGAGGCACGTTCCAGGTGTTAATGGATTAACTGATCTAGGCTTTTTTTATTTTAAATGAAAATAGTAATTGCTTGATCACAGTTGTGAGAAGAGGGATTATTACTTTTAATGCTATGTGTAAAGGATTGAGTGTTGTAAATGTAGTATTTGTAGTTTTCCAGGTTTTGTGCAGAGCCCTCCTAGTAGGGGGAGGAGGGATGGTGTTTGTAGTGAAATTCAGGCTTTTCTGATTTCTCACCATAATCAATAAGAATCCAACTAAGCAAGGAGAGATAAGGAATCCAATTTGTCTGCATACAGCTCAGTCTAACATAAGCAGTGAACTATATGACCCCTTGATAAAATCCCTTTTGCTTTAAAGTTGCCAGTGGCTGTATAGCAGAAATGAATAAATGAAGCCCAGACCTCAAGAAAAAACGCACTGGGCTAAACTAATTCTGTTCTTTTGAAAATGAAAGTAAATTAAGCATTAGTTCTTCTGAATATTTTTTGTTCCAGTGTTTTTAATCTCATATTGAGCAAAAAATGAATATAATTTACAGAAAGTTATGAATTTTACAATATAGATGTAAACCAGAAGAACTGCTGAAGGTAACATTGGGGTATTTTCACTAATGTTGTGAAAACACATTGTGAACTGTTGCATTAAGGTTAATATACCAGTGATATCAGATTTCCATGCTTAAATTGCTGGTTACCTCTGCATTAAAACCTTTGCTAAGTTGTTAATTTTATTTATGTAGGTCTTGGAATGTTTGAAAAATCAAAGTTAGTTCTAGCATTAATTAATTAATTAACTTCAACTAATCCAAACACACACACCCAAAACACCCCAGCTGCAAAGCCATTCACATAATGGGAACATGAACTGATAGGAAAGCTGTCTTTGATCTCTTATGATTTCCAGTTTCTCTGAAAAATCTGTTAAATTCAAAATGCAAATGGTAGGTGACTTGTATGCATTCTGCATACCTTTCTGTTCAGATCAGCAAGCTGATAACACAGTAGTTTAATACACAAGTTCTTATCTGCAGCTTTATCCCTTTCATTTCCCTTGCTAGCCCTGCAGTGGCAGAAAATGTTAGCTCCTAAACTGGGCAAGTGACTGGAATAAACATGAAATAAAAATGTGATTTTTAGATACCTTGGAGAGAAAATAGGACAGGAGAACACTCAATTATTTTGGTTGGATTTTGTGTGTGTGTGTGTGTGTTATTTAGGGCGTGGGGAGCACTGTCTAAAGTTGTTCCTTTCCCTCAAATATCTGAATCTTTTTAGATGGAACAGCAGTGTTGTTGATCTCAATCTGTCAAGTTTCAAGCTGCACTTTCTCAGGTTCTGGGCTCATGCCCTGTTACTGAGTATTTCAGGCCCTGCTCCTGAGTGGCACATGCCTTCAACTTTGAAGTCATCTTGTGACACCTCCTAACAGTAGGTGTTCAAGTGGAATAGAAAAATGGTTGTGAAGCAGACTGTCTGCAGTGGAGCCTGAGCTTGTTCCCATGTCTTATATGCATGATTGGTGCCACCATCTGACAACTGAAGTGAGAATTGGTTTAACAAACTCAAGAATATGGGGTTTTTTCATGGTGACATGTGCTAAACACAAGGGGTTACGCAGCTGAGCTCTAATAGAGCAAAAAGTGAACTGACAGTCTCCCAAATTGCTCATGATAATTATTTTTTAGGGTATTAATTATATTCCTGAAACCCAGATGCTAGTCTGCAGTGCTTCCTGGTTAGTTTCTAAATACATCTGAAATTTGCATTTTAAATGGTTGTGTTCATAATTTTGCTCAGCCTGTATTCCTCTCCTTACTGAAATAATGGTGTTTTCTTGTAGATACTACATAAAAGCCCATTTTAAAAATGTCTTAGATGTTTTGAAGAGCCCAGGAGGCTTTTTTCCCCCACAGGGAATGGTTGCTCAGTTTTGTTTCTCTACCTGATCTTGAATACTTTTGTCTTTTGAAAACAGAGACAGTTCTGTTGAAGATTGATCAAATCAGTTGGGTTTTTTTGATCCTGTGGGGGCAGGTCAGGATGATGACTGGAGTAAGGCAAAAGTTAGAGCAGCTATTTTTGTCTAGGAAGTAGGATTTCAGCCTCTATAGAGTAATTAATTTATAATTATGCTGTTCAAATGTTATTGACCTTTATAAATAAAATACAGAAAGAGAATACTTAACAGAGTAGGCTTATTCTGTCTGAACCTGCTGAATTTAGCTTCTTTGCATGCATTCATGTCAGCATGTTGTGAACTGCATGTTGGCTCCACTGCAGCTTGGACCTCATGCACAGAGCAGGAAGCATTAATTTTTTTTTTTTTTTTCAGTTCAGCTGAACTGTAATTATACTGTTAGTCTCCAAAACCTCTTATTTAAATAATTTGTCTCTGGAATTCATGCTTTCTGCATTGAGCCAACTTACTTCTTGCTCTAACTTGTACTAAAACTCTACAGGTTTACATGTGGAGGGGAAAAAAAAGTTGCTGCTGTTATGCAAAATTGTTTCCCTTGGGAGGGAAGAGGGGAATTCTTCATGAGTTATGTATGAGCCAGCAGGTTCCACTAATCATAGCAGCTCTGCTAGTGCAGGAGACTTGTGGTCTGAGCTAGTCAGCCCTCTGGTTTGTGAGAAATTGGCATAAAAGTTTAAACCATACAACTTTTGCTGAGCTTGAATATGTTTTTCCATCGTAAATCCTTATGTGCAGTCAAATTTTGAGTCATCTTTTGTTATCCACACTTCTTTAGCATAAATATGAAAGTGATATTTTAACCATTTGATCTGTTTTTTACTTTGTACTGTTAACAGTAGTTTATGGCCTACTTGGAAGGAGCTATCTTTTATTTAAGAGATTTCCCTGGGCTTCTGTGTAGTTCAGGTCTTGTGCTTTAATCTTTACTACTAACCAGGGAAGACTCAAATTCTTTGGGGGGAAGGCAAGCAAGTGCTCAAAGTGTGTCCTACAGTTGCAGAGGAGGGGAAGAGACAAATTCAAGGAAGAAAATGAGAGGGAAGTGGGAGCTGAAATAGAGACAAGTACAATGAAAAGTTTAGAAGGTGGAATTTGGCATTTAAAATGTAATGAAAAGTTTAGAAGGTGGAATTTGGCATTTAAAATGTTATTTTTTGCAACTTTGCTGTCAAACAGTGCTTGAGTTTGGGTGAGTTGAACATCAGTTTGATACACTGCCTTGTTGTGGCAACATCAGGAAGACCTCTTGTGTATGTATTTCACAGCTAAATCTTGTGTTTCTGTAGTGTTTTGCATGTTCTTGAAGAATACTTTGTCAAGATGTATCCTTAGCCCAGGAGGAGATGGAATGGACTGGCAATTTGGTCTCTCTACTTAATGCTGGAGTGGAGGAAGCAGAAGTTGCTTCTACTTCCTTCTTCCCTTCACTTCTGTCCTTGTTTCTTAAAATGTATTCTGCACTGAGGCCTCTGTCATACCACTGATGAAACTCTGGGTTGTCAAAAGCTGCTGTGGGGATTTTGCTTCTTTGACTGATTGTTACCAGGGTGCTTAAACTTTTCCCAGAATGAAGCTGTGGTGACACTTGTTACTCCTTAACGTGAGTAACTCCTTAACTCCTTAACTCCATACATTCCTCAGGGCTTTTTCCCCCAGAAAATTGCTTTTGAGGTTGAGAGGGTCCCTTGCTCTCTGTGGGATGGATGGATAGATGAAGACTGTTTTTTGACTCTATCTATTGAAACTAACAACTCTCTTTACACAAAAAAAAAAACTTTGAGATAACCAAAGTGACTGTTGTTGACCCAGCTTTTCCTGGCTTCCACCTCTTCCTTTTACAGCTTGTTATGACTGGAAATCTTGCAAGCTGTTACCTTCACTTAGTTTATTTAGGTGATGTAAAAAGGAAGAGCATAGGTAAAAAAGAGGTTCCGATGTTTCTGTAAACTTTCTTGAGCTTTCTTTTCTTTGAATTGCTTGTGTTTCATTTCACCTGTCTGTGTTTGGATTACAAACATGTGCATGATGCTGCAGTCAGATTAAGAGACACTGTTGATGTATTTGCTTCGTGAGTAATCAGTAAAGCTTATTTGTTGAAGGAAAATTATTTTTTAACCTTCAGAAAAGCTGAAGGCCTTCAACATAGGGCAGTATGTTGATAAAAGAGCCATTCTGCAGTCTGGGCAGATCCTGAAATCCACACGTGGGTGACATAGGGGAGTTGCATGCTATGGAAATATCTGAGCTACCCCACCAACACCCTTTTGGGCTCCCTAGTTCAAAGTCCTCACAAAGCAAATATGGTCTTGCAACTATTCCAGTTTATCTCAATTAGTGATTCATCTGTCTCCTGTATGGAGTTATGTTTTTGTTCACTCTTGCAACTGATTAAAAGGAGGTCTGAGGTGAAGATTGCTTTTTGCTTTTATAGCTTTGCCAGAAGAGCCCAGCTTCCAAACAGCTGCTTGCAAGTCAACTTAATTGAATAGCTGTATTTCCAGGGAGGTTTTATGGCTGCATGCTAGCAATATTGCTGCAAACCAGCAGGGACCAACTGGTGTCTGTCATCATGCAGAATGTCTTTAATATCTGTAGATAAGGCCTGATCCTGGGTTTGGAGTATGTAAGAAAAATGGCTTCAACATGTTGAGATCTTCCCAGAACCCCACTTTTGGGTAATTTTTGGATGCATCCAAACCAAAGCATGTTCCAAAAACCCAGTTTTGTTGTGTAGGAATGATTGAGCCCTTTTTAGGGCCCTGGGGGGAGTTTTCTGTGGGCAAGGCATTGATCTCCTGATTGGAATCTCCCAGTAAAGGGAGAGGTTTAATGCCTTAGCATTTACTGAGGTTTACAATGGAGATATTGTGCAGCTGTAATGTACTTGGGAGATTAAAATTAGTCTGTGGTCAAATTATATACCCTGGGGTGTCAGTGACCTGCGCTAGGGTATCCCTTCCAGGTCAGTGCAGAGGAGCCAAGACAAGTTCCATTCCTGTTTTGTTCTTGACCCGGAACAGTTCTTCTGATTTGAGATACTAATTAGGAGATGGTTTTAGTTATCTCTGATCTTTTCTGTGAAGAATTTGGTGCCTCTGCTGTGTTGATTAAGATTCTGGAACGATTTACTGCTTTTGGCATTCAGTATCTCCATTTCTGCATTATTCATGTAAGGACACTTTGATTTTTCTTTTTCCCATAAGCTAAGAAAGCAGCAATAGCCTCTTCTTGTAGAGATGGCTGATGTTTCTAGTAGTATGTTAAAATAAAAATAAAAAATAAATAAAATAATTTTTAAAAGTACTGATGCATGTTTTTTTCTATCAGTTTTGTATTTATCCGGTCCTCTGAAATATCATAGGTGGTACCTCTTTTTAAAATAGAGAAATTATTCTTATGTTAGTATGGTGGTTTTCTTCCTAACAATTAGTTAGTAATCCTAACTTGGTGTCAGTAAATTCCATTTCAATGTTTTATTTTCCTTTCATGGAGAGAAATGGACATAAATATTATTTTATTAGCTCTTAAGTGAAAGAGGAACTTTACAACATAAGGGAAATTTTTAAAAGAATCTCTTTTGGCACAAGTTCTGAAAACACTGCAGAAGCTTTGGGGGGAAGGGCTGGCTTTTTTGGTAGTTGTGTAAAAACTGGGGTTGATTGTTAAGTGTATTGCACAAGTCTTCCTAATAAAATGACTGAGGATACATGTTGAGTATATTGACATACAAGTTGTATCCCTTCTGATCAAAGAGCTAAGGAAACCTGGAAACAAAATGAAGGGTTTCTATCTGAAACAACTTGTTTTGGTCATTCTGTAGATTTTGAGAGATAACTGAGGATAACCACAGTCAGTGTAGTTTGTTTTTACTGGTGTCTGAAATTGTTAGAAACATTACAAGCTGTAAGGCAGAGTTGTGATTAGATACATTTTTACAATGGCTATTTAGCTGCAAAATCCACTGAAAACTACCTATTTCCTGCTTTTTTTTTTTTTTTTTTTTTTTAATCTAACATCTTTGCATTGTTGCCTGATTTTCAAAACTTAAGTTTGCTTCCTGCAGAAGTTTGGATGTGGAGTGCACCGGATGTCTTTGGCTAACAAGGGTCCTTCAGAACAGCTGCTACTTGAAATCTCTTAGCAGAACCTGAGCAGGTGGAAATGACCCAAGCTGTGAAGTGAAAGCTCTGTTGTATTTCATAACAACTCCAGTGGTGGCCTGAACAGTCTGCAGTGTTTGAAGTGTCTTTGAACTTCAAGTTATTGGTGCAACACCAGCACAGTCTTGGCAAGGTTTTGTGTGGTGTTTTTTGTGTAGTTGTTTTATTTTTCTAAATGTGGCTCATGGCTTGCTGGGAGCTGTGCCCTTCCATTGAGACATGGGCATTAAAAATGGCAATGTGCCATCTCAGCTGTTTATGTTTGCTGGGTTTTGTTTTTTTTTTGTGTGTGTTTTTGTTCATTTGTTTGTTGTTTTCTTTTTAATGTTATTGATGACCTGCTGGGAGGTGTGCCCTTCCACTGAAACATGGGCATAAGAAAATTTCTCACATCTTTACATGCAAGTCCCTAAAAAACTTATTATTAAAGGACCTCTTTGTTATCTTCTCTCTCCCCCTCATTCAGGGTTGTGTGGGCAGGACAATCCCTAGTGTTACTGAAATGTACAGTAACACTGCATCTCGTTTCTTCCTGCTTGGTTCTGTTTTATGAGATTGGAAACACTGAAATGTTTTCAAGTGGGTATAATGTTCTAGAGCCAATTGTGCAAACTGCCTCCAGTCTCCTTAGCTTGGTGTGTACGTTTCTGCTCCCACAAAGATTTGTGAGTTCTCTCGGTGTGCTTTGCATTATGCAAATATGACAGGAATGAGTCAGATGAAATTCAGCATTCTGATCAGAAACCATTTGCAAGTGTCTTCCTCTTGCCTGTTTGTGTCCCACTAGAGAGGAAGTGTGAGCAGCTTTACAGTTACTGGAAAACAAGAAGAGTTCCCATTTCTCTTAAAGATTCTCACTCTCTGAAGATCAGCCAGACCAAGTACCTCTACATTCCCTTTCTAGTTTGAGATGTTGCTAGACATAAATCAGTAAAACCAGATTAAATAAACTGTATCAATCAGAAGTAGATTAAAACTAGAAGCTAGGTTAAAATTGGCACTCTGTAGCTGAAAAAACTCTGATGAATACAGTTGCATTTCCTTGGTGGTAAATTAGTGGTTTAAATGTCTTCAATGGTGTGTTTTATGCTGTGGAAAACTGAGCTTTTGTGTTGTGTTGAGCCAAAATGTTGTTAGTTGTAGGCACTGAGATTGTCTTGGTTTGCACAGGCAAAAGTGAGCTTAATTGATTTCTCTTTATTTTAGTCATTGCTAATTGATAACTGAATTTCTAACCTAGTTATGAAGGTGTCTTGTTTTAAGTGTGAATGGGGTTACATGCAGTTGAATTGAAGTTCTGATAAGAAGAAAAAAAAAAAAAGAATTCCTGTCAGGACACTGAAGTTAACATTGTTATTGGTTGTGCTGTTCTGTTCATGTCTGAGCAGCCCTGCAGAACTGATGTGAACAGGTCTTTTCTAGCTTTCCTCAGTGAGCCATGCCAAAATGAAATGGTTTATAAGTGCTTGTTGCAGATCTGCATGTCTTCCCCACAATGGAGAGCTGGTTTGAACGTTTTAAAAGCACAGATAAGAGGTGAGGCAGAAGCTATGGTTGTGTACACACAGGACTAAGGCAGTGGAAAAGAGCTCTGTGTGGATACCAACCCAAATATTAATTGTGGCTGTATGTTGCAAAATCATGAGGGCTGTGAGAGTGTGAACAGGCTTTTTGTGGGCTGAATTAAGACATGCTGTAAATTATTGGCTAAGAGCAGATGCATGCAAACTGCTAATGTGCTCTGAGAGGTATGTGAGTAATTATTTTGAACTGACAGGTCAACCTGCTTGGTAAGAGATTGGATCTTGTGGTGTTTTGTTTTCTTTTTTATCCCTTTCTCAGGTCTTTGCATAACTAGCTTACAATACTGCTAAACTTCACAAGGAACCTCACAAGTCTCGTATTACAAACTTTAATTTAGGGAGCCTGAGGCTTTTGCTGACCTGCAGGGTAGGACTTATTTTTCTGGAAAAAGTTGGGAGCTGTTAGCTGCTTGAAAAATAATTTTCAATTTCTCTTCTGGCTTACCAATCTGGTTTTAATTCTTGGGTGATTTCTTGTTTACCTCTTTTTTCCTTAACAGTATTATTTAATCTCACAATATCTTCTTGATCCTATTTAGTACTAAAATATAGCATGGGTTTTTTTTCCTTTCTTTGTGTTTCTCTGTTATTGACTCTTGGCCAGGTTCCACTGAGGTAGCTGGATAGTGACCACCATAACCACTGTCAACTCTCATCTCTGTCTGAGGCTATTTCACACTTCTCCTTGCTCCCCAGCCAGAATTTGTATCCTGCAGAACAGAAGAGTTAAGGGACCATTCCCTGCTGCATCTCTTTAATATGCTGATTTCAACCAGAACTGTCGCTTTGCAGCTACCTTGTGTCAGACTGGTCAGGATTCCCAATTGCTGTCTTAACAGTCTTTATCCACCTTAAAGTAAAAATCAATAAACAATCTCTGGCTGTGTGCAATTTTGAGATCTTTGTTTTTCAAACAATTGGCTCTAAACTCACTCTGTTTCCAACTAAAGCACCTGGGAATGGTGTTGGCTCGAGTCTCAGTAAATTTGTCTCCTGGTCTTTAATATTCTATAACATTTTAAAATCACATTGATATATTACTTTTTCATACTGTTTATGTAGTATGGATTTGGAGATGGCCTGATTCTCCCTTGCAATATGTTATGTTAGAATTGGTTATATAGGCACAATTGTAGCAAAATATTGACTTACAGCTATGGTGAACCTTGAAAAGCTTCCTATTCTAGGAAATTGGCCTCCTGTTATCTCTGATTTCATGCTTTTTCCATCTGTCTCAAAATGAAGAGATTAAGGCTGATCCTAGCTATGTGTGTGAGGCAGATTATGGTAATCTTATTATTTTGATCTCATTACAGTTAGCCTCTAGATTTGAAAATGTCCTGGGTTTAACCCTTTCTTCACCAGCTAGAAAAAGAATAGTGAGAAGGTGGTTGGGGTGTGTTCTGCAAACTTTGGATTGAAATGTTTAGATCATCCTGAAATAATCAAGTTCTCGAAGACTTTCCTAGTCAGAGTAATACACTGAAGATTATTTTTTTCCTAAACATTTAGAAAGTTATAAGTAAATCAACTCATTTATGTTATAAAGGATGAAATTCCCTTATATATGAAAAAAAATTGGTTGTTAAGAATTCATTTTCCAGTTTAATACTTTTACTCTGTGAAATCTAAAATAAGAGGACTTTCTGGAGATCCTTAGTTCATGCTAAATCAGAATTATTATTTTCTACTAGCTTTTCTGAAAATAAATGGGATCTTCCAGGGTTTTGTCATGGGGCTGGTACACAAAAATCTAAACCTTAGAGTCTTTATCCATCTCATTACAGAGAAGTTAGTGCAAATGCTGGAAAATGTGTAGGTGAGTGCTTTATAAGAAGGGACAACTGAACTGGAGCCCTGAATTCCCCAGCTTTTCAGCATTTACAGCAGGATGTGGCTTCTGTTACAGGGAAGTCAACTTTAATCATTTCCAAAGGGTTAACTTTTTAGTCTGTGGTGAAGAAAGGGACTCTTCTGCACTGGACTCATACATTTTACTGAGAATACGAATGCAAACTTTGTCAGGTGGACTTTGAACATTACAAGAGGTCTTTGTCTTACACTTGTGGAGGAAGCTGTGTCCCTTCTGCACACTTTCAGGCACCAATTATGAATTGTTACTGCTGCTTCAGGCCTGCAGATACAAAATGAGAGCTGCTGATTGTGGGAGTTAAAAAAGCAAATCTGATTCTCTGTTTTTAAGGGGTTTATGTTTTATTGTTTTTTCTCTTTTTTTTTTTTTTTTGGTGTAGGATGGTATATTCTGTTAGACCTGGATTTGCTTAGAGAGAAGCATGCAGGGCAGGAGTGTCACTGAAGTTGCTGCTCCAATTGCCTAGGGTACAATGAATGTATAATTCTTAATTAGGCTTCATTGTTTTGCAGTACAGGGACCACTTGAGCTTTTCCTCTAGTTACTAATTCCTGTGCCCTGTTCTTATAAAATTCACATAATGGACTGAGCTCCATTGGGACTGAGCAAGTTGGGCAAAAATTGAGCCCTTGCAAACTATGAGGGATTTTTCTTCACCCTGTTCAACCTTGACTAATCTCTCAAAGGCTTGGGCCATCACAGGGTAGGGGGAGAAAGTGCAGAGGTGACATTGAATGACTGGAGGGAGGTAAGTACTGGGAGAAGCTTAACTTGGTTCTGTCACAAACTTGGAATCACTGCCTTGGGGACATGTTTTTCTTTACAAACAGGATGTTCTGTTTTGTGTGTCACTGTTACTACTGCATTACTAGTGCAGACATTTGTAGAGTTGCACTGTGAACTGATCAGGGAATAAAACCAGCAGTGGAAAGGGGTTTGTTGTTTTTTTTTCTTTTGGTGAGTTGTGGTCTGTTGGTTTTTTTGTGTGTGTGGTTTTTTTTTAGCTAAGGTTGTCTTTGATTTGGTTCAAAGCAGTTGTGCTGGCTGCACCTGGGAGAGAGGACTTAGGCATGGGGGTTGGATCAGAGCACCCTAAGCTGGCATTGCTGCTGAGTGCTTTTGCTCCTGTCAGAATGCAGGCTTGGTTCCTGCCCTCAGGCTATACATTTGGCTGAGTCTCATGATGGTAGAGCAGCTTTCCCTTGGAGATTACAGAGCAGCCCTTTCTTTTTGTAACTCGAATTATTTTTCTTGCTGTTCTCAAGTTCTTAAAAATTTGCCTTACCAAAAATTCTGCTTCTATTGTGCATTCACACTGGGTGGTGATGGTTATTTTGCTTTGAGTGCTGAGTTGCTGGCAATGTTTTAATATATTTTTAGATAACAGTGAAGTATTTGTTTTCCAAATGAGAGGTAGGAAATTGCAAAGAATAAAGAATTGCATGAGCTGGCTTAGTGATAGCATGTCTGTTCCATTTGGGGTAGTGGAGGAAGAAAGAGGAATAGATGGTGATGTAAGGGCTGTTGCTGAGACACTCCCCCAGCAACAACTTCTGTGAGGAGCTGTAAAAGGTTATTTTTTCTTCAAAGATGTTGAGGATTTATTGAATTTGACACTTGGTGTTGAGTTGTATATTCTCTGTTGTAAGAGGAAGATAGTTCAAACCAGCACAGTGAACTCTTCCTGTAACAAATGCAAAGGTGCAGATGCAATTGCTGTTGCCTATCCTAACAACAGTAGGAAGTACAGCTCATCTGCATGGACTGACAGTTGTTTGTAGAGGGATTGACTGAGATCCTCTCCAGAGCACTGATGGTGCTTTGCAGCAATTGGTCATAAAAATTCTCATTTTTCATCTCAAAATAAGATTTCAGCACTGTTTATTTAACTTTTTGAGCAGGATAGGGTTTGGAATACATGGATGGAGAGTTATTGATGCATTCCCCAACTTTGGGAAAATGCAGTTCAAATAGTGATAACAGTAATACCAATATCACTAAGGCTGTAAAACCTTTTGGGTGGTAGGAGAAAATGGCAGATTTCAGCTTCACTGCCCCGAGTGATCAGCCTTGGCAGCTGGGTCTGAACTCTGAATAGTGATGACATTTGGGGCAGCTGTCTCAAGGTAGTAGAACTTGGGCTTTCCCTTCTTCTGTACTTTCAGATGCAAATTGCAGATTATGCCCAGGGGACTGTACATGGGTGGTTTAGATGTGTAAGAAATGTGTGGTTTAGATGTGTAAGGAATCAGTAAATAATGGTTGTTCGGTTGCTGCAGAAGGATATTGCAGCTACTCGACTTCCTTTGTCTAAAAGGTTTGTGTGCTGGTATGAATGTGTAATTTTTAACCATCAAGCCCTGCTCTTTCCCACGTGTGCAGTTTTGCAGTGTGTAGGTGGAAGGGATGACTCCTGCCATGCACGTCAGTGATGTAACCTGTAAAGAATTAAACTTGTCAGAAGCATCAACAGCTGTCATTGGTGAAAGTGCAGAGCAGAAAAAAGGTTTGATCAGTCCACCAGTATTTCTTATAAGCATCTCTGACCTTGATAGCTATTTCATGCATGAAGTCTGTGTTTTTTCTGTCTGTGCTGCATAAATCTTTAGATGTCTTTTGTCAGGATCACTATGAGGCTGAGCTTAACCCAGCTGGCTGACCTGAAGGTAACTTTTACTTCCATCTCATCCATTAAAGGGCCCAGCTTCAATTTGTATACAGCTTGAAAAAAAAAACAACCTTATCCAAATTAGGCCAATCATCAGAAGACACAAATACCTCTGTAAGGCTCAGCTGAGGTCCTTGCTCCTGCTTCCCTGTCTCCCCTCCTCCCACTCCCAGGCAGCTGAGTCTGGGTTTTTGCTGCCCCTTTGCAGGACTACACATCTGCTCCTTCTTGAACTCTCCACCTCTTGCCAGGCAGTTCTGTTTAACTTTGCCTAGATAAAACTCTAAGCAAGTGAAACTTGATTCTGGAATATGTAAGCTTTGGGTTGGTTTGTTTCAAAAATTGTAGAGCAAGCCTTTTTTGTGTCTTTTGAAACTGTAACTAAGGGTGTTTCCTTCATGGCAGTGCCTGCTCCAGTAGTCCTGCCCTATTCCTTTCCTTCCCGTCTCAGTCTTTTGCTTCAGTTCCAGTGTAGTACCCTGCACTTGCTGGTGTAAGGGTCAGTGTAGGCAACCATTCAGCTGAAACAAGTGGAAAACACACGACCTCCCTAAACTGTTTAGCAGTCAGATGAGTTCCCCAGTCTGTGGAACTACCCAAGTGCCTGTCAGAGCTGCACCCAGTGTGTGTGGGAGGGTGCAGCCACACACCTGTGACTGCAGAAACCAACTCAGACAGCCCTGCTGCCAAACATCTACCAATAAACTGATAGTGTAGCCTCTTGAGTTTGCAGCTGGATAGGAATTCATGCTCAGGAGTATGAATTAACTAGTAAGACTGCTAATTCTGGGGTCAAGAAGTGTGTGAGATATCAGTATTAACAGTTTCATTGCTGACTGTTTTGAGAGATGCTTGCGAGCATCCTCATTCCTGGATGCAGTCTGAAGTCATCTGGATTTTGGTTAACAGCTCTGTGTTTGGTTGAATAAGACATAGCTTAACAGCTGTGGGTTTTGAGGACCATCAATGAGAGACTTTGTACAAAAGTTCAGTAATATCAGAATAATCAAGCTGTTGCAAAACTTCTGAAATATACTGGCTTTTGATATGGCATATCAGCTGGAATTGACCTAGGGAACTTTGTTCTATGGATAATTAGTTGTCAGATGTTATTCTTAGTATCTCTCTGGCAAAGAGCTGAATAAAACTTTCACATTCTGTAAAATTTACAAGGCTATAAAATATTAAGCATTGATATTAAATGCAAGTATCTATGCTAGTAGAATACTAAAGCCATTAAATTTTAAAACCCAATGAAGCAAGGTTAAAGTTTTTATTGCTGTTAACCTGACCACACTGTAAAATTAATGTGTAATAAATACTGTAATAAAACAGTTTAAACAAAACCATGCATTTAAAGAAAAAAACTTCTGAAGATCATCTGCCCTGTAAATATGCATCAATTGCACTGAAAGCCTTTTTTTTCCCACCATAATGTTCTTAATACCAGGAATCTGCCTCCTGTCTACATGGTTAGAACCATGGTGAACCTTTGTCTCATGTTGTAGCAATAACCTTTTCTCTGGAAAAACCATCTAGAACAGCTGCAGATCAAGTGAACTTGCTTCCTTTAAAAACAAAAAATGAAAGTCTGTGTTTTGAATGCTTTTAAAATTTTTCTTTAAGGCCATTCCAGGCTGTTTCTTTTCTTAGTGTGCTTGAAAATGTAGCAGTAACTGTTGCAATTGTATTTCCTGCTGAAATTTAGTTGGGTTGAATTTTTTTTCATTCTGGCTTGAGTTTTTAGTGGGCAGTCAGTGTTGGTATCTTCCTCGCTTTTTGACAAACAGTCTGGATGTCAGTGTTAGGCATGTGGATTTTTTCTCTTAACATTTTCCAGGTTTTCAATACATTACATCAAGACTGATTTCATGATATCTTTAGATTTGTTTTTAGCTGCTTAAACTTGCCAGTGCATTCTGAGGTAACAAGCCTGATAGTCCACTAATACTTAGTGACAGCCTGTTTTATAAGCAACCAAGGAGACCTATCAAAGGATTTACTAAGTTAGTTAGAAAACCACAACCAAGCTTAGGTAGTGGTGGCTCACTGTTGCACTTGAAGGCTCTGACTGGCTTTTCCCAATATTATCTTGGGTATTATAATGAACTGAGTAATGAAATGGAGTCTGCTTATAATATTTGTGGTGATAATTGAGTTGGGCTTAAGACTACAATTTAAAACTAAGTTGATTTGAAAAAATACATTATAAAATGAGGAAGATGTTCAACCAGGACTGATGTACTGTCATACTCACAGGCAGATCTAATCAATTGCACCAGTGCAGGTGGAGGAATGACTGGCTAGTATCAGTTCCTCTGAAAATACCCCAAACATTACAGTGGAAAACTGGTAGAAATCAAGGTGGTGGTAAGCTCCTTAAAACAAGCAAAAAGCCCTGTGTAGACCTACACAACACAAAGAAGTTCTGCCACTCAGTGCATGCCGGGCTTGGCTGTGGAGCAGTGGAGTTTGAAGTCTACAAAACACCTGTAAAACCTTTAGACTTTCACTTGCTATTGCTTATGTACATCAGAGCAACTTTATGGTGTTCAAGCATTAGAGTGGATGTAATAGGGAAGCTTACATGGCACAGTTGCTTGATGTCACTCCACAAATAACTGTTCCTCTGTGGTTAAAAGTGATTGGGAAATTGTGTGCTAGGAAAAGCAGTAATTAAGAATGCAGTTGCAGCAGTGGAGCGTTGGACACTGGTTTCTTGGGCAATGCAGGGTCGCAGAGATGATGGTACACATCCTCCAGACATGACAGTCTTAATTTCAGCATTTCTTATCTCTCAGTCTTAGTTTAGGATTTTTGGGGAGTCTTATATCTGCAGAGGTTTGGGATGCCAAGGAGGAGATGATTAAGGGCTGGTTGTAACTGTTGTGATACCCTGTTCTTCAATGAAATGCAACCATTTCTTTGTCTTCTGGTGGATGTTTTAATTGTGTGACTCTTGTAGTGTATTTAAAGGCAACACGTGGGACAACCAGCAAGGAATTCTGCTCTCTGGTCCTGGCTCTGCTGTATAATGACAGGGGAATTGTCTCTGTCTCTGAGGGGCTGGTATATCTACTTCCTCAGAGACAGTGAGGAACATATACACGTTATCTTGCAGTGCATTTTAGTAAGAGATATTAGGACAAAATAGTCCCCATGCAAATAGAAATAGGAACATGGTATTCAACCAAAATTGTTATGCAAAGCAGATTAATAATAAATTTCACAAGCTTTAAATCTAGTCTGAGCTTTGGACTGCCAGGGTATTTTTCACCTTTACTGTATGTGATAGCTTCTTTTGTATTGTAAAGCTCGGAAAGGGCAACCACAGCTGGGATGACAAGCCTATGTTATGGTTGCCCCTCAGTTTTCATTACCTTTTTTCAGTTTTTCTGTTTGATACACACCACCACATGAAGAGAGAAGTTGCATGAGAAAATGTGTTAATTTGGTATGCTTATAAACTGCCTCAAGACCACTGCTGGTATTTCTGCACTGTTTCTCTGTTAAACTTGAAAGCAACTCTAAAACACTCTCACTGGAATGCTTAGTAGCTTTTTTTTATTATCATTTTCTGGTAGAGTGACTTTCGACCTTCATCCCTCAGAGCTTGTGCCAAGGGCTCTTACAAAAGCCCTTATGATTTCATTCAAGGCCTGAAAAGTTGTAGTTGGTTGTACTTGGATAAATAATCTAGAGCATATGATAACAGATGCATTTTATGCTTGGTGTCCATGCTGCTAAACATGAAGGGATAGCTAGAAACAGCCCCTCTTTTAAAAGGGCTTGGAATTTATAGCGTTTGCATTAGCAACAGAAATAGAAACCAGGAGGACCTTACTCTTGACTGCTACATAAAAGTAGCTCTTTCAAAATTTTTCTTCTCAAAATTGAGGGTTTGTTTTGGTGCTTAAGGCAATATATACTCTGTGCTTTATGCATGTGCATGTATACATTTGGCTTATTTTGGGTGTGGGTTTGAATTTTGAATCTTTCCCAAACAGAGTAGGTTTTTACTCATAATTCAAGGCTGTTTTCTTTCCTTAGTAAAGAAGAGGGGAGGATGGCATAGAGTTCTCTAGGCTTCAGAGCTTGACCTGTTCCTCAGTTCGTGTGTTTCACCAATGGTTCTTCTTTTGGGACCCTAAATTTAACAGTGCTAATCTGTTTATTTTTTAAATAAAAGCTTAATGAGGAATGACATTTAGTTGCAAACAAAAAGACCATCTCTATTAGTAACCCAGTAAACTGTTCTACACTGCAGAACAGAAAACTGACAAAACGCTGTGCCCTTCAGTGCTTCCAAATTCAGTGTGGATTGGGTTTGAGATTAAGGAAGGATGTTTTGTCTTCTGTTTCCGTGATAACATCCCGAGTGCTACAGCTCTGCTAGTCCTGGTCTTTAGTCACTGTAAACTAACCCTTAGTTAACCCAATGCTGCCCTTCCTCTTTTTAAGAAACTGTTCTTGTGAATCCCAGAGCATTCTGCTCTCTACATGTGCAAGCCAAGCTGTGGAGTTCAGGCTGTGATAACAATCTTTTCCTTTTTTTGCTCTCCACGTTGGTCAAGCACTGAAGTGAGACACTGCACTCACTGCAACATCCAAATGTTGAGGACTCATCCTCATGTTATAAAGCTCATCAGCATTAATGTTCATTTAATTGAAAGAACTCAACATAAAACGAGTCTCACTTCTGAGAGTTCCTGCTGTTACAGAAACACTTGGGGGTCTTTTAAATGAGGGTGTGTTTCTAATTGGAAAACACTGCAGGTACTTCTAGCACTGTAAAGTTATTTTTGTTTGGGTTGTAAAATCATCAATACTGCTATTTAGTGCCAGCTACCATTCTTTCTATACTGGAGATTTTGCATCAGCCTTCTTCCAGGTATGTAATTTGTGGTATCTAAAGCTTAACCTTTATGCAAGTGGTAACAGTGGGAGGACTAATTTGAAGAAAATTCTGTCATGACTGAGGCTGACATTTCACTATCCTTCACAAGCCATGTAGGCAGAACTGGTGAATCTGTCACCATCTTACCTCTGTTTTTGTGTTGCTGGAAGCTTCCTACACAGAAACTTCATTGAAGATGAGACTTGTGGCAAAGTTCCTTGAGCTCTATTGATTCTTTCTAAGGATTCCCATTAGACATTTTGGAGGTGACTACAATGTACTTTAAAATACTGCTTTTTCTTCACATCCCCTTGTGCTACGTAAACCTGGAAAGAGAGTTGTTGTCTAGGTTGTTCTTTTTTTTTTCACTTATCTCCTTCACCCATTATTATAAATAAACACATCTTTATAATTTAAGGCTTTTGCCAGAGGAGGAGGAGTAGTACAAGACTTGAAAAGGCCTGAGAGGCAAGGTAAGTTGGTTTGTGCTGAGTTCTGTTCTTGTAGTTAGACTTGACTGTACCTCAGCTAACTTAGTTGCCTCAAGTATTCTTGTGTTACATAGGAAAAAAATCAAGGTGATTTTGAAGTGAAAGCTTAATGCTAATTCCTGACTACCTTCCTCTCTTTTGACTTAGCGCTGTTTCAACATACTTCACTGTACTTTCCAGCCAGTGCTACCATGGCCTTCTTGACAGCTGTATTTCTCTATATATATGGAGTTTGGCATGGTGAAATACTGCATGGAATTATAATCACAACTTGACTTTATTTCGTGTAGTTAAAAGTAACATCCCTTTCTGTAATCTAAGAGATCAACTTCTCCCTGTTAACCCTTTCTGAAGATTAGGAGAACACTGCATTTACTTACAAACTCTTACATGGAATAAACTTCTAAGGATGAGTAGATTTTGAGGACAATATTACTTAGAGTTTGGAAGGAGAAGCTAAGATCCTAGAGTGGCTGTATCCTGTGACTTTGTGGTCTTTGGGTTGTTGTCTTTTCAGTTTCATCTTATATTTTACTCCAGAGTAGATTTCCAGGTTCCTTCAAGATCAGTGGAAAAAACTTAGTTTCTTTAAGAAGAAAATATCTAAGACAGTACTATGTAACCCAGACACTAACGTTTTGATTTGCACATCTTCAGAATTTGCTGTCCCTGATTCTTGCTTTCAATTGCTTGGAAAAATGCTGTAGCTGTGAAAAGTCAGTGTGTGTGCTGTGCTGATGATTACATCTTGATGATTACAAGTATTAACTTGTCACTTCAGATAAGGCACTGCTTGAGGAATGGGGAAGAAGGGCCCCTGTACTACATATTTGGTGTGGTGGGAAGACTTTATGAATTATTTTGTTTTGTTGTTTGTTTGTTTGGGTTTTTTGCTGGTTTGTGCTTTTAAAAACACAAAGGTTGAAGAAGTGTTTCTATAGTGATGATGAGAATTGGGGTGAGAGTGAAAATTAAAACCTGTATCATTCAGTGTTTCCAGTAACACTTGCTCAGTGGTTGTGTTTTCACAGCTCTTTATATCCACCTACAGAGCAAGTATTCACAGTATTGAAGTATGTCTAAATATGATGCTTTAGCTTTAATCTGAAGAATGTGGGTATTTTGCACTTCCTGTGGGTAATTCTGATAAACTGAATTTAAGGAAAAGCCTAAAATACTTTAGCAGTTGGGTGTTCTTGAGCTAGTCACCTTAATTGTCTGGTGTATCCTTTTCCACTGAACAAAGTTATAATAAATAACTGTGTTGTGTTACTGTCATTTTAACTACTGTCATGATGAGTAAACGAAGAAGAGAAAAACTCCAATTTGGCTTGACCTCAGCTGCAATGCCACCTGGCTCTGCCTTTTACCCCAGGTTTCCTTAAGATGCCATTTCCTCCTCTCAGCCACCTTGTTGATGGTGGTAGGCAGCCAGAGTGAGGAGGGTTCTTTGTTTGAAGGATTTAATGCAAGATGAGGATGAGGGAGGGAGCTGCAGGTTACCAGGCAGGGTCTTGGGTTATCTTCTACAAAACCATGAGGAGATTAATTTTGAATGTCCTGTGGTGTCATTTGCAGTGAGTTTGTGGGGAAGGAGGACTCTATGATGGACTGTGTTGAACTTGCTTTGTTGAATCCAGGTGTAGCTCCCCTTACGAAGCAGTGTGTGCTTTCTGGTTTTGTAGCCAGTTATTACCTCTCTTCTTGGAGCAGAAAAGGAGCTATTTTTCTCTGAAATGAAAAGCTACATTAAAGCACACCTTTGCTAAAGGTGAAACCCATCCTCCCAACCACCATTCCACTCCGGGACAAGTAATTTCTGGGCTTAAATTCAGTTGCAGCATTGCTCCCTTTGAATCAGTTGTTCATTTAAAAAAATTTAATCCCCTGGCCTAGTTTGAGTGTCCCGAACACTGGGATTCATGAGTGGTTTTAATACACTACATTGTTTTCTTTGTGGCAGTGTTAGTGCAGCTTTTTTTCAGGAGCAAACTACTTGAGTAGCTGTTACCTTTTGTTTCAGTTAAGACATCAAGAAGCTCAAATCTTACAGTTCAGTGAAAAGAGAGTTCTCAGCCAACACTCAGAACCCTCTCTGAACAAGTTTCTCGGGTTTTGCCTCTCCCAAACCCAAGCAATTTGATGAATTTGGCTAAATTTGCAAGCATGTGAGTAGATTTTACGCCTTAGATTTAGTTTCCCGTTTGCATGTGGGAGTCAGCTTGAGAGCTGAGATGCCAGACCTGCTTGTTATGTGCTTGCATGTTTCTGAAAATTGTTTGCTTTTTGTGTGCAAGAACTCACAAGGGTGGTAAAGCTGTGCTCAGAAATGTTTGCCAGGTATGGGGTTGCAAATAGCCTGGAACACATGCTGTGTGTGAGCTGTTCCAGTTCAAACTTGGTGACTGCCTCGTGTGGCTCCTCAGCAGTGCCTCTTCTCCGTTGCCATGGGAACAGATGGGCTTTTGTTGATAAGAGATCCATTATCAAACTCGGAAACTGACAGGCAGCAGTTGAGCCACTCTTGCTGTAGGACGGGGCTGACTACAGGCTGAGGACATCACATGGCAGTCTGTGTTCAAATGTAGTGGCTAAAAATATCCTTCCTTCCTCCTCCTCTCAGGCACAGATGCCCCAGTGTGAAAGGAAGAGTCACTCTGGCCTAGACTTGATTAGATCTACAGCAGACAAGGGGATTGGCTGTAGAGGAATGCTTTATCTTTTGTTCTCCAGAAAGAGCAGCAGCTTTTAACAGCTGTTGAGATAAATGTTTGTGCTTTAAATTTTTTTTGTGGACTCTAAAGTCTGTCTCAGTTCAGAGCAGTAAATCAACGTAATTTTTATTTCCTTGCTTAATTTATCTGTATTTATTTGTACTTGAATAAATTTTCAAAGCAAAATCCAGTAATATATGCAGCACTTAGACTAAATTTTGTAGCTTTGATAAGCCTGGGAAAATGTTGCCGTAGTTCACTTAATAATCTTTATTTTTCTTACAGGCATAGTACTGGTTTTTAGGTATCCAGGTGATAGACATTATTACCTGGAAATCACTTGGAGGCCATATGGAAGTAGGGTGGTAGGTGGATTTACTGGATGCTTTTCTTTAAATGTTTTGTAGCAAAATGGTTTAATTACTTTAAGTCAGTTCATTTCAGTGGGTTTACTGTTTACAAGGAGAGAACAACTTCACATGTAAATGTCTAAGCCAGATGCACCGATTCACAGAGTTCTTCTGTGCATTCCCAACTTTAGTTGTGTTTTCCAAATATATGTTAGTGGCATAAACTTCTTTTGAAAGTTGAAATTTTGGGTTACTGTTCTGCAGTTGTCACAATAATAGCCACGGATCTTCCTGGCAGCCAGCAGGGTTCCAGCCTTGTGCTCATGGCTGCAAAGGTTTCAGTGTAAGGTGCTTTCAGCACAGGTGATTTTTCCTTGACTCTAAGCAGTAGGGGCAGCTCCAGGGATGTCTGATTGAGACATTGCCAGAAAAAATGAATTTTGTAGGTGTCTGTTTTGTGGAGGTGACTCCTCTTGAAATGATAAGACAACGTAGAGCTTTGTAAGGAAAACAGGGTGTTCTATTGCTTCTGAAAGAGTGCATGCTGAAAGACCCAGAAAGGGTAAACCAGTGGTGTTTACAGGGTGACTGTGTGTGTGTAAGCTCTCTGGTATATAATATAGGGCACGGATAGCTTGGCTCTTTGCCAGACTGTGAATGGAGCTGTGACAGCCAGTTAAAATGATCCTAAAAAGGACAACTGGCTATGAAGATAATGTCAGTCTGAGTGTGAAGCAGGAAAATGTCCTTGGAGCAAACAAAGCCACTCGAGGGGAGCTGTGAAGGAGTCATTATTACAGCAGTACCCCTGAAGAGGCTGTACATGTCTAGGTGTAGGCAGTTCATCTTACTGTGCCTTTTATCCAGCTCTTTTTTTTTTTTTTTTCAGTCACAAAGCTTAATGCCTTCCTCAGCAATGCTCCCTCACTGGCGTTTGGCAGAAGGCCAAACATTAATGAGTACCCCAAGCCCGATGTGATTTGGCTCCTCCAAATCTATTAGCATATCTTCAGAGCAAGATAAAACTCATTAAAATAATTTACATTTGAGCATTAAAATTTCTGATAATTTTTAATGCCTCCTGCCAAAAGCACAAATACGTGGTGGTGTCCTTCACGTGAAGCTACAAATTACCAATTTTTAAAATTTTTCTTGAAAAAAGAACAGATTGCCATATCCCTTAAGTGTCTCTGATGGTAATGAAATGGTTTTATGGTGCACAATCTTATCACAGGTTTCATCTCTGCTATCAGTGATAAAGGAATGCACACTTGCATAAGATTTGGCTTGTTAGATATCTCATTGAAATGCATCATGTTTGTGTTCTATTGTATTGCAAATGACTCTAGTGATGGCTGCTGAGGTTTATAACAACCAAATTTCCTGGTCACTCAAGCAAGGTGCCAGAATCTTTGCATGACTGAGTTGCAGATCTGTGCTTCAACCTGTGCTCTCGGTCTCCCTATAGTCCCGATGCAATTCTCTGCTTTGCCTTTCTGTTTTTAATCTCCATCTTCCCTGCTCAGTGTCTCAGAGCTGCCGGCTGCTGTGATCTACTTGTGGTTTATCTTCTGGAGTTGAATTTCTTTCTGCAGAGTGCTGCCTTGCAGTCAGTACAGTGGTTGGGAGATCTGTGCTCTGTTTTCATGCTTGAGGACAGCTCAGTAGACATCAGCTGATCTGCAACAAGTCTCCATCTGCAAGCTGCCAGCTCAGAGCCTGTAGCAGGGCCACACTTGAACTGCTCATGACCTGTGGCTGGATTATCTTTGCTAAAGGGCTGAACTGTAATGCAGGCTGTAACAGTGCTTGTAAACAAATACTGAAGGCCACAGGCGTAGCTTCACAAAATAGAGCTTGAGTATTTTTATCCATATGAAAGTATTTAGAATCTTGTAGGTACTGAAGTCTCCTCAGGTGGGGATATCCTTAGCTGGAACATAAAGGTGCATAGATTGAATCCCCTAAAGATCTGTAGATGTGGCCCTGCTACTGCTCTGGTTTCATGATGGAAGTGATGGTGCTGGGGTGATGTACATGTAGTGTCAGCCTCTTCGGATGGGAGTTAAGGAACAACCTATTACCCACTGTAATTCACTGCAGATTCAGATTCTGTGCTCTTTTGGCTTCACTGGATTTCATCTCAGTAGGTGTTGAGGTTTTCTGCTCTTCTATGTAGCAGTCAGCAATGAGGCAGATCAGGGTGTTGATATGTCACCTATTCTTGAGAAGAAACAAAACCTCATCTTTTGAGTTTAATTTTCTGAAACACTCCCATCAGCTATAAGAATTTTGAGGCCTATACTTGCAAATTCTTGTTTGCTTTCCCCATTTTTAATTTCCTCTCATCACCCTATAAAAAAAGAAATATAGTGAGATTAAAAAAAAAAAAACAAAACTGAAAATTACAATAATAACTGAAAAAGATTTTGCTTTTTTCTTAACTGTGTGTGTGTAGTATGTGATCTCTGGATCTCCATTCATGTTGTCTTTCTCTTTGCATTTCCTCATGTTCTCACATTGAGGCAATTCTAATCATGTGATATTTCTGTGACTTCAGGCTTTTAAGTATATCTATTTTTTTTTAACTCGGATCTAACTTTTTATTGGCCATTGTCACAAAGTTAGAAGAACCTCAGAAAGCTGAGGTGAAGTGGAAGTGCTGGGGAAAAAGCATGGGGCACAAGATCTGTAAGATGCTCTTTTCCAACACCAAATAAAATCTTTCTGAGGAGTAGTTTCAAACTATAGCATTATGTTCTGGAAATTAAGCTATGCTACTTTCTTGGAGACACTCGGTTACCAGGCCTGTCCATTGCACTGTGCCAGGTGACACAAATTCAGTGAAAAACAAAGCAAAGTTCTTGTGACTCCTGATCTTTAATTTTAGAATAAGTTATAGTAAGAAAAGTATGTCTTTCAAGAAACAAAACAACTAACAAACAAAAAAATGCTCAGCAGGGAGGTCACTGTTTCTGCCATCTGATTAACCTGGTTTTAACTTGCATCACCCAAACCAGCTGAAGCTGCCAGTTGCATCTGCAGCTGGGCCTGTGCTAGTGTTATAACAAGGGAGTTTTTCTTCTGAAATTCTCTATAATACAGATGTTGCCTAGAATCTTGAACATTTCCCGCGTGCAGCCAGTGGAAATGTAGAAAAGGTGTGTGAAACCACATTTATGCTGAAAGTATCAGGTTTGTCACCATAATTCAGGAAAAAGCGATAATTAGGAATTATAAGGAATCAGAATTCCTTGGCTTGCAGATTTTGGACAGTTTTTTGCTGATGACAGCCAGCTTAAATTTAATCAGTCTGGTTATGTTGTGAACTTTAAGTACCTGTGGGTTTACAGTGACTTTCTTACAGAAGCGTGGGATTTTGGCACTAAAATCCTGTGTCACTTAAATTACACATCCAGCTTCTTGTTCAGCACACTTCTGAATGCTCATGAGATGCAGTGGAGAAGGATGGCTTGCACCACTTTTCCATAGGTTCATCTTACAAAAGCAATCTTTGGAGCAAGAATGTAAGGAATAAGCTAGTAATTTCATCACTTTGCTGTCCTGGAATGTGGCAAACTTATTTTTTGTTTGCTTCCTTCAGGTTTTGAATGAAGAATGCGATCAGAATTGGTACAAGGCAGAACTCAATGGAAAAGATGGCTTCATTCCCAAGAACTATATAGAAATGAAACCACATCCGTAAGTAGAACTTTAGGTTGTTTTGGGTTTTTTTTTCAACATTTAAACAAGAAAACAGCAAGCTCTGGGTGACAGATCCCAAGGGGAGAAAAGGTTTAGGAAGGAACAGCAAACCTGTTACCAGGGTTTTTACAAGGAGCTAGAGTGTACTTCCAAGTAGGAAGTGAAGAAAGGATGCACAAGGAAATTCTGAAATTGTTTAAAGCTTTGCCTGCTGTGGTAATATGTCTGGTTTACCCTCATTGTGCTGGTCCACTGGAGATCACAGATGTTCACAGCAGTTTCTCTTCTTGATTTGGATCTCCAGTTCACAAGTTTTGCAAGCATTTGAATTAAACTGCAATGATGTCTCCTGTGATGATGTGATCAGTTTGTTCTGTAGTCATCCATGGTATTTTGTTTCAGTTGTAGTCAGTTTTTCACTTTTTAATATCAAAGAGGGACTGAACAATATCTGAGCCTGCAAGTGGATGAGTTTCATAGTGGTTTTTAAGCATAGTTAATTTGACTCTTTCTGAAGATGTCTAAATTGCTGATGGCAGCTGAATGGAGTTAGCTCCATGTGTCAGCAATGCTGGGAGTCTTAACTGATGCATTAACAACCCTGGGAAATTATGCAAAAGTTTTTATAGTATAATGTTTGCTTAGCTGTAAGGCAGAGCTCTCTAAGTAGTCATACAGGTCATACAAAAGCAAATTGCAGGCAGCTGACCAGGTGTGAGAGAGACAGAGAGATCAAAAAAAATGTTCCTTTGCTTAAGCTGGTATCAAATCGTGTTGTGGAAAGGTAGTACAAAAGCTTTTCAAGATGATTTGGAAGGAAAGCAACTGACAGTGGCTTTAAATCTTGTCCTAGGACCTGAGGTTTAATTCCTCCAGCCCTCAGCTAGTCTCAAATGCAGTGTTTCTTACAAATCTTACAGCTTGCTTGGTATCTACCAGCAAATGAAGCAGAAAGGAAAATGTGGTGTCTCTCAGTCACCAGTTGGGTTCTGAAGGGTTAATCTGAATTGCCACATCAATTAACAAAGCAAAGTTGTAAGTAGACATATGCTTGATACTCAAAGAGCTGCAGGAAACTCTGGGCTGGGAACCTTCCTGTGAAGGCACAACAATGCAGCTCTGAGGCAGGACTACCTCTCTCTCTTTGAGTAGGCAGGGGAAGAATCTGCCGTTTGTGAAACAGCCTGAATCAGACTCATGGTGTATCTCAAGTGTTTGTGTCATAATCAGCTTTTCTGGAAGATATTGCTGATGTCTCACTTTGTAGTATTGTAGCTTATGTGGAGGAAATCAGCCAAGCTAAATGGTTGTGCCAAGTAAAGCCAAATGAATTGCCAAAGTGCCGACTGAAATGAGCCTGAACGTGATGTGAACTTTGTGTTGTACCAATCAGTGCATCTCCCTCTAGCTGTGCAGCATCAGCAGTAATGCTTGGATTTGGTTTTGCAGTGCTGACTGGGTGAGTTTCACCTACATTGCAAAGCTGGTTGGAGACAAGTGTTATCAAGCTCAGCTGGTCAGCAGGGCAGCCGTGGGAATGTTGTGGTCAATTCTTTGGCCTAATTCTCTTGGACACGCTGTGATTTTTGTTGGGTTTTTCAGTCCTTCTATAGCAAAGATTGATTTGGGCACAACACTTCTGGTGCTTTGCAAGTGTGTTCTTAAATAGACAGTAGTCCTTCAAAATAACTTTTTTTCTTCACTTATAGGGTTTTATTTTTTATTTCTATCATATTTAGAATTCATGTTACTTGTTATGCTGGCGAAAGTGGTAGTGAAGTCATAAAACTGCAAAGAAGTTAAAGAGTTGGAAGTTTTTCAGTCTTTCTATTTAAAATGTAATAGAAACTGTTGGCATAAAATCTAGAATTTGATATTGTTACTTTGGACATTTTTTCCATAAAAACTTCCTTTTATTGAATTGTACACTTCTACTTTGTAGTGATTCAGTGAAATTCAGGGGGAAAATAAGGTATATTTCTGAGGCTTCAGGGGGGGTTATTGAAGTTCTCTTGAGCTCTTTCAGGCTTTCCTTCTATTTTACAGAGGTGTTTTGGTTTTTTTAAGATTTAACTTTTGTTTCCAAATCACACGTAATTGAGAATTCTTTGAGAACTAAACAGAATTGCAACACTTGGTAAGCAAAAACTATGGCAAGGTATCTAAAATCATAATACAAAGCTTATGTTATGTAACATTTGGCAAAGGCAAAATTCAGGACTTCCTTATCTTTCTGAGAATTGTGCCAAAAGCCCAGGAAACAAAACACTACCTTTGAATTTTGAAGGAGTTTCACATAGTGGTTTGGTTTCACATAGTCTTGGTTGGTTTTTGAAGGCAGCAGAGTGCAGAGAGAGACAGGTAGATGCTTCCTCTGCTGTCTCTGCCACCATCCTGGGTACCCAGAAGCAGCACAGGTGCTAAACCACCAGGGAAGTAGTAAATGTTCTTTATCACAGAAAAAAGATGGTAGGACTAAGCTTTTCCTTTTTCTTTCAGGGGATAAAAAGTACACAACAAGACTTGAAAGCAAGTAAAACATGTCTAAGTGATGGTGGAAAGTGGAGTTTATAAACAAGACTTGGCATTTCCAATGCCAAAACACTTTCCATGGTAGAGCTGCACTTCTAAATGGAGTGAATATTTCTTTTATGAGTGGGGCATCCTAGAGTTGTGGGGTTTCTTTAATATGTTGCATGGAGCAGAAATACATCTGTGGACTCATCAACCTTGGTATAATGTAGGGATGTGTTTTTGTGTAGACTCCTCTGGTAATCAAATACTGAAGACAGAGAAGTGAGGGCTGCTAGTAACTGGAGTCTGGTAATCAAGTAATCAGTCTTTCTCCTTCCTCTTGTAGAGGAAAATCTGGTGACTTTGACTTCATGAAAGCTTCAATTTCTCTTCAGAAAAGTCTGTTTCCTAGAGGTTCCTGCAGCTTCTGTCTTTGTTGCACCAGAACTATTTCTGTAGGAAGTAAACTTATTGAGTGGAGCTCTTCTTAAATGCTCTCCTCGAAGGTCAATCATCTGCATGGCTATAGGCTGTCATAAGTGCTTCTATCCTGTGTGATCTGTTGGTATTCAGAACTGAAAGATGTACTTTTTGGTTGTGAAGATGGTTCTGCTTTCCCCAGCCATGTGACCTACCACTCAGCTCTTGTTTGCCTTTAATCTTGGACTGGTCTGGAAATACAAATGTAAATGTGGGTAAGAATCCTGTGACCAGGGGCTGTTGGTCAGTGCTGGTGATCTGGTTTCCTGAGGTGAGTTCACCCTTCATGTCATGGAGGTGGTCAGCCTGGGGCTTTGACTTTTGTGCAGCTGCCAAGGATTTCAGATGTGGCTTCCATGGTTCCTGTATTGGAGTGGCAGTGTAGTTATGTGTGTTAGGAAAAATTTCATCTCTGTGTGAATATCTACATCTGGTTCTTCCATTACAGGATTAAAATTCTTAACTTTCATTATTGTTTTCGTTGCTCCACAGGTGGTTTTTTGGAAAGATTCCCCGGGCAAAGGCTGAAGAGATGTTAGGCAAACAGCGACACGATGGTGCCTTCCTCATCAGGGAGAGTGAGAGTGCTCCTGGGGACTTCTCCCTCTCAGTCAAGTAAGTAATACCCAGGAGCAATCCTGAGTGGTAATCAGGCCATCTGCTGCTCATTTGGACTCATGTATAAAGGACAGGTGATTGTCAGTGCTGAGGAGCTGGATTAATCTTCCAGATGCCCAATAGCATTCCTATTCTTATAGTGATACTTATTTTTCCCTCTTTAGCAGAGAAAAATATATATGCTCAGGTTTGTAATGAGACCTGATGGCATGTTGCTTTCAGGCTTGTGTAGTCACAAGCACTGTCTTCTGGTTTGACTGTAGGTTCCATTTTTACTCCTTACAGCCACAAAGTGCCCAGTGTGTTCTCCTTCATTTCTCTTTTGCAGTGCAGTTGACTGCTTCATCTTCTCTCCTTGTGTAGTACACTTCCAAATATGTTTTTTTGTGTCTGCTTGGCACATGCTTTGGGAATATTCATGTTATCTGGCACTGGGACAGGGAGGTGTGAAAACAGAGTCCTCTTCCCTGTCTCACAAGTGCATTCCATGTTGGTAGAGAAGCTCAGTCTAATACCAGTGGAGTGAGGAGGAGCAGTTCTCAGTAGTGGCTGTAAACCAGCAGGAGTTCCTGCTAGTTCACCATAGCCTACAACTGCCATACTTGCCAATCTGGATTCACTGTAAAACAGAAGTATGAAAAACTTGAAAGGGAATGTGATGTAATTTAATGTGGGCTGGAGCTGGGGAGGATCCTGTCCTCAGCAGCTGAATTTTGACTGTTATCATCTCCCCCTTTCCCACCTGAAATAAACAGGATTTTCTTCAGGATCCTAACAGTAGGTTTTGATTATTCATGCTCAATTATTAGTTTGCTTTATGTTCTGTGACTCTCAGGGATCTGTTTCAGCAGGATTTTTATTTATCTGGTCAATAACCTGTCCTTCTGTATAGCAGCCCTGAGTCGTGCCCATGATCTGGATAAAAGGCACTGATTTTAAGAGATGTTTATATTTCCATGTTGGATACAGTTATCTGAGCTAGAATACTAAATATGAATGGAAGATACATTCCAGAAAGTGCATCCCTTAAGAAATATGAAGTTACAATAGCTTTGCTCTGTCTTTCTGTTAGTTTAGTGTTGCCATCTTGTGGGAATGTCTCCACTGATATTTTTTCTGTTCATTTAATTTAGAAAAGTCCTTTTCCTTAACAGTGATCTGTAGGATTTGAAGTGGTGAGAAGCTCTCAGGTTGAGTAAAGGAGGGCAGAGGCAATACACATGACTTGTTGAATGTTAGCTTTGTAGTCAAGATAGTGTTTATGTTTTCAGCTAATGTATAGAAGCTGTACATCTCAAGTGGGGAATAATTGTCTCCTGTTTTCAGTGATTTAGACTGAAGAAAAAATGCTGATGTGCTTTTTGTCTGGAAAATCCCAGTGGGTTCTTTAGAGCTCCCCTTTATTCAGAGTAAAATTATTGGAAAAGTAGTTTTAACTGAATGCCATTATTTGTCAGAAATTGTTAACACAGAAGTGGAACTGTGTGTTCCCTGGGCAGCATCACCTTTCCACCATTTTCTGTTCTTTGTTTTTGAAGGACCAGAGAGATCCTTTTGTTTTGCAAAGCAGTCATTTGCATAAATCCAGACTGGCTGTCAAAGGAGACAATCCCAAGCTCCCTGTGGCAGTGTTACCCCAGCAATTTACCTGTAATGGGGCTGAGGCTTGTGTACTGCATTGTCCCAGGAAGCCAGTGCTGTGAGGGAGGGACTGAGACACTGAGAAGTACAGCACTGCAGCAAGAGGAGCACAAACCTAACCTGTGAAGTTGCTGTGTGTGAAGATCTAAACCAAGGCACTTGTACTGTTCGACTTCTAGTTTATTGTGACCTTGCAAAGCCCATGGCATGTGTCTGAGGTGTTCTGTGCTCTGTCTTCAGCAACACATCAAAAAATACATGTACTGAGTGCCAGCTTTGTGGCAAATGTAGTGTAAAATAAAATGCTGAAATAGTGCTCTTCTTGCAAGATAGAGTGTTGGGATACCAGAAACTATTTTTTAAAAGACCTCAAACTTCTCCAAGTTCTGAGTGGCTTGAAAAGCTGGCTCTAAACTGAAGTCCTATTATAAGAAAAACACATGTGAAGTTTGGCATGATTTTTTTTCAAAATAAATTTTTGATTCTATATCTCTGAACATTGATTTCTGTAAAATAAAATTGACAAGTGGTTTTCAGACAATTTTTTTTTACAGCATCCAATTTGTATCTATATTATCAGTGTCACTGACAGTTTTCAGTGTGGTCTGAAGGGTAGTTTTGTTCCAGACTATGAGCTGATGATCCCAATGTTCTTTTTTTTTAATGTTCATCGTTCTTTCTGCACAGGTTTGGAAATGATGTGCAGCACTTCAAGGTGCTTAGAGATGGGGCTGGCAAGTATTTCCTCTGGGTGGTGAAGTTCAATTCTTTGAACGAGCTGGTAGATTATCACAGATCCACATCTGTCTCCAGGAACCAGCAAATATTTCTCCGGGACATTGAACAGGTGCCACAGGTAAGAGAAATGTCCTGACAGAGTGTGGTTTTCAGACTGCTGAAAACATGGTCTGAAATGTCATTGCATCTTAGAGTAAATGAGGAAAGCTAGGCAGAAGCTGACTTACATTTTTCTTGTCTGTGGAAGTGCAGATTTAGCTCCTGCTGACAGAATTATACCGGGGAATAAGGTGGATCTTTTTGCAGTTCCTGCCTGCTAACTCCTAGTCTCTCCTTCAGGCAGAACCACACTTTGCCAGAACTGAGTATTAGGCTCATTACTAACGTTTATGGATACTGTTGGAAGAAGGTCATCTTATTCCTGAGTTTTAAAATGGGTTTACTTCTATTTTAGAACATAATAGGAAGGGATAGTTCTATTTGTTCTGGTTCATTGCCAGAGCTGTACCCCTCTGTAGCCAGTGCAGCTTTGATGCTGGTCTGTCCTGACGAGGTGGTTACAGGTAGTTGTAGCATATGGGACATCTCTTGCCTGTTGGTTTGGATTTAGTCAGAATTAAGAGAAACCAAAAGCTACTGCTAAGTGCCAGCAGAGCAGCTTGAGTATATCTAGCTCTTAGTTTTGTTCCATTTCCCAGGGCAATCAAAATGTTATGCTGGATTGTAACTGGATCTTTTGTTGATGTATTTTTGGGTTTTTTTCATACTTTTGCCTCTGTCTGCAGTGTTCTGCTGCTAGGTTGAAGACAAGGAATGTGGACCTTGCAGTGCTCTCGAGGTGCCATAGAGCACCCTTTGCCACAGTTTGTCTGAATTAACATCTGTCTCTGCACTTTTGGGTCAGGGATAAAGAGAGATGATGCTTATCAAACCAGCTGTTTTCTCAAGATACCTTCCCAGCCTCACAAAAATGCAAACACGTTTTAAATTAACCCTTTAAATGCTTTCCCATAAGAATGAAACATTTGCTGACAAGGCAAAAGGGTCTGTGACAGAACTTCTTGGTATTGGAGAATTTGAAGGAAAAGTTGTAAAGTGCTAGTGTCCAGTTTTTAGGGGAAACATTGCTTATCAGTGTCAGGTGGATCAGTAATATTCTTGTTGCTGGTTGGTGAAAACAGGATGAATAAGCAAAAAGACAATTGTATTGCAGTGCAGTGCATTACAGATTTCCAGCAGGTCTGGAAACTACTAGGAAAATGTCTGAGTCATCTGCTATCTTTGCTTTGGTTCTTCCAAGAAACCTGACTTTTTTCTAAGGTCTTTTATAGAGGTCAGGTATCTTGCTACTGAGACTGGAAACAGAACAGCCCAAATGTGAATTGTTTTAACTTCTGTGGAAGTTAATCCCCTGCCCGAGGGAGCAGAGTTCTCGAGTGGATGATTCTCACTTTGTGTGTCTCTTTTCTTTCCTCTTCCAGCAACCAACGTACGTTCAGGCCCTGTTTGATTTTGATCCCCAGGAGGAAGGAGAGCTGGGCTTCCGTCGGGGAGACTTTATCCAAGTCCTTGACAATTCTGACCCCAACTGGTGGAAGGGAGCCTGCCACGGACAGACGGGCATGTTTCCACGCAACTATGTAACCCCAGTGAACCGGAACATCTAGAGATAAATATTAGAGATTATTTAAAGAAACCAGAGAAACAGTAAATACACATACAGAGCCTAACTGCAGCCAGTGACCTAAAATCACACGGCGATAAAAGCGGAGTCACCTGTCCCCGTGAGGTGACCCTCCCTCACTCAGTACGGAACTTCAGGGGTTGGGGGGGGGTGGGGGAAGAGTTGAACTTACACACCAAAACTTATCTTTAAAAAAGAAAAAGAAAAAAAAAAGAGAGAGAGAAAAAAAAAAAGAAAATAACAAATTTCCTCAGCTGCTCCTGGGTTACCCCCTTTCGTTCACTCTTCTTGTTTTCCTCCCCTCCCCATGCCCCCTCTTCTGTCCATCAGTGCATGAAGTTTTAATGCCATATAAAGTCCTAGTCATGCAGTTAAAGGAAAAGGGAGAAACTCTGCTGGTATTTTCTCTCTCTGCAAACGGTCTTCATTTGATATGAAGGGACATGAGAGAAGAACCAAATCCACAGTCCTGCCTTTAAAAAAAAAACAAAAATCATCAGTCTCTGCTATTGCCTTCAACATTCAGCTCTTCTTGCCTGGGAAAGATGAGGTGTTAATCTAATTTCTATTGTCTCTTCTCCTTTGTCACTTTCTTGTGAAGCTTAACAGATTCCAAGCAGGGGAAGGGAGAAGAGTTGTGTGGCTTTTTGTTTTGTTTTGTTTTTTCTTTTGAGTCACAGAGCTGCTTTGAGAAACTCCAACCTACAACTGAAGTCTGTTTATGCTGTGCTGACAGCTTTTTTGTTTTTTTTCTTAAAGGTGTACGGTTGAGCACATTCTGTAATTTTTTCCATAGTGCCTTTCCCTTATTTTCTTTTTTATTTTTTTTTAAGTTAAAAGGACAGTCCAGAGCTTTTCAGAAGTTTTTTTTCTGCTTACGTGTAAATAAATACTTTCGGGGGAAGGGTGTAAAGGAGGGTGGTTTTATTAATGGACATTTGAGAAAAATCTACAAACAGAGATGGAGCTTTAAGATTTGTCTTACTGTTCAACTTTCCTTATTCCAAGGAAAATAAAATCAAGGCATTCACGTAGCAGCTTAGGCTGCTCAGAGGTGAGGAGCTGCAACCAGGAGCCTCAAAAGAAGTAAGAGAAAGGGGGAAGTTATGACCAGGGAAAATAGGGAAGACTATTTGGGGAGGGGAGGGTTAAGGGGGCAATTTGATAAATAATAGCCCTGAGATGTCCTATAAAATGTACATTCCTTTGATGGAAATCTTTATAATGCAGAGAAACCTCAAGAAATAGTGCTTGAAAAAAAAACTTTATGCTGTTAGTGAATGTTTCTACGTGATGCATGTAATCAGCCTGTCCTGATAGGAAATATTTGCAGTCGTGTTGCTCTTGAAAAGTGGGGTTGGCATCACTGTTCTCCAGTTTCTCCTCCCTCCTCAGGTCAGTGTTACTGTTGAAGTAGATTCCCCGACCCTACTCCCCATTCACAGCAGGCTGTGTGATGACTGTAATCCCCTCCCCACACCATAATGGCATTTGTTGTGGCCGTTTGCTGCTCCACCAGAGCAGAGTGATGTTAGGTTGGATGGAAAGGAAAGCAATCAAAGCCTCACCGCTCTCTGTGCCAATCTTCAGTTGCATTATTTTTCCTTTTGATGGCCGTTTGGCTGGGTCCCTTCACCCCACCAACGAATCCAAAACTGCAGTGGAGATCTCCTCCTGCCCTGCCTCAGCACAGGCAATCTTTTGTTGGAGGGTGCCTTGTTTTGTACTGTGTTACAAATGTTTTATTCCTGAGATGGACTCTGCCTTACACTTTAATTTTCCAGCAGATGAAAGAGAGAGCTATCCTGTAGAGTATTTCTTTCTCCCCCTATCCTTGCTAGCTGTCACTCACTTTCTTCCTCCTTTGTAAAGTGATTGGAAAAGGAATCTATGGCATTCTACACCTGGACCATTTGATTGTTTCCTTATTTTGGAATTGGTGTATATCATGCAGCCTTGCAGACATATGTCTTGTGTGTGTATATATCTTAAAAAAAAAAAATCAGTGTTTAAATAAAAAAGGCCTATGTACTTAATCCTTTAACTCTGCAGCAGCATTTGGTAGATAGTAATTAACTGTGAATAATAAATATACATTGAATTCTTCACTTGAGCATCTGTCTGTTATTTCAGTTAAGTGACCAAAATATGACTGACTGAGCTAATTTATAAAGATATTAAATTGCTCTGGCACAGCTGGAGGTGTGCTCTGGCCTGAAGTGCTCAGATTCTTCATCATAGTTTGATCTCTGCATGCTTGGTGAGTTCTTTCCTTTTCCAAGCTGTCAGTGGGGAGCCATGTCACCTGGCACGTGTGGCTGCATGGATAATGAGGACAGGGAAAGGAATGAGTGTGTTATTTCCAGTTTGAAGACCATCTCTCTGTCAGATCAATGGGAATGTGGCAGTTGCTGGGTTTTTAAAAGGTCAGATGCCTCTGTGGTACAGACTGAAGTCATAGAATGTCAGGGGTTGGAAGGGACCTCTAGAGATCATCTAGTCCAACCCCCCTGGCAAAGCAGGATATCCTGGGGCAGGAAGACAAGCAGAGAGGTTTTGAAAGCCTCTGGAGAGGCAGACACCACGATCTCTCTGGGCAGAAAATGTAAGGAGCCAGTAATGGAGAACAGACTGTGCACCAGGTATTTCTGGAGTGTCTTGCTGAAGGACAGAGGGGAAGATGGGTGCCTAACTTGGGTAAGCACAGCAGCTGTGGATTTGGACTGTCATGGGAGCTTTTGCTCTGCTGGATCAGCACAGCTCTGCATATTCCCTCGGCTCTGCAGCTTCTCTCCAGCCTTTGCTTGCATTCACAAGGTGCCTGTGAATTCTGTAGTACATTTTCATATACAATACTCACATAAGTGTTTGAGTTGTTTTTTAACAGCTGTTTTGAGTTATGCTCAAATGCAGATGTAGTCAAGGAGTTTGTGATTGCTCTGAAATTGTTGGATTCATTTTTTTATTTTCCATTTCTGCCAGCAAAGTCAGTATAGAAGTGATTTGCAGTGTGGTTTGGGAGCTCTGGGCTCCATTGTAATGCTGTAGCAGAACATGTTCTTCAAAATCTTGTGCTATTTGTACTTTCAGTATCTATGAAAAACTTAGAAAATCTTCCTTTGTGCTTTATAGAGGGAAGAAAAATGCTTGTTGCTATTGCAACTGTCATAGCCAAGGCCACAGTGGAAGAACCGCAGTACCAACTCGTGTCTCCGGTGCCTGGGTCAGCAAAGCCGGTGCTGGGCTGCAGAAAACCTTAAATCCCGCCGCACTTTACTCTCCGCCAGCAGATCCAGAAAAGCAGCAGCCCGGGAGCTGCCGGAATGCAGGATCCCCTGTGCAGGAGTCGTTTGCAGCAGCACCAGCGGCTGTGGGCCGGGACCCCTCCATTTCGGTACCGCTGCCGCGGGGAGGTGGCCCCCGGGACTACATTTCCCAGCGGCCCCCGCGGCGCGCAGGCGCAGTGCTGCCGGAGACGGCGGCGGCGGCGGGCGGGCGGGGGAGGTGTCCCGGTGGGTCCCGCGGCAGAGAGCGGGCCCTGGGCCGCCAACAGCCCCCCGGCAGAGGGCACGACCGGGGTTTGGCTCCCTATCCTCCTCTGGTGGTTGCTGTGGGAAGAGGGGAGGTGGCGGTGGGGTTAGGAGCTGGGGTGAGGGGGGAGCTGCGTGGCCCTTGGGGTAACGAAGGGGTTTGGGGTGATGAAGGGGGGAGCTGAGGGCCTCAGGGGGTGAGGGGGAGGCTCGGGGTGGGATGGAGGCGGCTGCGGGGTGAGGCGTAAAGCATTGGTGTGGTAAGGAGCGAGGAGAGCTGTTTGCCTGGGGAGGGCTCACAGGAGCACCCTGTCCCCCTGCCCAGGCTGTGAGGACACCGGGCCGGCATGGTCGGTTATGACCCGGAGGCCCAGTGCGTCTCCACGGTGGAAGCGGCTGCAGCAGGATCAGCGTCCGGCTTCGTCACTCGGGTCCTTGTCAGCCCCTTGGATGTCCTCAAGATCCGCTTTCAGGTACCTTCCTCGTGGCGTGCTTGGGGATGGGGTGAAGGAGCCTCTTACAGAGCAGAAGTGGCCTGGAGGAACAGGTCACTTGTGTAACTGAAGAGCACTAAATCTGCTCATCAGCTCTCACCTACAACGTGTACAGGTTATGCAAGGCCCTATCTTGTGTCCACTGCTTACGTTTGTATAGCTTAACTTGAGTGTTTGAATGGGATCTTGTGTTTTTCCCAGTGTGCTGTCTTTCTCTGTTTTTCTGGATGATCTCTACTCTCTGAATTTCACCATCATCCCTACTGATTCCCTTTGTGGTGCATACATGTTTTTATTCTTTTAGAACCCTACCTAAAAAAAACATCCCAGTCAGTTCTAGATGTCTGTGGGAAGACAGAATCCTCTAGCATTGACTGTCTGTTGGGGTAATTCCTGAGTTTGGCATGTGAACCTTGTTGAAATGTGATGTGGAATAGCAGATATTTCCTGTTCTCCTCTAGCTTCAAATTGAGCAGCTCTCCTCCAGAAACCCAGCAGCTAAGTACCACGGCATCCTGCAAGCTGTGCAGCGCATCTTCCAGGAAGAGGGGTTGGTGGCTTTCTGGAAGGGCCATGTTCCTGCTCAGTTCCTTTCTGTTGGCTACGGAGCTGTTCAGGTAAGGTGACCACACATCAGCTGAGCCCAGCTTACCTAGACAGGACTCTGCTCTGCTCTTCTTCACAATGTCTGCATGGGCAGGTTCAGAAAGGTCCAGGTTTAAACTACTGATCCAAGCCAGCTCCAGTTTCAAAGATGTTTAGCTGTAGGATGCTGATGTACAATTCCTAAGTTAATATTCCTGAGCTAGCTGAACACCTGCCTGGCCAGCCTGGAGCACAGCTATAGCAAGCTGAATTCTGTCTGTGTCTGGTGCCATAGACAGGCCCTGTTTGTTCCTGCTGCTTGGCTTACCTGTTCTTGTTTGTGCCCTCTCTAGTTTTTTTTGCTTTTGTTCGTGTTGTCACCCCAATGGCTGAAAATAACAGTGAAGCTGATGATGGTGTTTTATACAGCATTGTTATGCCTGGTTTGTAAACATTAGCAATATGTTTTATGAGCAGTGGTTGAAAGATAAATGGGCAGTGTATCTGTAATATAGCAACTACTATCCAGGACACACAGAGCATTAAAATGAGTTTTTTCGCAATTCTGAATGCAAGAAGTTTCAAGCAATCAGAATACCCCAAGCATTCCCCAAGCTGCTCTGCTGTGTACAGGGGATTTGAGCACAGTGAGCACATGCTCTTACCTGTTGCAGCTTGGGAAGGACATTTCAAGGACAGAGTGAGAGAGAGAGAGAGGTGATCCCGGGCGGTGGGCGGAGCTCTTTTGGTGAAAGGAAAAGAGGAGGGGGAGATCCGTGTGGGTGATAAGGGCTGGTTCCTGACCTGTGTGTGTGTTTGTTTCTGTAAGTTCATGGCGTTTGAAAGCCTGACAAAGCTGGTGCACCACGTCACCTCCTACGATGCCCGCGATTCCTTTGTGCACTTCGTCTGCGGCGGGCTGGCTGCCTGTACAGCCACGGTTGCTGTCCAGCCTGTGGACACCCTGCGCACCCGCTTTGCTGCTCAGGGTGAGCCCAAGGTATGGTTCAGGATTAATGTTTGGAATTCCCCTCCCCAGCAGTGTCATCATTTCACGTGTAGAAATAACGGGAGGTTTGAAAAGTACGAAAGTCTGCGGGTTAGCATAAGGGAAGAGGGGCTGTTCGTGGGTTATGTTTGCACTGTTGTTGCCATGGATACTCCGTGCTATTGACACAACTTTCTTAATGATATTTTGCTGTTCCTGATTGTGTTTGACTCCTGACAGGTGATCCAGAGAGGTGAAACTGTCCTTAACAGGATAACTCAATTCTCATTTCAGATGTTGGCCATTTATAGAATGCACTCCCTGCACTGTCAAACATTGTTTGTTTGACATTTTCCACTTGAACAGCGTCATGTTTAGATAGTGCTGGAGGCTGGAGGCAATACTTGAAACCAGTCACCCAGTCACCTTTCACCTGTGTTTCATGCTCTTGTTTGTGTGAGAATTGTCTCCATGCTAATTAGGTCTGTAGTAACCAGACTCATATATGTTTGTATCAGAGCCATTTCTGGTTTTTGACTTAGCCTGCAGTAGAATTGCAGGATTTATTACATGAATTCCATTGCAGTAGTAAGCAGAGCTGTTAAGAGAAAAAAAAATAATCTGTGGTGCAAATGGTCTCATGCCACAGCTCTCAGCTCTGTGCCCTGTTTCTTCCCCTTAGAAGTGTGGTTTGGATGTAGAATACAGAGTCAGCCCAGGCCTTTGGGTGTAGAGCTAATGATTGTTGGCTCAGTTAATCACTTGTGGCTCAGAGATAGGTCTAGGTTGCCAGCTTGGTTACTGGGCTTAGCTGAGACCACAGTGTGAAGATGTGCAAAATCACTTTGTTCATTGCTTTGTGCTGAAAACCAGTCAGTTGTATTTTGGACAGTGGGAAATTCCTGTCCTCATTACTGAGAAATAATCTGACTTTTGGTTTGCTGCTGGGAAGCTGCTTCACTAGAGAGTCAGCCTCTTCTTTATTGCCCAGGTATATCCCAACCTCCGCCAGGCAGTGCTGACCATGTACCGGACAGAAGGGCCTCAGACTTTCTATAGAGGTTTGACCCCCACAATCATTGCCATCTTTCCATATGCTGGTCTCCAGTTCTACTTCTACAACATCCTGCAGCAGTTTTCTGAATGGGTGATTCCAGCTGAAGGAAAGAAGGGAGGTAGGCATTTCAGTATTGTCTGTGATCTGGAGAGAGAGGGATGAATACTAGTCTGGCAGTTTGTAACTTCAAAGGGCCTTTTGGCCTTACTTCTTGTGAAAAGGGATTTTTAACTTAGCTCTCATGATCTTTTAACTCACTGCTAATCCTCTGTTTTCTCTTCCTGCTCTCCTCTCTCCTTTCTACTTCTCAGGCAATGTTAAAAACCTTGTTTGTGGCAGCTGTGCTGGAATCATCAGCAAAACCCTCACCTACCCCTTTGATGTCTTCAAAAAACGACTGCAAGTGGGTGGCTTTGAGCAGGCCCGAGCAGCCTTTGGTCAGGTGAGAAATTTTAGAATTGGAGGTTTTCATGAGTATGGATTTGCATCACAACAATGGAGAGCAAATCATCACAGTAATGCAGTGGTGATTCACCAGTAGTACCTTTGTGTTCATATTGGGGAACTTCTGGAAGCTGAGCATTTGCCCTGCTTAATAATGGGAATAGCTGCATGAATAAACTGGGTTCATTTTATGACATTGTCCAACATGTACCTGTCCTCTGACTTCTCATCCATCTGCATCAGCTTGGCTCTGTCAGAGCTGGGGATCACTTAGGCAAGCAAAGGGGTTTTGGTTTACTCTCCTTTTCTAGATGCAGTTTGGTGTTTGTGATTCAGGACCAAGTTCCTAGCAGAGGATGGCAATAGCTTTATGCTGGGATCACCTGTCTGTCAGGATCCTTTTCTGCAATTAAAATTTGATATAAGGAATGGGCATCACGTGTTCAGCATGTGTCTTCTGTGCAGAACATCCTGAAATTCAAAGCACATTAAATACTTGTGTTTTTTAGCATCATCCTTACCACCTTGAAGTACACTGTCAGAAAAATACAGATCTTTCCAGGAAATACTTTTTTTTCCCCCCATGAAATGTGGAAATGTTCTCTTTTCCTTCAAATTGTTTGGATATGAGAAGCTGTTTCTTGCTGTTTCTCTCCCAGGTACGGGTGTATAGGGGTCTCCTGGACTGCATAAGGCAGATCATGCGAGAGGAGGGCCCAGGTGGATTCTTTAAGGGCCTCTCTCCCAGCGTGCTGAAGGCTGCAGCCTCTACTGGCCTTGTCTTCTTTTGGTATGAACTGTTCTGCAGCTTCTTGTGTACCCTGAAGAACACTGATAGCACTGCGAGGAGGGAAGGCTGAGAGGGGCATTTGTATGGCTACCTGGAGCTCTCCTGGAGGGGAGGAAACTGATGGCTTTGCTCTGTCAGGAGCATGTTGGAAATGTCAGAACTCCCCAGGTTCCACCAGCCTCTGAGAAATCACCTCCTGGGATCATACAGAAGGAGAAGGCAACTGCAGTTCTGAAGACACTGAGCTGCTTTGCTGGAAGTTGTTCTGCTGGGCACCTTTTTTTTCTGTCTCCTCTAATATCAGTACACATTGAGTGGGGGGGCAGTGAGGAATCAAGCAGACAGCTACCTAGCAGAGACTGTGCTCTGCAAAGGCACTGAAAAAGTGGGTGAATTCTTGTGCTTGCCCTGGATCCTACTGAGGGATCCTGGCACAGTGCTGCTGAACCAGCACACATCCCTTCTGTCGCTGCAGACGCACAGCTTTATTTCCATGCTCTCTGGCCTGATGTTTGCCCAGCTGTTTGCTTTTCTCTGTGTTGCACAGGTAGCTCTGCCCTGCTGATGTGAAGTCTGTTGAAACCTCTTCAGTATGCATGGACTCTTGGTTTTCCTTTCCTTTTATGCCAGCTGATGCATCTTGATTACCACTTGCTGGCTGCACACTCTTAGCCACCTTAGACAGAATCTTCTAGTAGCTCGTGCTGACTCAAATTTACTCTTTCTTTAACTCTGGAGAGTTTGATTGTATCCTAAGAGCACATTTCTCTTCTGCGTGTCTTGCCATACAGCTCTTAGATTTTTGCACTGCCTCAGTCACACTTTTTACAAGTAGACCTGCTGGTTAAGACCCCTGTTCTGAGGGGATTCAACGCACAAGCCCAGTTCTTACTTCAGGGTTTTTTGCATCAATGCAGTGAGTAAACAAATGCTGTACAGAGTTTTAGAAATACTTAGCTTAAGATGGAATAATGAAGGAAAAGTCCTGTGTAAACTAGTAAATGTCTTGTTTTGGTTTGGTTTTTAATACTGCCTTTGTATGTTTCTAGCAAATATTTCTATAGTAGTCACAAAACATTTCTGAACCTCAGTCCTACAGTGATGCTAACAGATGAAAATGTTTTGACAAGATTAGCTGAAGTGGGAGAGGTGAACATCTAATCCAAATTGGTTGGTGTAGGTGTAGTGTTTGACAAGAAAAGGTTGATGAATTTGAGCTGGTGAAGTGTTTTTCTGGAGTTTCAAAGGTTTCATGAAAGGGTTAAAAAAAAAACAAAGCCAAACAACAACTGGTTTATGTAACAGGGAAAAAGAAGAAAATTGCTTTCTTCACCTTCAGTTATTCTCTGTTTTTTCAAGCTGAGCAGGGTGTGGCTGCACCAGAAATGTGAGGTTTCTGAGGAAGAACTGCTGTGATACAACAGCATGTTAGTCATCTGGCAAGTGGTGGATAGGGCAGAGCACTGCAGTTTGATGGTTCTTCTCTTAAAGCAGAGCTTTTTGTGGCTCTTTTGCAATATTCAGGGTGTTAATTCCAAACAGCCTGGCAGAAATCCAGTGTGACCAATTCCATTCTGTTGATGCAACTTCTGGTGATTTTGAGCATATCAGCTCTGCTCACTTATCCTGAGCTATTGTGAGAAGCTGTTTTTAAAGAGCAGCTGTTTCACTGGTAGGTAACATATCTGGAGAGATTCCTTGCAAGCCCAGGCCAAGTAACTTTTTGCTCAGCGTGGTTTGAAATCTTGGAGTGCAGTGACTGGTTCACTGCAGGTGCATTTTGAGAGCTACATAAAATTAAATCCACTGAGCAGTGCCAGGCTAATATGTGAGCCTCAAAGAGGGAATGTTATCTTCATGTACCCTGAATATGGGTAGTTTTGCTTAGAGAAGAAAATGCAAAGAGTAGGGAGCTAAGTTTCTCAAAGTGCCTCAGTTCTGCTGGTGTTTTCCTGTGTTATTCAGGCTCTTTTCAGATTCCCCCAAATAATCTTAACAATGTTTTGCCTTTGTTTATTGTTCTTTTGTTGTTGTTGGAAAGATATCATAACTGATAATGAACCTAGGACATCCCTCATGACAGCCTGCTGAGGCAGAGAAGTCTCATTTCCAAAAACAAATAGGTTGGGACTGTTACTGTCTTTGGGCTGCTGGCAGAGGAATTCTGTCATGGTTATCAGGGACAGGACTGGCCACAGAAAAAAATATTCTGTGCCAACCTTGGCTTCCCATAGGAAACTGGGACTCATCTAACCTATCTAAATATCACAAGACTCGTTTCCCACTTTATGCCAAAGAGCTTCTGTTAAACTGCACAAAATAGGGGAAAACTGGTTAAGAACTTGACAGTGGGAACCTTGGAATAGGTGCTTTGGTGGTCACAGGTTAAAAGAATAAAGAAGAGAAAACTGGGTTCTGCTAAGAGGATGTTCCTCCAGTATTCTATGGAGTTTGAAGTGCTTCAGGCAAACAGCTGCTGGGCAGAGAGGGCAGCAATGGGGAGTATAGGGCAGCTTGTCTTCTCTGCGATATTTTTTTTCCTTCACTCTGCATTAGATAGGTTTGCCTCCACCCAACAGATGGCAAAGTCAGGGTTTCAGTTGTGCCTGGCTGGCCCAGGCTATGGAAGAGGCACTCTCTGTTGGAGAGCTCTGGCATACTGGGTGGCTGATAGATCCCTTTGGGCCACTAGTCATAAATGTTACAGGCCCATAAAGGCACTTGGTCTTCTGATGAGGGAAGGAGAAAAAGTGACAACATTATACAATATTAGAGGTTGCATCTAACAGTCACTTCATCCCTCCCCTCTACCCAGCAGCATCTGAGTCTCAGAAATTTCCATGCTTTTTGCTAATTGGGAGTCACTGCTGGAGAAGAGGCTGTAATAGGAATATTTTTTCTCTTTGGGAATGAGACTGCTCTAGTGCAGAGCACTAGGAGGACAGATCTTACTTCTGATGCTGCTCTGGCATCAGTCTGCAGCTGAATTTCCCAGCCTTAGAGGAGCAGAAAATAGGAGAGGTTTGCACTCAGCTTGTTCTTCCATATGCTGGGACAGATTTGCTCTTGGAAACCACGTGTACCAGACGAGTTTCAGGTGACTCAAGGCTCAGAGCCTGCACCAGAGTTTGCCTCTTGGGGTGGCTGGGATTTCACTCCCATGTAATCCTGTCAGCAGGGATTTGCCTTGCCCGAATTTCACCTCACAAGCTGCTCAGCAATTGTGTTTGTTTTCTTCCAGTGCCTTTTATCATCAGAACACCCAAAAGCACTTTAGCAGGCAAAGTGTTGAAGATGAGTGGCATTGTGGTTGTTAGGGGATCCCCCATCACTCCTGGCTGGCCTTGGAGGGGAGAACATTGTCTCACAAGTTCCATGATGAACACAGTGGTTTCTTCAGCGCTGGCAGGCACCCTGTGTTCCTAGGACAGTCCTCAGGATGCCCATCCAGAGCTGCCTAGCATCAGTTTTGAAACAAAATTAATGTTTTACAGTCAGATACAGACTAGATTTGGTTTAAGTTTCTCCTGTGATGTCGAACTGTCATTCTCTGCTGCATTGCCTGAGTGGGACTTGCAGCTGCTGTTTGAAAGCATCTGAGCACAGAGTGCACATGTGCCTACCTTTGAGGAAAGGTACATTAAATATTTTGTTATGCTCATGTCTGGCTGCAGTTGGTTTATTCCTTTCCTCCTGGTCTTTACACTTAGCTGGACCCCACAGGGGTGCCCTGGCCCTCCCACTGCCCTAAAAACAGGATAATCTGAGTCCGGAGTGTTGGGGTGCCATCTGGTTTTCCCATCACTGGCTCCTTGGTGCTGGCTGGCAGCAGGCACGGCCCTGCCATCCCCACTGTGATATGGGGCAGCAGTTGGGGTATTACCAGCTCTGAGGTTTGTGCAGCCTAGTCCCACTGCTGTGCCTGAGAGGGACTGGCAGCTGGTTCCGAGCCAGAAACCCGTGGTGGATGAGTTCAGGCCTTGTTTGTATCTAGCCAGGCCACACAGCGTGGCAGAAAATGTCCTCAAGCTACTTGTTCTGTGTTTCCTGAGGCTGTTTGTGGTTTCAGCAGCAAGACAGTGCTGCTCTAAATGCTCTGAAGGCTTAAACCCCCGAGGTGCCTTCCCCTGTAAAATGTTTGCGAGTTTTGGAAAAAAAGGTGAATTTATACCTCACTCAGCTTTTGTTGCAGTGGTTTAGTGCATTTCCCATTCTTGAATTTATTTTTTTCCCCTTACCCATTTTTCATCCCGCTCAGCACCAGCCGGCCCAGACCCGGAGGGGACAGCGGTTTAGCCGCGGTTTTCACCCGGGTAAACGCAGCCCCAGAAACCACCAGCGGGGGAGAACCGGGGGAGGGAGAGAACCACCGAGCAGCAGCCGGGTGTGCCCGGGTTGCAGGTGGGGATGCCCGAGGGAGCAGTCGGGAGGCAACCAGGGGATGCCCGGGACGGCGGCGTCAAAAGCCGTGCCCGGGGATTCCCAGGATGGCCGGTGGAGCAGCCGGTTGTGCCCGGGGGATGCCCGGGAGGGGGGGCAGCAGCCGTGCCCAGCCCCGCCGTTGCCCGTGGCTCGCAGGCGGTGGCGCTGCGGCGGCCGCTGCTCTCCCGGCCCGGCCCGGCCCGGCCCTCCCCCGGCTCGGGCGAGGAAATGACCTAAGAGGAAACCTGACCGGGGCCGGGCCCGAGGGGTCCTGGACGCTCCGGCGATGCCTAGGCGGACAGAGGACCCAGCGGGGGTGGCCGGCAGGTCGGTGCGGCTGGGTTCGGCTCCCTCTGCCCTGCCCCGGGGGTACTGGGAGGGGACCAGGAGGACTTCAGGGGGGAGCTGGTTTCTCCGGGTTCTGCCGCTCCCTGCGTCCCGGGGGCCCTTCGGGTTGTGCCGCCCGGCGGGGCTGGGGCGAAGCGAGGCAGCAGCGGGGGCTCCCGGGGGCTCCGGTGTGCCGGGTGTCCCGGGCAGGAGGCGGCTTGGTGCTGGGGCTTCCACCTGCGGCTCGGTGGGTTTGGGGTGGGGGTCGCAGGCACCTGGCAGTGCTTCTCGGGCAGACACGGGTGGGTGCTCAGGGCAGCAGGGGAGACTCGTAGCTCCTCTTTTTCCCTCCTCTTGCGATGTGCGGGACACGTCCAGCTCGTCCCACCAGGTGTAATCCCGTCAGGCAAAACTCTGGCACAAGGGCCGGATGATCACCAGCAGATGGACTTTAACCCCGACACGCCCCGGGACAGTTGGTCTGGTGGGGTCCAGTCACATAGGAGTAGTTGGTACCCACAGGTGATGCTTTGCCCCGTGTCACCCACTGCCACTTCAGGCAAGGTGATCCCAGCAACAGGGTCTCCAGTGCAAATGAGGCCAGGCTGATTCTATGCTCGGTGCTGTGGTTGGCTCTGGGCAGGGTTGCTTGGCACAGCACTTGAAAGCAGCCGTGGGGAAGGATGCTCCGTGAGAGGTGCTGGGTGGTGACGGCAGAGACGCTGCCAGACGAGCTCGGGCACTTCCAGTTTCAGTGCGTGCAGAGCTGAGCTCTCCCCAGGTTCCTTCCACACGGCGATGGTGCAGGTGGGACACGGGGCAGCTGGTGAGCTGGAGCTGCTCTGCTGGCAGCGCAGGTACAGAGGGAGAAAGACGGTGCAGAAAGAGGAGAGGTTGAGAGGTTGGATGGGAAGGTGTTAGCTAACCAGATGCAGAACAGAGAGCATCCAGCTGCTTGTGAATCCATCTGGGAAAGAAACCGATCTCAGGTCGGGTAACCTGTGCAGATGAGAGTTGTGACTGTGAGAGCAGTGTGAGCAGATTGTCACCCCCATGGGGCAGTGTCTGTCCTGGACCTCTCAGGGAGGGCAGAGCTGGACACCAGTGAGCTCTGGTCTCTGCTCTCAGTAATTGCATGTTGTGCCATGGCTTCGTGGCAGGTGGTGTGTCTGAGGGGCTGGGCTGCATGTGAGATGTATCCCATGCCTCTAAAGGGCAATGGACTCTTCTGCTTTAATCTGAGCAGGGACACGTTTGCAGAGAGGGGTGAATAACAAGCCAGGAATTTCAACAAGCTGGCAAAACTCATTTGGCCGATTGCCTTCTCCTGCTTGTGCTGTGGGTGTTTTGTATTCAGCAGATCATCTCATGTGCCTGTCAAAGAAAGCCCATCCTCTCTGTGTCCTGTATGCCCTCATGCTGTCTTTGCTGTATCATGAAGCATAAGAAAATTAATCTAGAGGCTAAATAGGAGCACTGTTGGTACTGCAGAGAGCTCTGCTTGATTGCAGAAGGATGAGACAGGAGCTATTGCTGTTGGGGGGGTGGCAGTGTGCTCTGGCCAGTGTGCTCTTGATATTTATGTGCCTGTTTGATTCTTCCCGGGCTCTTGTGTGAAATCAGCTGAATTGATGTTTTAAAGGCACAAGGAAGCTGCTGCACAGGGTGCTCCGTGTGTGATTCTCTGTGATACAGCCACAGGGAAGCCTTCTGAGGGAAGACAGGTGCATTTTGGGGCTGCGTTGGTGTGCTGTCCAGTTTGAACCTGCAGATCAATAGGCCTAGACATATTTTTAATTTCAGAAAAATGTAAAGGCTCTGAAGATTACATCCTGTCATAGGCTGGTAGGAAGTAAGGCTTAAAAAGATGTGGGAGTGAGGCTTTGCTCAAATCTAGGGCCAGAGCTGGGTGCCCAAGTAACAGAGACATTTCCTTGGGGTGAGGAGCTGTCAAGGTAACAGCCCCTGCTCCAGCACTAGGTGGGATTTTCCAAGTGGGGAGGTGAAGTTCTGCCTCTCTGTCCAGCTAAGCTCTGTTTGCTCTTTCCCCAGGGACTGTCATTAACCCATCTATTGCCCAGACTCTTGCCCTGGGAGGAAGCCAGTCATGGGGGAAACGGGCAAAGAAGAGTACAAAATACAGTCATTCGACAGTGAGACTCAGAAGCTGCTCAAAACAGCCCTCAAAGGTCAGCAGGCTTTTCATAGCTCCTCTGTCATGTGCAGCCTGGCTGGCAGATGAGGCTGGGTGCTTGGACCCCTTTAAAGAACACAAATTGCTAAGTGTAGAAAAGCTGTTTCTTAAATGCTGTTTAGGTGACAGGGTGCTGTTTGGTGAATCTTCTCCAGGATGCTCTTTGCTACCTGCCTCTTCTTGTTCCCTCTCACCTTCTCTCCTTCTCTCCAATATTTAATGGTCCAGCTGTTCAAATGCAGCTCCTGGTTCTCCTTATGCTTTTCCTTGATTTTGGGGTACCTTCCACTCTTCTGAAGCCTCAGCACAGTGAGTTTGCACACCTAGCTGCTTCTAACCCAGTGTTAAAGCAGTTGTGGGATTTCAGATTCAGCTCAATGTGTTTTCCCTTAGTACTTGCTTTCCTCCATCATTTTCCCATTGTGATGTCTGTATCTCCAGACCCTGACACAACTTGAGCTGGTATCTCCAGAGCAAATGGAGTGCAAGAGGGGCTGTGACTCTTGGTGTGGGATAGAGCTTGAGGTTTCATACCATACAGCATAGCTGTACCAGGCCCTGTCCTACTTTTGTTGCTTTCCAGTTACCCTAGAGCAAGCAGGGCCCAAAAGGTGCTGAGTCCTGGCAGTGTTTGTCCTCTCTGCAGAGCCCAGCAACGTGGACCTGGATAAAGTAGCCAATATTATAGTGGACCAGTCCCTCAAAGACTCTGTGTTCAGCAAGGAAGCGGGGCGCATCTGCTACACCATCATCCAGGTGAGAGCTCATGTCTGGACAGCAAAACCTTTAAGCTTTGTGGGTTGTCCCTAGGCTGGGCCAGGAGAGGCTACACCCCAGCCCTGTGCTCTTACCTCTCAGCCAGTTTTTGTCTTCTGCCCCTTGCCCTGTGCGGGGGCAGCATTCAGACGAGCAGCTGGTGAGCACAGGCAGTTATTTGCAGCTTCCCACCTCTCTGGGCAATCACAGGAGGGAGGGGGTATGAAGCAGCATCCCCCTCCCACTAGTCTCACACTCCCATTTCATTTCTCCATCCTGATTTTGTGGGCTCATAGGCAGAGAGCAAACAAGTTGGCCAGAGCATCTTCCGGAGGAGCCTGCTGAACCGGCTGCAGCAGGAGTACAAGGACAGGGAGGAGCTGCGCACCCGCTCGCTCCAGGCCTGGATCTGCTACGTCACCTTCATCTGCAACATCTTTGACTACCTGAGGGTAAGGAGCTGGAGCAGGAGCACCCAGCTACTGCTGTTTAGAGGGGGCCAGAAGAGTCTGAGCATCCAAAGACACCAGGGCAGGGATGTGGGATGGGTGTTGTACAGAGCCCTGAGGCAGGGGACAGAGCCAGTTCTCAGCGTGAGGGTGTTGCTGGGGTTGGTGCTACCTACAGGCAGGTGAACAGGCTTGGAGAGGCAGGGCTGCCTCTGGGAAAAGTCACAAAGTCTGAGCTTCCTTATTCTGTACTTGGTGTTTGAAATCCTGTCCCAGGTTGAACTAGTTTAGTTGCTGTGAGGTCCTACAGGGAATTTCTAGCCCACCTACTGATGAAGTTTGCCTGCAAGCTTCTGTTGCAGTGTGTGTACTTGACACTTGCTTGGAGTATACGTAAGAATTATGCAAGGAGAGCTGCAGGCAGGAAAAATGCTGTTGCAATAAGTGTCTTTCCCATGACTACCTGCTTACATTTAAAAAAAGATGTTTTTTACATGATTTATTCAGCTTCTCTGGCTCCTCAAGACATGAATGTCTGGTTTCCTAGGTAAATCTCACCCATATGGCATTTGGCAGCACAGCTAAATTCTGTTCCCTTCTTTAAAGAGCAGCAAGAGAGCAAATATTTAAAATAGATGCAAGCTCCTCCCTTTCCAGCCCCAAGCTGATGATGGCTCCTTCCTCCTTACAGGTGAACAACATGCCCATGATGGCTCTGGTGAACCCTGTTTACGACTGCCTGTTCCGGCTGGCACAGCCTGACAGCCTGCGGAAGGAGGAAGAGGTGAGTGTAGGGAAGAGGGCTGCTCATGTTCCTCTCGTCCTGCCAAAGACCAGCAAAACCACAACCTAGGGGAGATGTTGTCTTACACATCCTGGTGCCTCTTCAGTGTGTGCTGGAAGGGGCCCTGGTGGCCAGAGAGCTGGGAAAAGCAGCTGTGACACTCACCTGCTGAGGCACTGCAGCCGTGGGAGGTGGCAGCAGGCAGCTGCAGGGACTGTAGGTGTGCAGAGCAGCTCTGTCCCCACAGGTCCCAAGACATGCTGTGCAATGCCTTATGTGGCTGCCACCCAACTGCCCAGGCCTGTGGGTTTGACACTGTGACAGCCCCAGTGGGATGGAGAAGGCTCTTCTAGGGTCTGGGTATGCAGCAACCTGTGTAGGGCATGGCTGAGCCACAGGCAAAGGGCTCCTGTAAAATGGAAGGGCCCTTGGGTGGGTCTTTTGGGTGTTTTTACATCTTGGCACATTCCTTCCACCCCTGCAGCCCATTGACTTTCCCCTCATTTCCAGAGACACAGTTAGTGCCCAATTCTTGCAGATCATCAGACTTTCTAAGAGCCTTAGTGTATGTTCTAACCAGTTCCCTCTGTTCTTAGAGGCATCTCCTTGCCTCCAGCATTGTCTTCAGCCTTACCATTTCTTCCTGGACATCCTGCAGAAAATTAGCACTTTGTCACTTGTTGTCATTAGCAAATGTCACTGCATTTCTTTGGCAATTTTGTCTGAGACAGGAGAGTTCAGGATGTGCTTTTTCAGCTCTTTTGGCAGAAGTGACATTCAGCTTCTCCTGCCTCTGGGATCATTACAACTTGGGAGAAGCAGAACCGTTGCCTTTTGGAAATCTAGAGCAGAGGGAACAAGACATGCTGGTCCACAAGTGACTGATGAGGACCTCCCCTGAGATGTGCTGAACCTCTTCATTCCTTCTTCTTCTCTTCCTTCTGAAGGTGGACTGCCTGGTCCTACAGCTCCACCGCATTGGTGAGCAGCTGGAGAAGATGAACTCCCAGCGGATGGATGAGCTCTTCACCCTTCTCCGAGATGGTTTCCTCCTGCAGGAGGGGCTTTCCTCCCTGTCCCAGCTTCTGCTGCTGGAGATCATCGAGTTTCGTGCTGCCGAGTGGAAGATGACGGACGCTGCCCAGAAATATTATTACAGTGAAGTGACAGATTAACCTCTCTACAGCAGGGGGGGAGAGATGTCTCCAGCACTTTCACCAGCAGGCTTCAATTCCAAGTTCTAATTTCTTTTCGCATTAATGTTTTTTCTAGCACTTCCTGTGAATAGGATTTATCCTGGCTAGAGCTTCTGGGCATGGAACTGTTGGGCTGCAACTGCTGCTGGCCTGACTTGGGAGGCTTGGAGAGGTGGAAAGCACAGGGCATGTTTAACCCAGCAAGTTCTTCCACTGATTTTGTCTAATACTGGGCTGATGTCAGCAAATGGCAAGGAAGGCTTCTATGTCAAACCAGCAGTTTTTATGTGTATTAAGGAAAGCACAATTTAGGCTGAGAGCATTTCTGTTTCACCTGAGAGATGGCGGTGCTGCAGGAGACAGAGGGGAAATGTTTCACAGCTCACGTTGCACCTGGTTCTCCAGGAGAAGTCACAGCAAACACAACAATGGCCTCACAAAACCTCAACCAAGTGCTCTTTTTCCCAGACTCTCTCCAGCACGCTGGCTGCAACTCCATGCGACACAGCCTTGCCCATGTGTCACAAGCCACCAACACCTGCCCCAGGACAGCCTGCAGCAGGACAGGTCCCTGAGCTCATGCAGTTAGGAACAGGTTTTATAAGTTTTATACAATAACTGTTCTTTTTTTTTTTTCCAGAATGTAGCAGGTTTCAACTATGGTATGTTTCTTGTAAGAAAGGGAGAGGAAGAAACAAAATAGACTATTAAAGGATTTTTTTCCTAATAAAAGTTTTCCACTAACATGTACCCTGCTTTTTTGTTACACAGCTGTTGAGCTATGAACAACACTTAGAAGTTGTTCCTGATTGAAGCCTTCGGGCTGGGAGATTCAAGGTTTGTGGTAAAACGCAAACCCGTAGGCCGACTGTTGGTGGTGCTGTGGGTAGGGTTCCATGTGAGGGTTAGGGCCAGCCAAAGTTTTCAGTGGTCACTCTTTGCATTTGTTTGCCAGTCCCAAATGTTTGGACTTTTGGGACCCCATTCAGCGATACGGGAAAATGGCAGCTTAGGGCTGTGAGAATCATTTTCTCCTCTGATGCAGGGTGTCAGTGTGGCTTTACAAAACCAGTCTGGTTGGGATGAGCAGTGTGAGATTAAATAAAAAAACCCCAAAGGTATGGAATCAAGAAATCTTCCTCATAAAACTGGTTTTATTGTTTTCTGTTAACATTCCCATCAAATCTGTACAGACAATGCTGCTGATGACCAAAACCAAAAATCAACAAAGCCTTTTATTGCCTTTTGTACCAGTCACACTAAGGCTGGTTATGGTGTGAGGAAAAAATCCATTTGTTGGAGCTGTGAAGCCAAAACCTTTGGTGATTACAGGGGCAGAGACTTGTAAGTCCCCAGGAAACAGGTAAGTGGAAGGAAAATTATTTTGTACAGCATTGCTCTAACAAAAAACATCTAAAGCTTCTCTCCACAGGCAAGTGATTATGAAATAACTACAACATCCATGTAGGCCCTACCCAAACAAGCACAAAGGAAATTAACTTTGTGGGGACTGGATGAGCTCTCCTTGGCTCATCTGGAAGAGATGTCTGTCTGAAAGAGATCTTCCACCTTTCACTCTTCTCCTGAGCTTCTCCCAGGCAGGTGGCCCTGGAGTTCTGCTGACCAGGGGGTGGGACTGGTGGCACTGTGTCCCTACCACCAGCGGAAGTGTGCGTACGCCCGGTTGGCCTCTGCCATCTTGTGCAGTGCATGCTTCTTCTTGATGATGGGCCCTTCGTTGTTGAAGGCCTGGAGCAGCTCCTGGGAGAGCTTCTCAGGCATCATGGTCCTACGGTGCTTGTTCTCCCTGCACTCAGTGATTAACCACTTCATGGCCAGGAAACGCTTCCGATTGTCCTTCAGAGGGACAGGGACCTGGGAAAGGTTCAAACCCTAACAGTTACCACTCTGTGCAGCTGTTCTCCAGCAGGTACAGCTCTGCAGGTTGACTCCAGTGGCAGCATGGTGCTTTCTGCAGGAAGGCCAGCTCCCAGCCCACCACCTCTCACCTGGTAGGTTTTGCCTCCTCTTGTGATGCTGCAGAGCCCAATGATGGGCTGGCAGTTTTTCAGAGCCTGGTGGAAAATGACATAAGGGTTGCATTCAATTGTCTCCTTCTCATCTTCTGGAGCTTTGTGGTACTTCTCCAGCTGCTTCCTCTTAATGGTCTCCAGAGTCTTGGGACAAAGACAAAAAAGGAGACATACAGAGTAGATTATTCCACTCCATGAAGTTACATCACTTTTGCAACACCCCATTGTCACTTGATTCTGCAGCTGGTTTTCCAGCCCTGTAGGCAACAGGCCAGCTGAAAACTCTGAAATTTTACTTTAACCTCTCTCAGCTCTTCAGGCTCTTCATTGGACATTGCATTTGAGGTGAAGAGGCCAAGAAGCACAGACCTGGACCAGGAGCCAAAAGAGGGCAGGGACAAAGCAGAGGCAGGAACACAGAGGTGTGCACTAAGCATCCTCCCCCTCAAGAGCCCAGAGTCTGCCTGGTTTTCTATCACAAGGAATCAGCAGTTACTTGGGGAACATTTGAGCAACACGTGTCTCTGTTTCAAGGGTTGGAACACACCAGCTGGGAGCACCAGCTCTGCAGGTCAGAGAGGAGTCAAGGCTGTGTCAGACAGATAACACATTTGTGGACTTCACTGGCAAGTTACACAGAAGATACAGCATGAGAGGGAGCTGGAAGGAAGATTTTTGAGAAAATTATGCTTTTACAATATATTCTGAGCTTGTAGTTCTGTGGTGGGCTTGCTAGGAGGTTAAATGTTGGACTCAATGATCTTAAACTTTTCCAACCAAAATGATTCTATGATTCTACATAAGGTCAAGAGAGACTGAAGGGTTGAAGGAGAATGTTCTTCATTAAGCCAACACCACCTGGTCTGTGAACTGCATGAGGCTGGGACTTTGTATGAGATGCACTTCTGAGCAGTAAGAGTGTGAGAGTTGTGCGTGCAGAGGGAAATGCAGTGGGACCACAGAGATGACCTGAGTTCTGGTAATTCCTAACTCCAGTGGGCTCGACATCCCAGCCTTCCATTTTGTAGTTTTTCAACAAGCTAGTGAGAAGAAATGTGAGTTCTCACCTGAGACATGAGGCTTCTGGCCAGCACTTTATTTCCATCCTTCATCATCATATTGGTGAATTTACTGTGAACACAAAGCCAAATGCAATCTGATTTAAATTCTGGTTTTATCACCCATAGAAATGTCCCCTCTCCTTATGTTGTTCCAGTGGTTAAGCCTGGCTGCTGCTAGATCTGCTGTAATGATCTCTAATCATTCTGAGTCAATGGACTGGCTTTGTGGGAAAAGATTAACCTGAATAAAAGGATTGTGCTGTAGCAGAAGGGTATGTGCAGGAAGGGGAGGCTGAGTAGAACAGTGCAGCTCCCAGGCACTATGGCTCAGTGGGACCTGGCTGTAAGAGAGATGATGCTTTCTCTGACCTGATCATGGGATCACTGAACACAGAGCTGCAAAGACTGAGAGGAGCAGCTTTTATGGGTCGAAGAGCCTTGAGCTCCAGTTTTTCCTTTTCCTCCTCGGACAGCTCCTCCAAAGGTTTTTGATACAATTCCTTGTTCACTTCTGGCTCTGAGAAATCGGGGCTGTAGCGACTCCATCTCACCTGCATCATCCTGCAAAGAACACGAGGAGAGAGGGAGGACTGCAAACTGGTGCACGTGATATGTCGTGACAGGGACACGGACATGTCTCAGAAGAACAGGATACGTTTGAGAGGCATCCCCACCTCCCTCTCCACCGCTGCTTCTCTGCTGCAGCAGAGCCAGAGGCACAAACCAACAAGCCCCACAGTTGTGCTGCACAGCGATGGGAGGGGAGTCCCAGGCTGCAGCTCCAGGCACTGCCGGTGCTGAGCTCCCTCCCTGCCAGGCCCTGCCGAGGGGCCCCCAGCCCGGACACTGGCAGGTCCGGGGTAGTGGGTGAGCTGGATAAATTTCCCGGTGGGAAGAGGCAAAGTATTTTTAAATGTATTTTTTTATTTACTTTCGGCGCAGGAGGTGGCATTCCGCTCTGTTTTGGAGTGGAGCAATGCGGACACCGAGGCCCCTCCGACCCAGCGGGTGAGCACACGCACCCTGACGGGCCCCGCCTGCACAGCCCGGGCTCCCCGAGCCCTCAAACAGCGCCCTCCCACCCCACCCCCCATACACACGCAAACACTTGTGCGGGGGTTCCCGGGTGAAGCGCCCAGCCCTCCCCCTCTCCCGGCCCCGCTCACCGGGGCAGCCAGGCCCGCAGCCGCCCGCTCAGCCCCGCCGCGCTGGGCGCCGCCATCTTCCCCGCGCCAGGGGCGGGGCGGAGGGGGCGGTCCCGGGAGAGGCCCCGCCCTGCCCGCGCGAGAGCACAGAGGGGGCGGGGCCTCGGGCCGGGCCGGCAACATGGCGGAGGCGGAGGGGGAGAGCCTGGAGTCCTGGCTGAGTGAGTAACCCCCGGGCCCCGCTCCACTCCCCACCCCGGCTGGGGTCCCGCAGCCTCCGGGGCTCCTCTCAGCTCAGCCCTTCCCGCCCCTGCCCCGCCGCTCGCCTCAGTCGGGCGGCAGCCGGGGCTGTGGCGGTGCCGTCCAGGGGAGGGTGAGGGGTGGGGTGGGTGTGGGCCCTGCGGAGCGGAGACCTCCGCATTCTCCTCCGGGAGTGGGAGGGAAAAGGCTGAGGCTTCCCCCCCTTCCCCTTCCCGGTGGGTACGGACTCGTCCGCTGCGGTGTCCGGCACCCCCGAGGGTGAGGGAGAAGGGGCAGGGCCGGGGGTAGGGGCAGAGCAGCGGTTCGGGGCCGTTAATCATCGGTTTGTTGGTGAGGAGCAGGGGGCAGGTTTGGAGCTCCCCTTGCTCAGCACCTGCGAGGCTGTTGCTTGGTTTTGACCCCATGGTAGGTGCCTGTCCCCTGTCCCTGCTTTGTCTCCTTCCCTCTCTGTACGGGCTCGGGGCTGCCGGGGAGGCTGAGAACTGTGGGCACTCCCCAGCTGAATTGCGTTTGTCTGTTACACAACAAAAACACAAATTCTGCTTTATGCCGGGCTGCAGTTTCAGGGTTGCAGTTAGGGATGTCCATTCCATACAGACTGGAATAGTCAGGAGCCCTTTATCAGGATGAGTTATTGTTTATCACAGAATCTTAGAAGAAAGAAAAAAACCAGGGGCTGTTCATCCACAGCCCTTGCTCAGTACGTCCTTGCTGTGTGTCTGTCCCTGCTGCCTCTGTGTCTCCTGGCCTTTGGGCTGCTGGTTCTGAAAACCTGGTGCTGGGGGATCCTGACCCAGTGCCAGTGGACTGGGAGGGGATTCTTGAATGAATCAATCATAACAGTGATTGTTTTTTGTGTGTTCCATGTGCAGGAGCTGGGAGGCTGTACCTGGGAAGCTGTCCTACATAACGTTAGCTTGGTGCCTAGATTTTCTTTTAATAGTTATTTGTTTGGTTACAGCACTGAGTGAAGTTTCTAAGCAGTCTGATACTAGGCATACAGCAAAAGATGGTCATTATCCTAAATACCTGAGGGTATAAAATCTGTTACCCTTTTGGAATTATACTTTCATAAGCAAGAATGAATAAATGTTTTACTTTCCTGGTATTTTTGTATAAAATTCAAAGATATACAAATATGAAATTCAGACATCATTATCTGCTATTGTTGTTACTGGATAAATAATGTTTTCAGCTCTTCTTTTTATTTTATCCCTTCTGTCCCTTTACCATTTTTTGCTCCTCCTCTGAACTCCCACAGTTTGTCAATATGTTTTATTGGAGTCAGGGAGATGCATGAAGAAACACCCACATCCCTTCCTTTTCATCTTCCTCTGAGGAGAACTGACTCACCAAGTTCTGTTTGTATGTGAAAATATCTCTAGTAGGAAGGATATTTTCGGTTGTATAGCCTGGAAAACTTCCTGACTGTTTGGTTTCTGGGGTTATTTTTCAGTTGTGGAAGTTAAAAGTTCTTTCCCTTGGCCAAGCAGTAGGATGGAGAAGTTAACACTGAAGTTGCAAAGGCTTTACTCAGCCTAAGAAATATTTTGGTGCTCCTGATTGCAGAGGTGTTCACATTTTCAAGGCCTGAGTGGTGCTCTCTCATTTAAGAGGTTGTATTTGTGCTGCTGTGTGCTGGTGTTGCTCCTCCCATGGCAGGGGAGCAAAGCATTTCCTGTACATAAATCACCAGAGGAGTTGTGGAGCCCAGGAGGGCAAGGTGAGAAGGCTGGTACACCCCAGGCTGTCACCAGCCCTTCTCAGGTTTTTTTTTTCTTGTAACCATCACAGAGCTGTGCTGTGCCTGATGCTAACCTTGAGGTGTGTACCTGCTGTGCCCTTACAGAAGGGAAGGGCTAGGCTTGCTCAGCAGCACAGCCAACTTCCCAGTCAGGGGAAAACAGAGAATTTCTTCTTGCCAGTGTTATTTTTAGTTTTGGGGTTTTTTTATTTCTGTACTGGTGCTATGCAGCCTTCCACACTGCCCTGTCTGTCATCAGGTGGAGTCAGAGACTCATGAAGTAACATCATCCTCCTGTCCTAGCACTGCAGCAAGATCTGCTCTTCAGCCAGTGATGATCAAGCATCCTCATGTCTCCTGCCTCATTTCAGGCAGCTGGAATGAGAGGTGATCTGATCCCTCCCTGCCCACAGGCTTTTCTTCTGCACTTAGCTGAAATAGAAGATGAGGTTATGAAGCGATCTCAGTTGTACAAACACAGCTGGATCCTTTGACTTTAGTGCTACCTTTTTGACTGTATCCAGCAGGGAGCTCATTGTATCACACATCAGGCTTAGGCAGTGCCCACCTGTGTAACAGATGCAGGTGGATAAAATATTATGATTGTCTTAATTTTTTTTTCCTTGTGTTGTCATGGGTCAGCGTTCTCCTCCTGCTGGAGATTTGAGCTTAGTTTTGACATGCTTGGGCTGGGGATTCCCAGTTCATATGCTAAGCCTGACCTGAGGAAAACCCTTTTTTGGGCTTTTCTATCACTTCACTGGAATAGTAAACCCAGGAAAATCTGAGCATGAATCACCAGTTAATTAATGGGTCTGTGGCTCTCTGCGTTCCAATGTTGTTTTTCTACAGAAGAAATAAGCACCTTTGTTTCATATCTAATGATGCATCTGAATGTTGATTCATTAGTGTCTGAGGGTTTAGCAGAGCCACAGAGGGCCAAATGGCTCTGATGTTTGGGTCAAGTATGAAGCAACTTGATAGGTCCCAAGTGCAACAGTGTTTGAAATCTCAGGGAGAGATGGTGGGCAGACAGGGAGAGTGCTAAAACCTTTGTCCCAGGTTGCTAATTGAGATTTCTTTGATTGCCAGTATGAAATAAGTTGCCAGGATGAGGCCTGGTGGACAAGTGTCTCTGAAAGCAAACTTTATAACCAGTACCAGCTGGCAGGTTTCAACTGAGAAGCCAGGGATTTGATACTCTAGAGCACCAAACTCTTCTTCCTGAAACAAATCCTTTCATGTAAGGGTTGAAGCATATTTGTGAGTCAGTGCAGAGGAGCTCTCTGCCCATACTTTAAGTTTTCTGCATAAAAAGGAAGGATTTTAGGTTACGTCTTCATAGATGGGATGCAGCTTCTTCAGGTATGTCCTGAAAAGGTTAAGCAAGGTCACCTGGCTCATGTGGCTGTACTGAGATTGGTAATAAGCATCCAGACACATCATTGTGTTGTGTCATGAAAACATCAATCTCCAGAGCCAGAGCAGAACTTATGATCAAGGTTACCAACTTCTGTGAACTGGGGTTTCTGAGGGAGGTTTTATGACTATTAGAAATAGGGAGTTTCTTCACATGGAACAAGACTTCCCTCTCTCCTTCTGAGACTTTACTATCTTTCTGTGAGAGCTTTTGGTTCAAAAAATTAGATGAATCTGAATCCAGTCTGAGAGTATGAAATAATCCAGTGTTGTTCCAAGAAGATTTTGTAGATATTTGGAACAGCTTTAAAAATAACATTTGCCTAGGAAACACTGGTTACTTTTTCCTGTTTGCACCAGCTCTCTTTCCTAGTTTCAGGATGTGCAACCAACAAAGAGTTCATTTAGTTGGTTGTCCTTACTTGTTTGTTCTCTTCCTTTATTTAGTAAGTAAATTCCATTAACTCCAGCCAAGAACTGTATTTATTTCCTCCCAGCCTGCAGAGCAGCAGAGGTGCTTTGGAGCACTGAACCATGCACGATGCCATTTGACTTGCATGAAAAGACTCAGTGTGGCTGTAAGTCTGTGGTTTCATGATGCTTCCAGGGTATTCAGCAGTTGTGAGTGTGGTAATAGGGTTTAAGTGCCACATATGTTTTGAACAGTTGCTTGACTCTGTAGCAGCTACATTTTAAGCTAAGACTCCCTTGAATCTTAAAAAAAATAGCTTGGTAGCCTAGCTAGTACAACAAGAAGAGAGCCTAATGTTAGTCTTCCCTGGCTGCCACCTTTTGCTTATTCCTGGGGTCCCAGGAAAGTCAGCAGTGGACACAGAGCTTCTCTGTGGAGTATTTTATAGATGCAATCCATGGAACAATTTAGAAAATCACTTTACAGCTGTCCTTCTGTGAGGAGTAAATGATGAGCAAAGCTTCTAGGACTGCTGCTGTAGGAGGAGTAAGGTGCACTGTGCAAGTGAGCTTTCTGGATAGATATTTGACAGCTGGTTTTATCTGCCTGTGAAAAGGTGTATGCTTTAATGATGATAAAAATTACACTTTGTAAAGCAGCATGTGTTTGTTCCATTATGCTTTCTCCTTTATGATGAAGGTACAGGGATGTGTGCTGGTTTTTTTCTTGTCCTTCATCCCCTGCTCGATACTGTCTGGCTAAGCAGTATTTTCTTTTTATCTATTTCCATCATATTAAAATTTTGAGGAAGGCTTCTTAAGTGCCAGCCCTTATGTACATAGCCACAGCATTCTGTTTCTTCCCTTACAAGAAAGAAAAATTACTGTGTCTGGTCATCTTGGCTGGAAAATTAGGTTAAAGCAGGAATCTTGTCTCCTCTAAATTCATTGCTTTATCAGAGTTAAGTAGAATACATGGGCAAGATGCATTCATAATAGAAAAGATGCTAATAGCCTCACTAGTCTGCAATCAGTACAGTAAGTGAGGTTCTGGTACCCAAGGGAGGATTCTTCAGGAGCTTGAAATAGCCCAGGCAGCAGAGCATCATGCTCTCAGTTTGAGCTTATAGGAACTGAATTCCTGATCAGGTACAGGCTGTGGTGTTTATTAGTTGCAAGATCAACTCGGTGGATAATAATAAATTTCAGTTCCTGATTCCCAGAGGGAATGCTAAGGCATCTAACAAATCAGCTGGCACTCTAAAAGCAAGTGTTAATGCTAAATGATTTATATTAAACATCTGATGTTCCAGCTTTTACTTCTACAGAACTCACAGGGAATACAGAAATAATTTCCTGTGTAGAAAGCATGAGGATATTTATCCTTTAAGGAGTTTAATGTTATAGCCAAATAGAAAGAGAGAGCATCTCAGGCAGAGGGAAACAGAGAGCTCAAATATTTTATCTTACAGTCTCATTTAGAGGATGGAAATAGTCCAATTTTAAGTACTTGAGATTTGGCACCTGTTTTTTGGTTGGGTTGTTTTGTTTTATTGGGGTTTTTTTGGAAAGCAGAGGTTCTTGCTGCATATTTGGATGTCTCAACTTGGACACACCCTTTTCCCTGAACAGACATACTGTGTGTGAACTTCTTTTTCCTTTTTTATAGTTGGCAATGGATGTCAAATGGTTTTCTCTAGGAAATGCGTGACCTTTTATACTGCTTCTTTTGCTTGGCTGGTAATACCTTCTCTTTCCCTTACCAAAGATAAAGCCACAAACCCATCTAACAGGCAAGAAGATTGGGAATATATCATTGGATTCTGTGACCAGATCAACAAAGAACTCGAAGGGTGGGTGTTCTAAACTTAATAAATATTTGTAGTTTGAAATGTATCATTAAATCACAAACTTTCATGTTTTCTTGTATATATATTGATATTGCAAGGAAGATCTGGCTACAAAAGATGCTACAAAGTGGGATTTCTCTTCTGTGACAGGCAGTGTGGCTTGTAGCCAGGCTGAGCACTGGGAAAAAAGGAATTCTGGATCTGCCTCTAACGTCAGCTTCTGCAGCTGCAGGGCTCTCAACCAGCCCATATTTCTCTGTTTGCCAGTGCGTAAAATGGGGTTATAACTCAGTGTCTGATGGGGCTTCATGTCTTTAAAACCTTCATAGGGCTTAAATGAGGAAACCTCCTGGGTCACAGCATTCCTGTGAGCTAAGGAAGAGGTGTTTTCTTCTGGAAAAGGAAACTAATGCTAGAGAAATGAAGTGATTTCCTGGGCTGGGGACTTTACTGGGAGTTTACTGGCCCCTCCCAAGAAGGAATCTGGAACTGATGGCTCAAACTACCACCCTTTGCTTCTTCTATTCATATATACTTACAGAGATGCCCTGAGCATTTCTTGTTAGTCTTTGTACACTGATGGAAGGATGAAAAGTACCAAATGGCATTTATTTTTAATTATGTGAAAGGTATCTTGTTGAAACAGGATTTGTAGAAGTCTGAACGTCCTTCAACATGTTTTCCTGCTTTGTTTGTAATGGGATCTGCTTTGTTTCAGGCCACAGATAGCTGTGAGACTCCTGGCTCATAAAATCCAGTCACCACAGGAATGGGAGGCAGTCCAAGCCTTGACAGTAGGTAGTCCTTGCCCCTCCTCTTACATCCAGTTATCTGTCATTTGACATCCCCTCTGCAGAGCACAAGGGGGTAAGGGGTGTCAGGGGGGTTAGCTGGGGCTTGCTCTGCAGCTGATTGTTCCCATTCCTCTGCTGGGAGAGAGTGGACAGGGAGAGGGTGCGGAGCTGTGTAACTGAGGAGTTCTCCTTAGCAACAGAGCAGTTAGACAGAAGTCTGGTTTAGTTTCAGCTGCTTTTGTTTGTTAAGATTTCTGTTTGTTGTTGTGAGACCTAATGGTGAGATGAGTGACCCAGGTACCTCAAGCTGAGGGTGGGAGTCCTTGTCCTGCTGTGTCACCCCTACAGATGGGAGACTCAGGCCTGTATCATGGATCCATCAGTTCCCTGAAAAGCAGAACACTGCTGTGCTCTGACTGGGGGGCTTTGGTGTTCATTTCAGTGCTCTGTTTTTGTTACTTGAATGCAGGTGCTGGAAGCTTGTATGAAGAACTGTGGGAGAAGATTTCATAATGAAGTAGGGAAGTTTCGCTTTCTAAACGAGTTAATAAAAGTTGTGTCTCCAAAGGTCAGTCCCAGAGCCTGATGGCTGTATTTACTTTTTGTTCAGGCTCTCTAAGCAATAGTCAGTATCTAAAATGTTTGCAGTTGGTTCATTGCATTTATTAGCCTAAATTCAAGAGCATTTGTTAGTTAAGGTTTTGTTTGTGTGCTTTGCTTACCGTTTTTCTCTGTGAGTTGTAGTTTTTTACCATCATTCTCTGTACTGTTTAAAGCTTGGTCTGTCTTTTCCAAAAAGTCAAACAAAACCCCAGCATCAGTGGATGCAAAGGTTACAAGGAGAGACTTGGCAACACATCATGGAGCTTGAGTCCTCACTCTGCTGCCCACTCACTGGGTTAAGAGTGCCTGGCCAAGCCCCTCAACACGTTTAACATGGCAAAAAATAGACAGGCACCTCCTGGCATGACTGATGCAGCACAATATTCCTAGATTCTTCTTCATAAGACAGGGGAGGGGTGGTTATCAGTACTATTGTAGTTTTTAAATTGTGAAATCCTGAAACCAAGAGGAGGGTTGCTTTTTCTTTTGCTGAAGGTAATCACAAAGCTTCTCCACTGATTTCAACTATATTAGAGGAGCTTTTTTTCCTCTTTTTAATGTGTATCTTAGGTCATCTTGGAACTTGAATTGGACATCTTTTAATGTGTATCACTGGGCTCCCATTCTCTGGGTTTGGGCTTTATTTTTCAAGAGGTGAAGAATGTGGAGAATATACATCCTTTTTTCCACTCTTAGTACCTAGGAGACCGAGTTTCAGAGAAGGTGAAGACCAAAGTCATTGAACTGCTGTATAGCTGGACAGTGGCATTGCCAGAAGAATCCAAAATCAAGGATGCCTACTACATGCTGAAGCGACAAGGTGGGGAGCCCTGTGTTTGTGCATTCTCTCCAGTGCTCCAAGCAGGAGTGTCACCAAATGTTCTAATGACATGGGGTCAAGGCAAGCTCTGAGAGGAGAAATTCCTTGAAAAGTTTCTCATTATATTTAAATGCCTTGGAATGGGTCGGGTTGGCTTTTTTTAACTGGATTAGTTAAGCACCTTGCAGATAATTTTGTTTAGGTTTGCAGTGCCTTTTATGAGTTTTTCTGGAACTAGTTATTAAATAATTTGAACAAGTCTAATTTAAAGTGAAATAAGAGCCTCCGTGTAGCTGTTTTCTTTTAGCTCCATCACAATTGTACCTGTAGTTCAACTGACAGAAAATTCTTGTGTAGGCACAGTGAAAGAAGCTTTGCTGAGAACTTGCAGCTTCAACACAAGAAAAATTGGTTCTTGAGGTGGAGCACAAGTCTAGGGCTTTGTCAGTGCAACAAGCAGGAGGCTTGGCTCTTTCCCTGCTTGTGGTTAGGAGTCTGCTTATCACCCTTTTTTGCACTGCTCTCTGCTTTCCTGCTCAGCTCATTTATACCAACAAATGTCAGGCCCTTGAGTTTGCAAAAAGCTGAGATGTCTGGGACTTCACTTAGTGGTGCAACAGCTAATGTGAGAGGGGAAAAGGCAGATTGTGAAGAGCTATTGATTATGCTAAGCTACTGGAGGAGCAGTATGGATGTGGCAACACGGTTGCTGGAGTTTTGGCCTTTGTTTCTTCATTAGGACAGTGGGGTAGTAGCAGTGGAGAGATTGGCTGCATGTTTGTTTTGATAACAGCCTGTGAGTAACTGCATGCACTGCCTGGTGGGACTGCTTGTGCAAACCCATGTGAGTTCCCTTTCTGCTTCTAGGGATTGTTATGTTTGATCCTGTGATTCCTGCAGACAGAACCCTGATTCCTTCTCCACCACCTCGTCCCAAAAACCCTGTGTTTGATGATGAGGAAAAATCCAAGGTATAGTGAAGACTTAAATTGTAATTGCTAATGAAAAGTGATTACTTAATGGACATGCAGAACAAGAAAAAGAAGTTTACTGACTTTATTTTATTTTCAGGCTTTCATTTTCAGGTGGTGGTGTGTACTTCCACAGAACTCATTGATTTATCCACCTGCCTAATTTGAAGTTCCAGCTGAGGCTTTGTCTTTGTTACTGTTAAGAGATGATTCCTGGTTAAAGTGCCATCCTGCTGTAGTACTAGAAGGCAGAGAATGTTTTGCCCACAGAACCAAAAATTATGTGTGGGAGGAATAATTAATCTAATGCCAGAAGTCTCTGAGATTTCAGAGTATATAATGTGTGTAGAAGCAAGATTGCAGCACCTCACATAAAATAAACAAATCATAAATTCCCCCTTCTGGGGTCTCTGAAAGCAGTGTAAGTGTTGTAATAGTGGGATGTGGCTCTTTTCCCCATAATTCACTTAGGTTCCTCTTGCTTGTTTCTTTTGGAAGTGATCTTTATTTGTTTCCTGTATATCCTCTTCTCATCTTACAGCTTCTAGCCAAACTGCTGAAAAGCAAGAACCCAGATGATTTACAAGAGGCCAACAAGCTTATAAAATCCATGGTAAAAGAGGTAAGAAATTCCTGCAGGATTGGTTCCAGTCAGCAGTCTGCTTTCCAGTTTTTAAGCAATTTGACTTAAAAATGGTGGAAAGCTTTAGGATCATGTGAGTAGCAGAATCTACACTTTTCAGGCTCTGTTAGTATCGTGTTAGCACATTCTTTAGTTAAGTTGTGGAGACTGATGATGTAATTTTGACACTATCTCCAGATGGGAGTTGTTTGTATTACAGAAATGTCTACAGTTGGTGTCTCAGGTGCTGGACAGGGCAAGAAGGGGCAAGGATTGAATGCCCCTTGTTGTGATGAACCACATTCTCATAACTCAAGATTTCATGTCAGGGTTTGGGAGGGGGCATTGGAGTTTCACCCCAAACTACTGAGGGGGCTGAGTCATTGGACTGGGTCTTCTCACATGGAGGCTTCATGGAAACATCTTCCTGTTTGTGGAGCTGTGATGCATCCACCCAAGGCAGTCACCAGAGACTGGAGTCCAGGAAATGACTCAATGTGATTCTGGAAAAAGAGAAAAGGGTGGCTTCTAGACTGAAGAGGATGTATAGTTTACTGCAGTGTTTCCATTCAGGCTTCTTCTGTGCCCATAGCAGACTCTCCTACATCTTTAGTTGGAATCTGAAATCAGAAATGGGTGAACATTTTCTGCCAGAGAGTGCTTGTTCTTCCTAGTGAATGTTTTGTTTAAACATATTTTTGTCATAAAATGGCATTAAGTTACCAAAAAAAATAATCTCAAAAGGTCAGAAAGGAACTTCTGGAAAGTTTTCTATTTTTAGTGGTACAATTACATGTTAAATTCTACTTAATGAGACTTTTTGGAAATAAAGGGTTTTGTATCACTTAAAAATGATGGTGAAAAGACAATAAAACAAGCAAATCTTCACACAAATTGAAGAGGTTTTCTTGTGGGTTGTTATTTTTTCCAACTTAACCTTAAGTAGATACTACTTGGACTGATTTACAGATAACACCTGTGATAGTGTGGACCTTTACAGGGGAAACTCACTTTCTATGTTTGTGTTCTGCACCCTGCAGGATGAGGCTCGGATTCAGAAGGTGACAAAACGCATGCACACACTGGAGGAAGTGAACAACAATGTGAAGCTGCTGAATGAGATGCTGGTTCATTACAGCAAAGAGGAGTCATCAGAGGCTGATAGGGAGCTCATGAAGGTGGGTCTGAGCTGCTCCCTAGAATTATTCCTTTCTTCTCCCAGATTTGAGAGTTAGAAACAGTGCAGGAAAATGGAGAGCACTGGGGAGAAACAAGAGCAGGTGCTGGAAATAACAGGAAAGAAAATAATCACATTTTTAATGCCTTTCACCAAAGGACTTCGTGGGTAATAACTTGGTTTTACACAGGCTTGAAGTGAGGTGCAGCTGTTCTCCAAAGATGCAGAGTGGCAGAATCAAGAAGCTGCAGTTTGTAATTCTTGCTCCTCTTATGACCAATGATTTTAAACCATAACTGCCCCTTGCAGCACTGTGGATGGATAAAATAAAGGCTTAACAGGACAGAAGATATGTCCTCCTCTTCAAAGGAAGAGTTTAGATAGTGTTGTGGTTTAAAGACAAAAAATCAGGTACCAGGAATGGTTGAATAGGACAAGGGCCTCAAAGGCTTGCACATTAACTAATTTAAAGAGCTAAAACTAGTCTTTTAACAAAAAGCTCCTGAAATGGTGGCAAGAGGCTTAAGAATCTGTTCTGTTTCTGTGAAACATTTCCTTCTCATCACCTTCTATGTGGCTGCAGACTGAGTAGTGGCTGCAGTGCAATTGGAGCATAACCTTTGAAGCAGAGTTCTGCTCTTCCTTTGGCTTTTACGGACTCCTGTAATACAAGGAACAAACATCTCTTTTGGGCTGGAGCTGGCTCTAAGGGATGTGAGGGAGAACTGAGAGATGTTGTGTGAAAATTCAGGTTGTATTTATACTCCCAGGCTCATGCCATGCCTCCCACCTCTGTTAGCAGGGCAGGCACAGGGGATCTGAGTTGTCCAGCCTCGTGTCCCATGGGCAGATTCCTGTCTCCATCCCGGACTCTCCTGCCTGGGGAGTCATTCTGTGCTGGCTGGTGTTGCTGATAGTGGCTCCTGGCTGATGAAACCTTTTGTCCTCTTTCCTAGGAGCTCTATGAAAGGTGTGAAACCAAAAGACGGACGTTATTCAAGCTGGCCAGTGAGACAGAAGATAATGACAGCAGTCTGGGTAAATGAAGTTACATTTCCTCTTCTTTAATTGCTCTTGTGACCTGTGACAGTGCAAGGGTTCAGCAAGGGAATGGCTGCTCTACAGATGCCTCTTCACTGTGAATGCACTTCACTTTGAGCAAGGAGATAAATGACAAGATCCTTGCCACTTCATGCTTATCATTTAAATTCAGGCAAGGACTGACAGTAGATTTGGTGGTAGGGGTCTGGGGGTGATGATGGGGACAGCTGCTGCTATGGAAGGGGAAGGAAGTTGTGGGGAACAAAGCCTCAGGCATATTTTTGTAACTGTGATGTGCAAGGACCCAGAAAGGTTAGGGTATTGCTTGGAGAAGGCTGGCAAAGACAGTAATGCAACTCATAGCCAGATAACGATGGTTTTTCTTGCTCATTATTAGTTGATTGGTAATAGAATATTCTCAGCACTCGTGGGAGAAGAGTTACTAAAGTCTTGGAGGTTGTTTTTCTCTCTTTTGCACATAGGGGATATTCTGCAGGCCAGTGACAATTTATCCCGTGTGATAAATTCCTATAAAAAAATAATAGAGGGGCAAATGATCAATGGTGAAGTGGATCTCCCCGTGATGTCTGAAGGTGAGTTCCTGGGAAGCCAGCTGTTTAATTTTGAATCCTGCAATTCTAAGTCTTTTGGATGGGGTTCCCTATTAATTGTGGGGAAGTATGGCAGTTCTTGTGGCCCAGAGTTGGTGAGTCAGAGCAGCACAAAGCAGCTCCTAAGCTGGATAGACAGAGCTGGACATGAGCAACAGTGCTGCAGCTTTGTGTTTTCCATTACTTGTTCCATGTTACTGAAGCCCTTAATAACATCAGTAGCAAACTTGCATCTGAGCACTTTGTGTGCTTTGCCAGCAATTCTAGTTGTGAATTTAGGCCAGTTGCCCACTTTATACTGCAGTTTCCCCATTGCACAGGTGTGTGGCAGGATTACCATTAGGCAGTTCTTAGTGGGACAAGACAAACCTATATAAGAATGGGAATTTTACATGCAGACAGTATGTGTTTTCCTCAGCTCTCTAGGTCTCTGGTAGCATTTTTTCACTGTACTTCTGTAGAATCTCCCAAAGCCTCCTCTAAGCTCAGAAGACTTTTGGGAAGACTGTGAGTTATGCTAGAAGAAGCACTGGGGACAGAGCAGTGCTGGTTGGAGCAGATGTTGCTCTTCAGATAGAAATTTCCTAACTGTCTTGAGTTGATTTTAAGTAGCCTGTGGACAGCAAATGGTTGTGTGGAAAGCTTGTGGGCTTTCTTTGTTATAAAGAGCCATAAGCCAGGGTAGAAAAAGGATCTGTTAATGAAACTATCTCTGATAATTTGTTCTGTACACTGGGTTTGCTCTGAGCTTTTTGCCTTCTCTCCTAGTTGTGCTCTTCTCCTGTCCGCTGCAGGGAGTAACTCCACAAGTAACCTCAACACCCTCATTGACCTTGCTGGATTGGATGTCACCAGCACCCCACCACCTCCAATGCCACCCAGCACCCTGACACCAGCCCCCACAGCAGCCCCAGCCCCAGCAGAAATTCCCATCCTCCCACCTCCTCCCCAGACCTTCGTGCAGTCAAGGAGCAGCTCCTCCAGCCAAGCAGAAGCCGCATCCGCTCAGCAGAGCAGCACAGCCAACTCCCTCTCCTTGCTGGATGAAGAGCTTCTGTGCTTAGGTGAGACTCTGAGAGGCCCAGAAAAGGGCTGCTCCTGCCTAACAAAGATGATTTCTTCCTTCAGTGTCAGCGTGAGGGATGGCTGGGCACGTAGCATACCTAAAATGAGCATGAGATACCTTTGGTTTCTAGAGAAGTCCAGGGGATGCTCCCTTGCACCATGGGGGATGTAAGACTTGGTCAGTGAGTCAGTATTAAAAGCTCTGATCTTCCCCAAATAGGCTGCAACTGAAATAACAGTTGAGTGGTATTGTGTTCTGATCTCTGTGGGTGCTTGGACATGCAGGCTGCAGTTTGGTACCCCTGACTGTGGTGTGCCAGTGAGGAAGGTGCCTTAGAGGGGCTGAGGATAGAAGCCTGTAGAGGGCCCACCTGTAGAAACCAGTTATGAACAGCAGAAGATTCAGTCAGTCTCTTTTCCTAATCATAGTCTTGCAGCCCATTTCAGTCTTTCATCAGGTTCTTTGGCTTTGGCAGAAGTGAATGAAATTTGATGATACTGAAACAGTTGCCAAGGGGTGATCCCCAACTCCTTTTCTCCTCCAGTTACTTACTCCTTCTTTTTCCTTTCAGGCCTGAATGACCCAGCCCCTGCAGCAGTGAAAGAGACCTCAGAAAACAACCAGTGGAGCATGTTTGAGGTACATTGGAGGCTCTTGGGGTAGAGGAGGGAGGGGTTATCATTGTGGAAGTTAAGACACACTCTGTCACCTTGGAGGAGTGTGTGGTCACATATACAAGCAGAGGGGCTGCTGTTCCGGAGGGGAAGTTTGACTTAGCCCTAAAATCTGGGATAGCTGTGTCTAAAGAGAGGAGATATCCCTGAACCTGGCTTTCTTAGTTTCCCATCCATTCCCCATGACGTTAGCACTTCCTTTGCTTGATTACAGATCAGATGTAGTCCTGACATAGGCCACAGACTTTGCTGCTGTCCACCCAGCACCTGTTTTTGCGGTAAATCTCTCTCCCTCTGTAACAGTGCCAGCTCTGCACAGGGAGGAGCAGTGAGCCAGACCATCTACTTGTCCTCTCTTTCAGAACGACCAGTTGGACCTGGATTTCTTTAATCCGAAGATGGTGACTGTTGCTTGCAACCCTGCAGGGAACCCTCTTCTCCATCACACACCACAGACCACGTGTGGGACGTCAGTGACGCTGCCCTCTGCTTTCACTGCCTCTCAGACAGCTTCCAGCATCCCAGCACCAAACTCAGCACCATTTGCATTCTCTGCTGGACCAGCTGCCCCTGTGGGGCCTCCTAAGACTATTCCAGCTGCTCCTGGGTACTTCAGCTCATCTGGGGGGAGCAATATGTCACATAAGATGGATGCACTGGGACAACTCCTTGAAGAAGCCAAAGGGTAACAACAAAATCCTGGGCTTTGCATTGTCTCTGCAGTTAGAAAGCCAAACTTGCTGCAGGGTCAGGTTCAGAAGCACTTTCAATGCTCTGCTTTGGCAGAAGTGCCTGATTGGGATTTTTCTTCTCTGAGGGTTTCAGTTTGCAAACAAATATGAGAGTCTCACCTCCAGGAAGGAAAGGCAGCAATAGTAGTAGTGCAGAGCAGCATTGCTGTTGCCTGAAACAAATGTGTGCTGTGAAGTTGAACAGGTTGCAAAGGCACAGAGGCCTTTGCCAGGATGGGATTCTGCTTGCTTCATGACTGAGAGAAGTGATGCCAAACCATACCACCACCACTGTCCTTCTTTACATGAGCCCATCATGAGCTGTGGACTCTAATCTGGCTCCAGGCCACTGCTTTGTCCTTGTGATTTGTTATCTCCAGGTCTGGGGTGAAATGCTTCACTTCCCACTCAATTTCCCCATGTTTTTTCTGTCTCTTGCAGGACTGCCACCCAAGGCATGGTGACAACCTCAGTGTTCCCTGGGGTTACTTTGCCAACCACTGTCACCTCTGCTCCATTAATAGCACCTACTGGGCCACCAGCCACTGCCCCTGGAGCCCCTCCAGTTCCTTTCCCAAGCAGCTGCACTGCAGGCTCAGGAAGTCCTCTCTTCCAGCCAGCATCATTCCAGCAGCAAGGCAGTCCCATGAAGGCTCCTGAAATTTCTTTGGCCAATGTCCACGTTCCCTTGGAAACCATTAAACCCAGTGAGTATCTCAGGCTTTTCACCTTTCTCTGAACATTTTTTAAAAGCAAAGCTTCTTGACAAAGGTTATGAAGTTAGAGAGGATGAGATGTCCCAGGCAAGCAGTCAGATTGCCTGGTGGTGCTGCAGATCATCTTCTGCAGCACAAACCTGCATTCCTCTCCCTGTGGCAGGCAGTGCCCTCCCAGTGACAGCCTATGACAAGAATGGCTTCAGGATCCTCCTGCACTTTGCCCGGGAGTGCCCGCCGGGCAGGTCGGACGTGCTGGTGGTGGTGGTCTCAATGCTGAACACAGCCCCACTTCCAGTGAAGAACATTGTGCTGCAGGCTGCTGTGCCCAAGGTAGGGATGTGCAGCCCAGACCCGTGGCAGCATGAAGCTGTGGGTTTGGGAAGGCCTGGGTGTGTGAACTCAGGGGCATGGAACAGCCTGGTGCTACCTTTCTATAGGCTGTGCTCTGCCTGCTTCCAAAACAGAGGTGTTTGTCAGAGGCAGAGAACACTGAATAGGATAACTCAAGAACTACAGGGAATTAGACTCAAGAACTCACTTGGTAGTGAGTGGTAGTGGATCAAGGGTTGGACTCAATGATCTCAGAGGTCCTTTCCAACCTGGCTGATCCTGTGATTCTGTCAGTGTTCTGGTTTTCTTGCCAAGACCAATGCAGCTGTGTTTGTTCATGAAGGTGGTACCATAGCACATGAACAGAACCACCCTTGAGGTCTTTAGAAGCAGCATTTCTAGCAGACATCCTAAATCTGACCATGTGTTCCATTCTGGTCTTTCAACACCTGGATAATTTTGAATGGCCATCTTTTATTTTGAAAGCTGTCCCAGTCTCAGCTACAATCTGCTGACTGTCCTGAAGGTGTTGGCATTAAACCTTCTGACACAAGAGCACTCAGATAACAAGGTGCTGTCTGTTCACCTGAGCTGTGCAGACTCTGACATGTCAGTCTGGCTGTTCCTGTCAGGTTGCACAAGCTGGGCTGGCTCTTGTTCCCTCATCCTTGCACATGGATTGATTCTCTTCAGCTGGGCTGTGTGCTGCTGTCTCCCCAGCCTCTGTGTGCATTTGTCATTGTCTCCAAAGTAGGAGATAATCCCTGAAGTTCCATTTTCTTTTTCATTTACAGTCCATGAAAGTGAAGTTACAGCCACCCTCTGGCACTGAGTTGTCTCCATTCAACCCCATCCAGCCACCTACTGCCATCACCCAGGTGATGCTGCTGGCAAATCCTGCCAAGGTGAGTGGGGTACCTGGGTTTATCCTCTCCTTGTCTGACAGATTTGATGTAAGATGAATTCCAAATGGAGGATGGAGGGAGGACACAGCCAGAGCTGCTTGTTCTAACTTGCCCTGTGGAGGTGGTTACTGCAGAACATTGGTGTTTCAGTTCAGGGCTAAGGGGTCTGCAGGGTAAGGTTTGGGAGGAACCTGTATGTTTCTCTCAGCAAAAGGACAAGAGTCACCCAAGGCTCAGCTTTAAAGGGAACAGAGCTGTATCAGGAGCTTGTCCAACTCCCCTGTGCACTGGAAGTGCCTGGCTTTGATGATAATTAGATTGACATGAAATTAGCTGGTGCTGTAGGAATACTTCTGCTGTGTTGAGACTATAGCCTGGCACCCCTCAACCAGTAGACCAGTGTCTGATTGTGTCTGTTCCATTATTTTTTGAGGATGTACCTGTGACCAGTGAAACAATGTGGTTAACACTTTGCTTTCCAGGTAGCTGTTTTTCCTTGCTGTAGTTACTCATTTAAGTAGCCTGCTCCTCAAAGTTCAAAGGTGTATGCTGAAGTAGTTCCTAATTGACAAATCTAGATGTTACTACTTGAGAATTACAGCAAAAGGGTCCTTAAAGTATCAGTTGAAAGCTTTGAGATCCAAAAGAATAAATGTCAGAGTGGTTTGGTGGATGGTTGAAAAACTTTGTGAGGTATGTGGAGATCCCCTCATTGAAGGACTGATCCCATCTTCTGCTGACTTTTACTAGGAAATTTGCAGAGCAGGAACTGTTCTATCTTCCTCCACATGATGAGGAATTTAGTTCTGAAAATTCTGACCTATTCCAGCAACATTCTTCAGGTTCACTGGAGAGCAGCTGAGCACTGGCTGCTGGCCCACACCAGCACTGTTACCACAGGTCCTTTGTGCTTTTCTCCCACTGTTCTGTGCTAAGCAATAAAGCTTTGGTGGTATAAAAACTGTAAGGTGAATAACTCAAGTTTGCAAAATAGCTGTACTGCTCCATGAAGTTTACCTTGGCCCTCTTCTCCCTGCAACAGAAGTTCTGTGCTCTGTGTAGAGCTGTTGAGTGAGGTGTTTTGTTCAGGAGCTGTTCTCACCTTGCTCTTGGGTTTTGTCTTTCCTGCAGGAGAAAGTGAGGCTGAGGTACAGACTGACCTTCACCCTGGGAGATCAGCCCAGCACAGAGGTTGGCGAAGTGGATCAGTTTCCCCCAGTAGAGCAGTGGGGGAATCTATGACCTTAGGACACTGCCAGAGACTCTGTGACAGGACCAGGGAAGGATCCCACAGGACTGGAATGAATGTGACCTGGGGAGGGACACACATGCTATCCACTGGTGATGTTCAGCTTTGTTTACATGTCCTGGCCACTCTGCTTGTAGCTTTAGTCCAGAATGTTTTTGCCCCATGTTTAAGGGGTCCTGGGACATTTATGCCAAGCATGAACTGAGTGGCAGCCAGGTACAGGCGGTGCTGGCTGCTTCTATCTTGACCTCTGGGGGAATCTGGTTCTATCTTCCACACTATTAAACTTGAAGTTATTGTATTTTGAGGGGAGACCTGTCAGCAGGAAAGGATTGAGTTGGTTTTGTTCCTGTTCTGCTGTCCAGAGATACCTGCGGGCTGGTGGGGTGATGATGCCACCATGAGCTTCCTCAGTGCTGAGCCCTCCCCTGGACTCGTTCCCCTCAGTGCCAGGCTGGACCCGCTACGCATGTTGAGCAATAATGTTGGCTCCATGAGGGAATGGTTTGTTTTGGTTTTTTTTACACTGAAATGGCACTCAGCTCCCTTCCCTTCCACTGCCCCCTTCCCAAGGGCCACTGTAAGCAGCCCCTTGCCCTGTGCTGTGTGACACTGCTGGACCTTTAGTTGTTATATTTATTTTCTACTGCTCGCTGCCTCCCTGTTGTATCCACTTTGGGCAGCTGGGGCTGAGTTTTGTCTGCCCATGGTTGTTTTTCTGCCTTCATTGCATTCCATAGTGTGGGGAAAAGAGGAAATGATCAGTGAGGAGGTAAATAGGGCTGGAAAGGAGCAGTCAGTATTGGTGGAGGACAGCACCAGGAGTGCAGAGATGTCTTTACAATCATTAATCAGGTGCAGTGGCTGAATCCAGGGATAAGGAGAGGTGCCTCCTGTGTCCCCTCATGCAGGCAGTATTATTATTGTAGTTGAATACTGTGTTTTATTGAGATGAAATACAAGATGTAAATTATTTACTATAGGATATCTAAATAGAAACAAGCAGACAGTGAAAGGAAAGAAGGCTCCACTGGGCTGTGACCATGCATGTGCTGGGGTTAATGCCCTGGTTTATTTGTTCCCTGTATGAAGTAGAAAAGTGCAATTGTCTCCTTGAGGGCAAAGTAGTTTTGCTGGACATGTGTGTCTGTGCTAACGGGGCAGAAGAGCTGACCCCTCTTGTTACAGTCTCACAGAAACTAGGTTTAAATCACCAAAACTTTATTCCAGCAATCCCTGCCTTCTCCCCTTTGATTTCCAATCTCAAGCAGTGCCTCAGATGGCTTTGCAACAGACTGTTAGAAATTAATGAGGTTTTTTAACACCCCTTGACAAAAGCACAGCCACAGGTGGGTCTGTGGACACCAAGCTCAGCATTCCCAGCACTGCTGTGAGTGGGAGCAGTCAGCTCAAGTGCTGAGAACATCAGGAGGAGACTCCTGCCTGCTGTAGGAAGAAAACTCCAGAAAAGAACGTGCTGCTGGAATTGATGGCAGCTGTAAAACCCATTACTGCAAATGCAGCTTCAAGTTATTAGTTGAAATTTCTTTACTGTGTTGCAAAGTAAAACTCTTTATGAGGTGAAACACTCCACAGATTCCAAGGCTTGAGCTCCCAAGCAGAGGCTCCAGGCAGCTGTAGAAGCCCCTGAAGGCGGAATCAAAGCTTGGCCAAGGAGCTTGCTGTGAACTCCTGGTCAGAAGCTGATGAAGGCTCCAGCCTTGTCATCTCCCTGACACAGAAGGCAGGTGAGAAGGATGGGTACGTGGTTTGATTGTTATGAAAAGCAGTTTTAAATGGATGGCCTGGGTAAAGGGACAAGGAGAGAATTCTTTCTGCCTCAGACATGGTTTTTTGCCAGCACTTTATAGACACGTAGGCATAGGGGTGCTCCCCAGGTCATGGCAGTGGACATGGGTTTCACTGCTTTAGATGCCTACAATGTGAATTTCACTGTGACTTGCAGGAGGTCAGCAGAGCACAGGAGCTCTCTGCAGTGTGGCTTTGTGCTCTGCCCAAGCTGTGCAGCCAGATGGGAAGGTGCTGTGGTCTTGCTGCCTGGAAATGAGTTGTTAAAAGCTTTGGAAATTAAACTATGAATGTTCTTTGTCTGCAGGGTGAGGTTCCTGCTTCATACCAACAGCCCTAACTGTACATCTCAAATGCATTTGTTCTGCTGCATGTTAAATAAATCATTTTCCCTACTTTGCTCTGTGGACACCCATTACTGACCACTGCTCATGGCCTACACAGCTGGGTCTGGAAATCCTAAAACTCCACTCATTGTCTCAAGACTGGGTTGAAATGGAGAAAGCTGAAAATGGAGAAGCTGCTGTTCAAAAAAAGCCCTGGTGGTTTAAAAGGTGGGTGCAGTTTCACTCCTGGGTGTTAAAGGTAAAGCAGCTGAAAAAGCCAAGGTCACGGTGCCATAGATAAGGAGGTTACTTCACCAGGGGAGGGTTGCAGAGCCTTTTGGAACAAGCAGCTTTAAAGTCTTGATGTGGCTGCTTCTTACAAGTTAACATTTTTTTTTTTTTTCAAGTTATGTTTATGGGAGAGGAGAACAAATCCCCACACAGTATGCAAAACAAGACATTTATTCTTAGAAAAGCAGTCAGGTTTATGTACAGTGAGCCACAAAGGCTGAATAAAATCCCACATTACTGTATTCAGGATCCTTCCAACGTGCCCTCTTTGACAATGACTCGTGCAAGATTCCGAGCAAGAGCAAGCCTCAGCATTTCCACTTTCATTGTCTCATCATCATCATCCTAAAAGTGAGCAGAGTTTGGGTCAGGCTGCTGCTACACACAGGAATGAGCTGGTGGGTTCTTTTAACTGAGTTTTGGAAAGTCAGGATGCAGGTGATTAAAAGGAAGAGTAGAGGTGTATTTACCTGTCAGAGGGACCTCCTGAGAAGAATAAAAGCCACATTTCCTATTTTTTTAGATCAACACAAGACAGCATTGCCAAGCCTTTCCCCTTTCTGGCAGCTATGGAGGTTTGCATGTGGAGCAAATGGCTCCCTGTTCTGTGCCTGGAAAGTTTCACAGCTTGAGCTGTTACAATGGCAGCATCTCAGCTTTTCATTGCCTGTGTAATTTCCAATCATTAACCTTGGGAAAGCATCACAGTCCAAAGCAGCAGAACAGTGAGGAGGGGCAGTGCTCCTGTACTGGTTTCTGCCTAGACTTAGGATCTCTTGATGACACTGGCCCAGGTTTCCCAGGGAAGTTGTGGCTGCCCCATCCCTGGCAGTGTCTCAGCCCAGGCTGGATGGGGCTTGGAGCACCCTGGGCTGTGGGAGGTGTCCCTGACCATGATGGGGGCGGGGACTGGATGAGCTCTGAGGTCCCCTCCAACCCCAGCCAGTATGGGACTGTATGATACCCCCCATCTGGCTGTCCAGTACCACCACACACCAGCCTTGGTAACCCAGGCTCTCCCTCTTTTCTGCCCCCAAGCAGGAATATAAATGTAAAGCATTTCCCCTGACCCTCCCCATAGCTCCACTCATTCATTATCCAGTTGTTCTCAAAACAGAAACTACCTGGAATTTCTGCTTATCCAGCTTCCCTGCTGTCAGGTCTTCCAGGCATCGCATCAACTCGTACGTCTGCTCTGCTGAAAATATCACCTGTGGGAACAGACATATTTAGTGAAAACAATCAAGTTTAAGGGCCTCACACAGTCTGAGAATATAACTGAGAGCAAACTAAGGCTTTCACACTCCCTGAGATCCATTCTAACTCTTTAAGTTACAGGATCAGAGGCCAATTCAGGCTGTAAGTGACATTGGGAGGTCTCTGGTGCCACCTCCTGCACAAAGCAGAGTCAGCAAGGAAGGGGCTCTGGGCTTCATCCAGTCCATGGGTCTGAAACTGCTGAACTGCCATGTTCTTGATGGATCTTGGAGCAAAAAACAGCTTAGAAGAGGGAAGCACACTAGAACAATCTTCAAGCCAAGAACCAGAAGGAACTGGATGCAGTGAGTACTTAAATTATCAGCAGGAATGTTTTCCACTGCTGTTTTCTAAAAGCAAAGAACAAAGTTACATTATCCTGCCCTGGGTCCTGTGCTCCCACTGGCAGGGCACTTAAAATGTGCAGCTCTGAAACTGCCAAAAGTTGATTTTTTTTTTTTTGCACTGGAAATGCAAGTCCTTGCTTGGGGACAGAAAGGAGGGGTCACCAGCCTGGGGTATCCTTTTGGGAAGTAAAGAAAGGATGTGGGTGGCTCTGACACATGTGACCAGCCTGCTCACCTCTTTCTGCTCCAGCAGGGGAAGGGCATCTGTCAGCAGTGTCATCCAGAAGGAGCAAGGAGCAATGTGAGCAGTCATCAGCATCAACAGCAACTTGGCAGCTTCAGAGAACCTCTTCTCCCCATACAGCCGGTGGAACTCCCGGTACTTCCCTGCACAGGGGTGTTGGGAGGGGGTAGAAAGGTGTCAGTGTCTGTCAGACCTGCTCAGGCCCAGCATCCTGGGAGGATGTCTGTGATCCTGGGAGGATGTCTGTCCCTGGGATGGGTCTGTTTGCTCCTGTGAAACCTGTGGTAGAACTATCTCCACCTGAAATGTCTCCCACAGCTGTGTCTGAGGGAATGGGAAGCTCAGGCATGAAGGAAGGTGGAAACTGAGGCTGAAGTGGCAGCTAGAAACCTGCTGCTGTTCTTGTGTGTGAGTGCTGAGTGTTTGCAGGGTGATCAACAGCAGGAGTGGCTCAGAGAGGCTGGTGGTGTCTGCAGAAACCAGGCATGGGAGGGGAGAGGCAGGGGGCTGAATGTTCTTTTGATACTGCAGAATATCAGGAACTCTGAAAGGTTTTGTTGTCTTCCTGACTGTTCAAATGGAAACTGAGATTTTTGTTCATGTGGAAAGTTCTGCTTTTGTTAAGAACTACTTAGATCAATTCCCAGCACAAGAGAACTGGCAGAGGATGAAAGTGAGTTTTATTCTGCACCTTTGTTTGTACCCACTGAGCTGTCAGGGTACTGGATGTGATGATTCCCATTCACCTTTGACTGAGCTCAAGATAGAGACCTGTGAAGCTTGTCTAGCAAAAGTAGAGCTGATATTCCTAAAATCTCCAGAAGAAAAACATGAAATATGCTCAGGCCTTTCAGGATTTTTCGTAAAAAACAGGAAGGGAGGTGATTTCTCTACAAGCACAGTTGCACCAACTACAAATCTTTGGGAGTGATGCACTGGGAGACACTGGGCATACAGAGGAATGAGGGGTTACCTGTTAGGTAAATCACAGCTTCTAGGCTTAATTTTGGATAAGGTTTAAATGAAGAAAACACAGTTGCAGTTTTGCAACCTTTGGACCACATGGGAACAGATCAAATTCAGCATCAACCTCACTGTAATGCTGGTGTCAGCCAGAGGGGAGTCAGTCCAATTGCCAACAGCTGCTCCAGATTGCTATTAGATTTTGGCTGCAGTAACTGGGCTTGCTAACTGCCACAGCTCCAGAGAAAGATGCATTTTAGCTCCATTTCCTGTCTTGGTCCATTAATCAGAAGCCACAGAGCAACTGCAGCTTGATGGGCATTACCACAGCCTGCATTTGACCCTGCCAGGAGGAGGAAGCTGTGGTGTGTAAAGGAAAAGAGCTGGAGGCCCCTCTGCTGTTATTTGGCTCAGCTGCTAAAGTGAAAGGGTCTGAGAGCTCTGCTGTTTGAGTGAGCCTGAAACTGGCACCCTGAACCAATCAAAGATGTTGAGATTTTGAAGAACTTCTTATAAAGTTAGTAGAATGATCATATTGTCAAAATATCTTAAACCAGTGGTTTAGTCTTCTAGGGAAGCCCCGTAAGGTCTTCCAGATTGTGTTTGCTAATAATTCTAAGACTCTCTAGGTAGTGACACAGTCTGGAAAGAGATTAGAAAAGAGGCAAGATACACATGTCACAATTTGAGATGATCCTGCTCAAAGCAGTGCAGAACAGATGCCTACTGTGAGTGCAATTGGAAATGCAGCCTCCTGGTAGCAAGCAGGCTGCATCCCACATCACATTCAGTCATTTGGTTTCCCCTCATCACCAAACCAGGATGGAGGAAGGAAAAAATCCAAATAATTCCATGGAGTTAGCTATGTTCTAAACAACAGACCAGAATGAAAACTGGAGGTGCTTCTTACCAAGAAATGTTAGCCTGTCACTCAGCAGCATGGATGGTCCCAAATTATCAATGAGGTCTAAGTCTGAGAAGCAGCCCCTTTCACAGTAGTCCTTCAGGAATCTAGAGTGAAAATAACACAAAAGCTTCAAGGGGAGAACATAATCCACATAATTTTGTATCTGCTAATCCCTTCTCAGAAAACTTTGCCATACCACTGAGTTCCATCCTAATCAACCTCCCATGGAGGTTTCAGAAGACACCAAAATATTCCCAGGGAGTGGCCAATGAACTGGTGTAATGTGCCTTTAACAGACAGGATTTATTCTTTGGATTTTGTGGTATCTGAGATCTATTCTTCAACAGGAGTAAGGGAAGGAAGGAGCACAGGAAGCTGAGGTTGGTGGATACAAAAAGAACACTCCCAGATCATAACAAAAGCTCTATTTTTCTGCCTTGTAAAAAAAAAAAAAAGCTGATAAGCAGCAGGAACAAAAACAATTCTAAAAGCTTTTCATCTGTTTTGTCACAGCCTTCATTATGGGTTGGTTTTTTTTTCAGAACTGCTTCCTGTGATGGTTTTCTTTCACCTTCTGTTGAAAGAAACACAATGATTCCCACTCCCTCAAACAACAAATGTAAAAAAACAACAACCCAGCAATCTCTTATTGTATTCCCTTTTTTACTGCTGAAGGATGGAAGTATTGCCTGGCCACCTACCCAGGGTGATAATTTCAAAATTATACTCTTAACTATGCAAAGAGATTGGTACCTGCCTATTTCCAATTAGCAAAAAAATCCATTACATGGATTGGTAGAGATTAAAAACCACAGAGAGTTGTTTTATCTTTTGTCTAAGGTTGGCACTCACTTTAGGCTAAGTGTTGGCACTCGGTTCAATTGGTAACAACCTTCCCACCTCTGAAAGGTCAGATACTGTGACAAGCTTGTGAAAAACCAGTAGAACAAAATTCTGCTCTTTTGTTAGAGATAATTGTGGCTTGCCATTTTTTGCAGAAATGGTGAGTTAAGTGGCTCCCACTGACTTGTTTGGAGACTGCAGGGTGAATTAGACTGGTTAAAAATAATCTGCTGAATGAAGCACAAAAGGGGATTTTCCTCCACCCACATCAGTTCCCTGGTTCAGCTGTACCAGAGCAAGTGAAAGGACAGTGCAGAAAATAGAGATATTTGACAAAATAAATGTTTATCAAAGCAAGGTCTAAGAGGGTTGGACTAAAGCAAATCTGTTTCACCTCTAGATTTTATGTAGTAAACCAGTGTAGAACAGAAACAGCTGGGGTACTGCAGGTGAGAGCACCAGAGATGTTCTCCAGTCTGCAGGTTCCTGCTCTGAGGGAAAGACAATCCCAATCTGCCTGCAGCAGGAGCTTCTCTGGTCCATAGCAGGACAGTAGCTTCCTTTCCAGTTCTCCCACCCCCCTGCAGCATCTGACAGCTTCTGACTGACTCACCGATCAGAGATCAGTGTAGCAAAAGCTGCATCCTTAGCTCTGATGCTCCAGGACAGGGCAGAGCCCAAGCGATTGTTCCGCAGAGCTTTCATGGCCATGATTTTACAGATGCTACGAACTGAGGAGAAAACAGAGGAGAAGAGGGAAAGAATTAGTTTCAGGAGGTTCACTTGTATGGCTATAAAACAATGAGATTTATGAGTCACCCACCTTGTTCATTCATCTGCCTCTGCTCACAGATCCTCAGCACTTTGAGAGCTTTCTGTTCTGTGTTGAGGGGGATCCGCTCGATGTGGAGCTCCAGATAGACTCTGCCATACTCTGGGCAGTGGTCAAAGTAATCAACCCCCAGCTGCCACAGGCTGGGAGAGGGGAAACAAATCATCAAGGTTTCCAGTCACATAAATAAGGACAATAGTAAAGCTACAAGGAGAATCTGAAGCTGCACTAATAACAGTTAGCTCATTAATTTAGTACTCAGAGCTAAAATGATTTTTACTTGCTACCAAATACCAGCCTCCTATTATCCAGATCTGGAATACCTGCAGCTCACCAGTGCTTTGCTTTTTTGCTTGGTACCAAAAGAGCCACAGTATCAGGAGCCATTTTGTCCTGGTCAACACACTTGGTGGGTTCTAACAGATCTTTAAGTCAAGAAAGGAAATGCTCTGGTGATCCTTAGGGACAGTGGCTCCTGTAAGTTTTTGCCTTTTTACTTCACTAGCATGTAGTTATTTGTTTTGTCTGCTTTGATATTTGTCTTGCCTCTGAGGAAAAAAAAAAAAAGAAAAGAAAAAAAAAAAAAATACAAAGGAAAAAAAAAGTTACTACCTGTGATGGGAGAAGAGTCCTGAGGCATACTCGAGCAGAAGGAATTCCCGCATATTGGAACCAAAACTGAGGAGGGGAAAGAGAAAAGAAACAGGCACTATTGTTTGCACCTCATTGTAAAAACCTGATGATTTTATTTCACAAGTATTTTTCATTTCTGCAGCATGCTTTTCTCACAGGCTCTTAACTAGCTTTGTATCCCAAGCCTAAGCATGCTGGTCAGCTTTCTTCTTGAGGAAACATGCCAAGTATTTACAGCACTTAGCAAATATAACTTAGGGAAAGTGGTTTAAGAAACAAACTTCAAGGAAATTCAGTTGGCAAAATTCAATTATTCAAACTTAAATTTATTCAAAGCATAAGCATGGAAATTCTAAAGAGGAGTTCCCCACCATCCCAAATACTCAGAAACATTTGGGCCCTTGATTATATCTCAGATAAAATTATATTTCTTGAAAATCCTAACACTGTACTGAGGCACTGTTAAGTATCATATCAGATGCATCAGGTCAGCAACTGCTTCTGCTCCTCAGAGCTCCTGCACTGCCCATAACTGCAGAGGAGGATGCAGCATCTTTATTCTGCATCTTCTGGAAATGCAGAATCCTGATGGTCCTTTTCAGGCAAACCCCACAGTGCCATTTCAGCCATCCTTGCTTCTTGGTGTCTGAACAATCAGTGCAAATAAATACTCACTAGAGATTGTGAGATTGCAGGAGTTTACAATGATCCAGTAAGTCAGTCAGATGAGCCACAAACCACCAGTTGCTCAGGGCAATGCTGTATAGGGAGCAAGCAAAAGGAAAACAAAACTTAAGCCTAGTCACTGCCAAGGAATGTGTCAGGTTTTCCACAGGGATTTCTTGCCAATACTGAGCTGTATTAATGTCTGGTTGCAATGTCCCAGACTTCATGGAATACTTAATTGCTGCCTGCTTCACAGCTTCTTGCTTAATTCTTGGAAAGGTTGATCAGGTGGGTAGTACCCATGTCCTGTACCCCAAACACTGCTGGAGTGAATGCACATAGAAGTAAGAAACTTAATACTCGACCTGCATTCCTTGATCACTTGATGCATTTCAAATTCAAAGGCTGCCATTAAAATCGTGTCCAGAGGCTCAGGGCTGCTTTCCCCACCCAGGAACAGGTCCATACTAGACTGTGGAATGAGATTACAAGGCATGATAAATGCAGAGGTTGTGAGATGGTAAAAGGAAGCCATTTGTTTGGATGTAGCACCCTCATTTAGGTTACTTTGTGGGAAATAATATGCCACAGAGACTGAAGATATTAACAAAAATATTTTTCCTTATTTTAGCATAAGGAAACTGGGAAAACAATTTGCAGGAGCACAACTGGTAACATCAGACACTGAAGAGGGACTGGGTCTTCAACAATTATTGGTCCATTCTTTGAGTCTCCCACTCCACTTACAAATTCTAGAAAATATCTTACAGGTATGTAGCTGTGGTAAGATGTCAACCCTCCTGAAGTTTTTCGTTAAGTGCAGTAACCCTTGTGTGCATGGGAAGGTGGAAAATATATAAAGAATTCAATGTCATGCCTGTGCATAAAACCTCAGGTCCATTGGCTTCACAGTTGGGTGGGAATAGAGCAGGCGGGTCACCAGGAAGTGGTACCAAGTGGTCATGAGCTCTTTCTTCTCCAGGATGGCATCCTCATCTCCCAGCAGGATCTAATGGAGAAAACCAGGAGGAATTCTGCAAATTCAGCAACCTACACAGCAGCATGGTAACCCTTCGGAGGCACTGCTTCCATTCTGCAAAGCTCAGGATTTAATCAAATAACAAAGCACAAAGATCCTTCTCAGAGCCCAGTTTCCTAATCAGCCTCATGGCCTTGGACACAAAAAGAAAATCATCTGCCTGTCCTTGCAAAGATTGCTGCAAAACAAAGAGCAGTGTACAGAAATCTCCTGCTTTAATGAACAGATTATCCAGCATATTAATGTTACTTACAGCTATACAGGGCTCCTGAAATACACAAGGATGGATCCAATACTTGTCCACTTTCCTTCCTTCCCAGCAAAAAACATACCTTGCAGATGGATTCCATGTGGGAATTGGAAGCAAAAGTTCCATCCTGTAGGTACCGCTGACATTCCTCATGCCAGTGCTGCCATTTCAGCTCCATCTCAGTCAGTGTCTGGGTGTTGCCAAGCTGAAGAGGGTAAAATCCATAAAATAATGGCAAATTGCAACAGTTGCTTGGGCTGAACTCAGTTCTTAATGATAAAAAGCTAATTAGAGGACTGCCAAGAAATTGTTCCTTGTCCTACAGCTGCATGCGAAATGTCTGACTTGACTCATCTGAATCAAAGCTGAGCCCATCAGAGATTCCTGTGATGCAGCAGCCATTTCTCCTCCACAAGGAAATGACTCCAAGTGAGGGAAACTCTACTGGTAAAGTAGTCTGAAAATATTCTGTACATGAGAACAGTTCTCAACAGGAATTGCTTCAGACAACTAGAGAATGTATCCTGCTGTGAAAGTGGTCTAACTGTGTAAATCTGCTGCCTTTTTTATCTGAATAGTTGGGGTTTTTGGGCAATTCAAGGACAAATATTATTACTGTAAAAGATTAAGACTGAGGTGTTCTAATGATGAACAAATTGTGGTGTTACAGATGGCTCTCTCTTCCCAATGGAACTGAATGAAAACAATCCACTTTATACATACACTGGGCACAGGCATCTTCTTCATCAAGTCATCCAAGATTCTGCACATGTTTGCTGATGTGGGATTGGCACTGGCTTCCTTGGAGAGCAGGTGCCTTGCTTCATCCATTCGGCCTTGCAGCACAAAGACATCCACCTGAAAACACCACCTGACTGTCAGCACTGGGCAGGGACACCAAACACCCAGGAGGAACCTCAGAGGGGAATTCCAACTGGTGAGCTAGCAACTTCAGTGGAGTTAAAGTGCTGTAGGCCCTGATAATTCAAATACACAGTGTAAGTCTTGCCCTCTATGGGTCATGAAAATGAAAGGATTGGGATGGGAATGAGGTAGAGGAAGATCTTCAGGGTGGCTTCATCTTAAAACCTATACAGGCAGGCAGCAGAGTGTTGCTGGTATCAGTCTGAGATATCATCTAGCATTGGGTGGGGAAGAGGAGGGCAGAACACACAAGCATGAATTTCCTTTGTTCAAGAACCTTGTAGGTGACTCCACTCACCACGTTCCAGAAGAGCTCATGTTTTGATGGATTCTCACTGCTCAGGACCTCACGGACCATGTTGTCCACATCACAGACGTGAAGTCGAACCCAGTCAAGGAGGCGAAGCAGGAGGGGCCCAGCTTCAGGCAGAGAAGATTTCATCCTGTTAGTTCCCAAACTGCTGTTTGCCATGCTCATTAGATGAGGTTCACTGATTGGATTTCTACCTGCTACGCTCAAATTACAAAGGAACACAGTTCCTTAAGCACCAGGCTGCTGGCAGATTTCAGTGTGGAAAATTCTAGACAGAAGAGCAGCACAGCCCAGCAGAAAACCCCAAACCCTAACCAGCTTACCTGAAGAAATTAGAGGTGAGTGACTCAGATCATAACTCTTGCAATGCCAAAAGACATATGGAATGGTTCTGTTTAATTTTGCATCAATTTGTTATTATTAGCTGAATATGAGGAAGAATCATAGAATCATAGAATTGGCTGGGTTGGAAGGGACCTCAGAGATCATCGAGTCCAACACTTGAACCAGAAATCTGGCACTAGGTGATCAACCTTTCTTCAAATTAAGCAATCCACAATTTATGAATCTCTCTTCTGAATTCTAGGACTGTGCAAGTAGTGTGGATTTGTTTGCATAATCTGATTTCCTTAAAACAATATTTATGACTTAAAAACCAAGTGTAAACAAGCTGACTTCAAAAACAGCATCCTGAAGTCAAGGAGTTGCATCAGACATTGTGTAAATGTCAGCTGGCATCAACCTATTTGATGCTTAAAGATGTGTTTATGCTTAAAAGTTAAATAAATTGGCAACAACCTTTGATATTCCTCTTCTTCACTACCCTTCTGTCAAAAATATGATTCAAATTGCAGTGATCTATATATAAGGAGGAAAAGTACAAGGCAAATCTAATAGCTTGGCATAATTCAGTATGAAAAAGGCAATTTACTGAGGCAGAAGAGGTATTAAAAGGCTCACTGACACTCGTCATATCTCTAAAACATATTCAAATATGGTACAATGGCTGCTACAGGCATTTTAAACAAATAAATATGCAAACAAAAAGCCCTTCAGCTTTAACATCAGGATAGTTCCCTGCTCACCTGCAGCTGCTTCAATGAACAGAATCTCACACAGGTTCCAGATCAGCTCCATTGCAGACAGAATAGAAACCTGAAGAAAAGCATGACCATGCTTCAGATTTAGTAATAATTCCAGTTATGTTTCTTTTAATCACACAAAGATATCTGCTGTCAGGAGCAATCAGTTAAGCTCTGTTCCTACAGACAAGATGTCATACTGACATTTCAGAGATAAAAACTAAGACAGAAACAGGCCACAACTTCTCTACACACATTCAGCTTGGAAAACACTGAAGCTGTTTGAGTATTTAAATGCAATAATAAATCTGTCATCAGTGGGCTACACTGAACAGTGCTACTTTCAGCCTTTTTGCACTCTTAATATTTAACAAAAAGAACATCAAGGAAAAAGGGAGGCAAATTAAGCACCATCACTGCAGCTAATAGGACAAAACTACTGTGAGCACTCTGCTCACATAACCCTCTTCTGGTGTCTTGACAATTCCTGATGAACACCTAAAGGTTGCTACAAGGCTCTGACTGGAACCTGAGTGCTTGAGCTTGGTGAAATTTCAGACAGGTGAACACTGGTCCAGAGCTGACTTTAAGATGACAAAAAAACATCACACCTATAACACTGGATATTTGTTTAAGAAATGGCAGTGAATCCTGATGTTTGGTGTCTTTTTATTGTTTTAGAAATACAGGAGCCAACTGTTTATTCCCATTTCCTCTTGGTTACAAACTGTACCCAATATACTAAGCCAGAGTTAAATCTAAAGTGCCCCCTGCCACAGTGCTGGCCTTGATGACTTTACCAGCTGGTGAGGTGCCTTCAGTTGTGACTACCTGCCAGGGCTGCAGATTACCTGAGTGCTGTACTGGGTCTGCAGGGCAGCATCCTGGGTTGAAACTGAGGGAAGAAAAAGGAAAGTCAAAGAGCAACATATTTGCCTTTTACAGCTCTTTTTGGCCTCACAAATAAAGACAGCACCAGATCACTTATTAAGCACAGACCTAGCTGAGTACACAGAAGGCTAAGCTAACTTTATATAAACTTTGTAATTTTTTTTTAATGAATCCTCTGCAAATCTGGGTATGGCTACAAGGCAAGGATGGAAAGGAAGAGTAAAATCTCCCACTTTGGGGGGGGAAGCAAGCTGTTAATTTGGACTCAGTTTCCAAAAAAAAATGCAACCCAAAACAGGAAAAGACTTTCAAGTCCCCAGAAAACCAGTGAAAACATGGTGGGGGGGTAAAATATCTCTGACCACATTTACAAACCATCTTGAAAATCTCCCTGATGGAAAAGGAGTCTTGACAGTTACTGAAATCTCTGCATGCTGTTTTTACAGTAGCTGTGGTAATTTATAACTGAAATCCTTCTTTTATAGTCACAACTAGAGTTTTTCTTTTACTGCAGTAAGAGAATAAACTTACTTGCTGCCTGATGCATGTCCTCCATACAGGCTCTTATCACTGATCTGTAGTTTTTACTCACTTGAACCAATCTGTCAAACACAAAGGCTTTGATTAGGGAGCTGCTTTTAGTCTCATGCCAACTGCCCACTAAAGCCTCAACAGTTTCTGCACAGGGCAGACATTCCCAGCTACAGCACTGCCCAGCACTGTTACTGGAAGGATCAGGGCCTTGCTTTGTAAAATTACTCCCTCTCAGTGAGTCAATCTTCCCTAATACCCAAACCTCCCTTGGCATAACTTGAGGATATTTCCTCTTAATGTCTCACTTGTTCCTTGGGAGAAGAGACTGACACCTTGCTACAGCCTCCTATTCTGCAGACTGAACTCCCCCGGGTCCCCAGCCACCCTTCATAAGACTTGTGCTCCAAACCCTTCCCTAGTCCTCTTCTGGGGATGCTCCAATGTCCTTAAAATAAGGACCTCAAAACTGAACCCAGGATTCCAAGTTTTCCCCGCTTCCCCCCCTCCATCCACTCACTGCGCCTTGCGCGACTTCCCCGCCAGCTCCTCCTCGCTCCGCTGGAGCCCGATGAAGATCCCGTGGGACTCGTTGAAGAGTTTCCGCAGGGTCTGGATGTAGATGTCCTGATCCCTGCGGACCACGAAGAGTCGGGAGGAGCCCGGCCCTGCCTCCCCGCTGCCTGCAACACATCCCGTCAGCTCCACGGGCAGAAGCTCCCGGCCCGCCCTGCCCGCTCCCCGGACCGGCTCTCACCTCTGCGGCCATACAGGGTCTCGCACACCAGGACCTCGGCGGGGCCCCAGGCGAAGCACAGCTGTCTGGCGGAGGGGTCCGCACCCGGCACCACCTGGGAGGGGGAAAGGCGGCTCATCAGAAACCCCCGCAGCTGCCGCAACCCCTGCCCGGACCCTCCCGGCCCTGCCCTCCCCGGCCCGCACCATCAGCGGCGGCTCCGCATCCAGCTCCTCCATGGCTGCGCCCGCGCTCCCCTCCCGCCTCCCGCCCGCCGGAGCTCCGGGAGGCCCCGCGGGGCTGCCCGCTCCACTGCCTGCGCTGCCCGTTCCGCTGCCCGTTCCGCTTCCGCTGCCCGTTCCGCTGCCCCTGTCCCCCGCCCCTGTCCCCCCGCCGCCCCGAGCTGAAGCAGCGGCCCAGGCCCGGCGGAAGGAGCCCCGTGATTCTCCCCGGGTTCGGGACAGGCGCCGGCTGCTCGCCCCGGAAGCGTCGCCAGCTCCGAAGGCCCCGCTGGGGCGGGACGTGCAGGGCCGGGCTGGTCCCGGTTCGCTCCCGCCCGGAGCTGTCCCCGGCGCTTTGCCGAGGCTGAGCGCGGGTAAGGAGCCGGGTTGGGCGTCCGGAGCCCTGGCCAGGGCACGGCGGGACGAGTCCCCCTCCGAGGCCGCTGCCGCCGGGGTTGCCGTACGCCGCTCCTCGGTTCCCGGCTCGCAGTGCCCGGGAGGAGGGGAAGGACGAAGCCCGCTCCCTCACGATCCACTTCATTTTCTTGTTCCGAAGTGGTGTGTGGACGCGGTGCTGTCCCCGGCTGTGCGCTGGTCTGGTTGGTGTCAGCCCTGTGTTTGTGTTCCCTGCTTGCCCTTGTCCTCACCAGTTTCTCTTCCTTCTTCACGCACTGGGAGCACCTGCAGGCAGAGGAGCCTCCAGATTGCTGAAGGTGACTCTGAGACAGAGTTGTTGGAGCTTTCTGGCAAACACCTTGGTAGCTAATGGTGTGTGATGACTCCGGGGGTTGCTCGCAGGTTGGAGATGGGCTTGGAGCTGGTGATGGATCACAGCAGGTCGGGAGCAGTGCTGGCAGGTGTTGGGAAGCCCACTCTGCACTAGTGCCTTGGTCACTAACTCTGGTCAGGAGATATTTTCCTGCTCTGGCTGGCAGGGGCCAGGGTGGGAGCTGAGACCCCCTAAAGAGCAGGCAGAGTCTGCCTGATGAAACTGCTGTAAAATGCCTCCTCACCTCTGCTGACTCTGGGAGCTCACGTAGTGATGAATTGAACCTGAGTCCATGAATAACTTGGTGTGATAGAACACCACATGCTGCTCCTTTCCTTCCATTCCACTCTCCTTCCCTGTCTCCTCATACTCCTCACTTTTTACCTGTTTCTCTAATTAACAAACTTGTTCAGTGATAACTCTTTTAAGGAAAATATTAACAGTGCTGTCTTGTTGAACTCACAGCTAGAATAACCTGATCCCTCTCAGGCTGGTGCTTTTTGAAGAGCCTCACAAAGAATTAATTCTTAAAGATAGCTTAAGTCATTTGGTGTCCTCGTACAAAAAAATGCTGGAAAACTTCACTGCTAAATTGTGGTTTGTTTGGGTCTTTTACTTTATTGGCTACTGCACCCTTCATTTTCAATAAAAATAAAGCAGTTTTCTTTGCTAAGAGCACGTTGTGACTTACTGTGCTGAGAAGTGGCAGTTCAGTCATGAGGAATGGCTTGTAGGGTAAAAGAACTTAAATCTTCAGAAACCTGCTTGAGAAACTAAGATTGAACAGTTTTAAGAAAGTTCATCCTTATTGTGAGCAAGAGTCCTGTATTTTCTGGGAGTTCTGGGATGTGCAACTTACAGAGTCAAATTCATCTACTTAGGAAATGCTGCTGCTCTTACTGCAGACTTGTGAGGATGTTGGTTATCTAGATCTAAAATATCCTCTCACACACTACTGAAATGGCTCTAGATACAAATCAAAACTGGATGTCTGAAAACTCAGCAGTAAGAGGTCTTCTACAACCATTCTTCAAGGTTGAGGTGCTATTTCTTTAACTACATCAGTTTCTTGTGACTGATAGAAGGAAACTTCTGAAGGCTTCTGATACCACACAGTGCCTTGGAGTAAAAGAGAGCTCACTGCTTGTGTGGGCAGAGTAATCAAAAGCTACTAATGAACTAAAATGCATAATTACTATAGAGCTGGCTAACTTTCTTAATGGAAATCTGAGACTTGCCTAGCAAACAAGTTTCCTGTTAAAAGGATGGGAGTCACTGTTTTCCACAGAATTGCCACCTGAGGCTTTCCTGCAGGGAATGCTTAGAGCATCCCTCTTCTTTGTGTTTTTCTTGCTTTCCTTTTATTCTTTTCCACGGGGAACACTGGTGTCTCTGGGCCACTCTGTAGGGAGCTGCAGCCCTGTGTGCAGGGAGAGGCAGCCAGAATGCAGGTCAGCAGCCTTTACCAACTGCATTGCAAGGCCAGGAGAGTGCCCATTGCTCTCACTGGTCTTATTTTCTCTTTATCAACATGGAGACAGAAGTGTTGATGACTGAGATGGTGGATCTAATAGTGGGACAGTGTCCTCTTCTGCTCCAGGATCCACCCTTTGTAAAGAAAAACATTCAAAGGTGGAGCAGGAATATTTTGGTCCCCTCCTGCTGTCTCTTGGCATGAGCTGTCCACATTATTCTCTCTAATGCTTTTTATGTCTGCAGCATCTGATGCTCCAAAACTGGTAAGGAGGGTGGCTGGTTCCTGGGGAAGTCATCTTGGGCAGGTGAGTTCTAGTATGAAATCTTGACATTTTTTAGTCCTCCTCTGAACACTGGCTGGAGGTCTGTACTTATCTAGAAGGGAGACCTTCCTGCACACCTTGCAAAAAGGCTTCTGTGCATGTTCAGTCTATGTCATTGAGCAGAACTGGGAACTGTGTCAGCATGGAACTTCATCTTTCTTAAAAAGCCTTTGAAGGAGAGGTTCTCAGCCCAGGGAGAAAGGCAAAGAGAAAATGTGTTATTGTTTTACAGTCAGGCCAAAAAAAGAGAAGGGCGGTGGGAGGTTGTGCAAAAGAAAAAGAAAAAAAATCAAGTCCTGATAATGAGGAGAATTACTCAGTTGCAAAATACAAGGTTTGAAAGCCATTTCATGGCTTGGGGAAGGGAGGGAATGACCAGCATTGCCAACAGGGAAGGCACAGAACATGCAGTGCCCCAGGCAAAGTGTGTTTTCCTGATGGTAAGCTAGTATTAACAAGGAGCAAAGCCTGAGTAAGTCACTCAGACCTTCAAGGTCCTGGCTGAGACAGCAGCTTCTGTCCTGCTATCTTGCACCTTCAAATAAGCTTTCTATACTTGCATTGAACTAATTGCAATGTAATACACAGTTTGGAAGAAGCTGGTGTTGCTTTTGTAGGCTTTTGCTTGCAGGACCACACTTCTGCTTGCAGCTGTTTTAAAGTCTTTAAAATCTTAATGTTTTGAAATCTGTGAGAACTGAATGTATGTTGAATGCCCATATTCCTTGTGCTCATCAGAAGAAGGTGGACTATTAAGCCCAAGAGCTCTGCAAGACCTAGAGACATCATATTTCTTCCTTATAAAACTGCTGTACAAGAATGAAAGCATGGAAGCATTTTAGAAAACAACACATGGAATTTTTTTTCCCAGAGATGGAATTTCTCTGGAATCCCCACTTTGATGCTTCCCCATTCACTGCCCTCCAACTCCATGCATTGAAGAGGAGGAGCTCAGAGAGACAAAAAGCTTTGCCTTTGCCCCCCTCTGCTGCAGCCTGGACCCTGCAGGACTGGGTTCTTTGTAGTTCTCAGTGTGGCTTCTCCCCTGCTGCTCACTCTGAGTGCTGCTGTCTAGCCAGTTATCTTTGCAGGTTTTAGCACTCTGTTTATTGTTAGCTCCACTGAATCTCCTGTGAATTTCCTCTGTTGCTAAATCGGAAAAGCCCTATGAAAATGAGGTTCATACAAACCTGCTCTGGGATTGGAGATCACTGTAATTGGTGGTGAGACCAATGGTGGTACATCTGAAACAGTTCTCAGCTTTTTTGAGCTCATGTAACTTCTGCAGTGGAAGGGAAAGCCCGTATGTTCTAAAAAAAAACCCAGTGTATGTTCCAGTCTCATTTTAAGCACACTTGGTCTGTTTGTTACATTGGCCTTCATGATGCCTCACTTAAAGACAGTCCAACATTCAGTTCTTTCATGTCACTCTTGGGCCTTGACAAGTTTCATCCCAGCTCCTGATGAAAACCTCCTCCTGGACCTGCAGCACAGAGATCTTCAAAGAGGGAGGGGGAAGAATTGGCAGGAGCAAAATAAAGCAGGGCTGCAGAGCAACATGGGTCTTGTGACGCCCTTCCTCACAGCCCTTCCTCACAGCAGTGGCTTCTCTGTGATGTTGCATCATTTCTAAAAATAGAACTTCAGGTCCTCGGGGAAATTGCATTTCTATTTTGTTCTGTGAAGTGCCCCGTGCATTTTGAGTCTCACATTAAAAAGGCATGTACAAAGCAGAAGGATAGAGTGGCTTTTAAGATCCTTTATCTCCTTGTTCTCATGTATAGTCCTTCTCTGTGGTGATAATGGACTGCAGAAGGTCCAAATTGCTATTGAAAGTGAAAATAAAAGGTGAAAAGAAAATGCAGGAGACTGATAACACCTTCAGACCTGGGGAGGGGATTTGCACAGAACCATGTTGTTTTCTCTAGCTACAGGTGCTAGGTTCCCTTCCTGCCTCCCAGTAACTTAAACAGAAAAAAATAAAAACACAAGTGATTAAATGCAAACAGGATAGGCTGATTGGAATAGTCTTTTGATTATAAATGCAGGAAAATTACACAGGTAGGAGTGGAAGCTGTAACTCAAACAACTATCAGTTTGAGTAAGGTTCAGCATGAACCAGTTCTGGGGTCAGACTTGAGCTCTTCTTTTCTAGAAGTGACTCTCAGAGACTCTTGAGGAGTAAAATATAAAAACTAAAGGGTTCTATGAAATTTCATCTGAGATTTGATCTTTCAGAGTACTGAAGCAGAGGGAAATTTTTACAATATATGGGAGCCTATGCTAGAAGGAGAAGGTAAAAGACTACCTCCTGTGTTTTGTGGGAGCTGAGCTGGCTGCATGGGCATCCTCACTGCCCCAGGTAGGCTGTGAGTCTGGTACCTTCTCTGCCATGGGTAAAGGCAAGTCTTCAGCTTCCTGTCTTCTTCAGTTTCCAGACAATTGCATTAAAACAAAACCCCTCCCCGTTTATCAGCTTCCAGAAGGGAGGTCCTGGAATGTGAACTGATGCGACAAAAGGCAGAGGAGGGGGATAGGAATCTACAGAGAGAAGCAGTCTGTATTCACCTGTAAATTAAAATTCTCTTGTGTATATCTTTCACCACTCGAGTAGGATCTTCTGGATAAATCCTGTCTTGTAACTTCTCCAAAATGGTGCTGTCGGTGCTTGATGTGGAAGGTTGGGTTCTGTCATGCCAGGAGCAGAGGGTTTGTGTGACCACAAGGACACCTCTGCATCATGGCCCAGGGAATATTCACCACACGGAGTGGCACTGGCACAGACTAATGCCCACCTGGTAAACCTGTCCCTGAAGTATTCTCGAAGGTCATTTTTGTGGTGCTTCTTTTCCACCTAATTACTATAGAGAATCTGCTGATAAATGATAGCAGTGGGTATAAGGCTGATGAAAAAAAGACTCAAATTGTTTTGTGGAAACCTGTTTGGTGAAATCGCTGAATTTACTTGAATAGATGGCATCATTAGTAGTGTAGTATATCTCCTAATTTATAATTTTGGAGGTGATGCATCATGTCCTTAGCCTGTTGAAAAATATAAGTAAACCTGGACTGCAATTGTTTTGATTGTATTCAAGGTGCATTGTTAATATACTTTTTGGAGCAGAGGCACGGTGAAGGCTTCGTTCTCTCTGCAGAAACTACACATATTTCAAAGTTAACTCACTCCTCACTTTCCTTGGGGAGAGGGCTGGGGATTCTGGAAGCAGCGGATGCCTGTCAGACCTCACAGCCCGTGTGTTATCCATAAAACACCGAGGGCCACGGGGGGAAAAGCGCGTCAGGTTTGCGGACGCACAAGAGGAAGATGACATGGAGGGGTCACCTGTGAGGGATCACCAGGGGAAGGTGTCGGTGCCCCCGGCACAGCAGACCTGAGAGCGAGGGCAGCCCGCAGGGCCCCCGGGTGAGGTGCTGAAGGGGCGGCAGCCCGGAGAGGGAGCCCTGAGGAGGCCGAGAAGGGGTTGGGGTGGGGAATGAACCCGCCGGGCCGGGTCGGGAGGCTGAGGGCCGGCGGCCATTTTGAGGAGGACAATACCCGCCGCACGGCTCAGCCGCTGCGCCCGGCGGGCGGGCGGGGCGGGGCGCGCGCACGCAGCGCGGGCAGCGGCCGGGGCGCGCGCACGCTCCGCCCCCCGCCGCCGCGTTATGTAACGGCCGTGGGGGCCGCGCGCGCGCGCTCCCTCCTTCCCCGCCCCCTCCCCGCCCGCCGGGACCCAATGGGCGGCGGGGCCGCGCCGGGAGGGGGGAGGCGGGGGGAGAGCCCGGCGGACGGGGCGGGCGCGCGCACGCACGGGGCAAGGCGCGGCCCCGCGGCAGTGCGTGCGCGCTCCCTTTCCCCCCCCGCCTTCCCCACTCTCTCTCCCTCCCTCTCTCTCCTCTCTTCTCCGCCGCGCTCGCTCGTTTCTTCCCCCCCTTTGTGAGGCGCTCGGAGTGGCCCGGACATCGCTGACTCGCCATGGCCGACGAGAAGCCCAAGGTGAGGCAGGCGCCCTCCCGCCGGCCCCCCCCCCCCCCCTCCGCTTCCCTCCTTCGGCCCCGCCGCCTCACTTCGCCCCTCAGGCGGCGGCGAGAGGCCAGGCCACGGCCGCTGGCCCGGCCCCGGCCCGTCCAGCCAACGGCCTGGGCTCCGCCGCGCCGGCTTTGCGCGCCATTTTCCTGCGCACCCAGGCCGCGGCCGCCTTCCCGCCCCGCCGGGGGAGGGGGGCCGGGGCCGCAGCCTCCCGGGGCGGGCGGAGGATCCCCGGGGAGGGTGGCGAGGAAAGGGGGGTGGGGGGGGCTGAGGGGGGCGAATCCGGGCTCCCTTCCCGCCCTCCTCAGGGAGACAGGCAGGTCCGGAGGCGGTTGCTGCCTTTGCCTTCCTCCTCCTCCTCCTCCTCCTCGCAGGGCCGGATCCGGTCTCCCCTGGGCGGCTAGCGGAGGTTGGGGCGCAGCATCCCCGCTCGCCAGCAGCCTTTGGCCGGGGCACTTGCCAGCCCCTTCCCATACGGTGCTGGCGGAGCGCGCCGGGGCCTTTGGGCCGCGGGAGGGGCGGGCGGGTTTCGCTCCCTGCCCCCTTTTGTGCTGCCTCTCGCCCCGGGCCGCGGGAGGGGCCGCCGGGGGGGCTCCTGCGGGCGGGGGGAACCGCGTGGAGCTGAGTTCTTCCACAGCAGGAAAAAAAAAAAAAAAAACAAAAAACCGAAAAACAACCAACACACAGCAGAAAAAAAAAAAAAAAGCAACCAACAGAAAAAATAAACAACAAAACAACCCCAACCAGGCAACACCACTCTACTGCCGTTTAAAAAGAAATTTAAAATAGTAAAAATTTTTTTAATTTTTTTTTTTTTTAATTATTTTATCCCTAATTTTTAAACTGAGTTTGAAGGAGCCAGGAGATCCCCAGGGGTGGCGGGGCGGTGTGGCGTGGAGTGGGGATCTGTCACATGGCGGGGACCCGCACCTGGCCCGGGCCATCCCCTCACCCGCCCAGCTCCTCCTCAAGAAAACAAAGGTGAAAACGCTGTCGGGCACCTCTGGAGAGGGCACTGCCCGGGGTCTGGGTAGTGTTTAATCCTCTCTTTGCCTCTCCCGTGATACTCTGGATCAGAATCCGAGCAGTGGAGTTGAAAGTTGGTTCTCTGCAATTGCGGCGCGTGGTTTCTAATGGAAGCAAGAAGACCGGACTGCTTAAGAAGGATTTTTTCTTCGGTGCTTTCTGAAGGAGAAAGCTTGTTTGGTGGTTTTTTTTTTTAGATTTTGTCACCTTTCTTAAATAGAGTCCTTTAAAGTGCCTTGAAGCTTTCTTCAGAAGTACCTCAACTGATATGAAAAAGTTTAGGAGATAGTAAGAAAGAGGCTTGTTAGTGGTTGAGATCATAGTTATAACATAAATAACTTTATTCCATTGATTTGAGACAGTGTTGTGGCATATTAGCTTGCCCTTGGTAGAAATAACTTTGATATTTTTAAACTTTTATTGTAAACAACAGGCCTGGTAACTCCTCATTGCTAATTTGCATGTCAACCAATCTCAAGAATGACAGCTACTCTTGAGTAAGGTTTGGGATTTTGTGTGTATGTATGGCTTAAAAAAAAAAGAAAAAGTACTGACCTTTGTTTCCTAAATCAGAGTTTCACGTTGGTAAACAGCTATAACACCTTTATTTCCTTCTTTTCTTATGACCTGTTGCACTTCAATAAAATGTTAACTTCTTGTTTCATATCTTTTTAAAAAGTACTTTTTTTTCTTCTTCTTCTTTTATTTCCTCAACAGGAAGGAGTGAAGACTGAAAACAATGACCACATTAATCTCAAGGTGGCAGGGCAAGATGGGTCTGTGGTGCAGTTTAAGATTAAGAGGCATACACCACTTAGTAAACTAATGAAAGCCTATTGTGAACGACAGGTATGGATCTTGTATGATCATCAGGAGAACCTGTGTCTGGGGGAGAGGTGATCTCCGTGGAGATAGATGACAGTAAAATTTTAAACTATGTAAATATGCAAAATGATAACAGTTTTACCAAAGTAATTGTTTTATGGAAAGTGTATTGTTCTCAGGGTCTGATATAGAGTGGACTGACAGGGTTGTGTTAGGAAATGGGTAAAATAAAGATAATGTTGTTATCTTTGTGGCATTTTTGTTATAGATGTAGGCTTTTGAGAGGGCAACTGTTACTCTTCTGTTCAAAAATATCAGTATGGAAAGAGGGGGTATTAACTTGCAGTAAAAACCTAGGACAGAGTTGAGTGATAATCACTGGTATTTTTATAGCTCTGAGTAACCTCTTGGTCTGGTCATAGAATTCTGACTTATTAGCTTATTATTGTGTTGAGAAAAGAGAATATCAGTGAATATTTTTGGGTTTAAAGGTGTTTAGTGTCTAATTTGAGAATGAGCTTGTGTGTTTAATGATGGACTTCTTTTTTCTTGTGGCCTAGATGTCAGATTGGTTCTCTTAGGGACAAAAAATATTTTGCTAGTCACAACTGCAGCCAGCCTACTAGGTGGCAGAAAGCTATTGCAAGTTTTAAAAACATCTGCATAAGAATAGTGCTATTTAACTCTTCTTGAGTGGAAAAATTTTGTCTGGAAGTGGATTTATCTTTAAATTTTTTAGGTGCTTCTGAAACTTTGTTTAAAAGCATTTGTACTGCATGTTATTTTTAAAGTTAGATTTTATTTGTGCTCCTTATTAGGCATACACAATATTAAAATCCTTAAGCTGTGGACTTCAGGTTTAATTTTGGAGGTGGAAGATGCATATAGTACATAATTTACCAGCTTTAAAGAATGAAAATCATGTGTTGTGTATAGTAAGACCTAAAATGGAGGCAGCTAACCCTTGAATGATAGGTTTAGAAGGACTTATGGTTATTGTATGTGGGGAAAAAATAATCCAAGGAATATCCTTATTTTTTTGTGGATACAAATCTCACCAAGGTGCAGGTTTTTTCGTAGGGTGTCAGATAACATTTATTCAGCTCAGAGTTGTCAGGAACCTGCAAAAAAAACCAACACTTTTGGAACAGGTAATACATATTTTAAGAAACACAGTGTGGCTCAAACCAAATGTTGCTGTGCAGAAATGTGTTGCTGCCATGACACTGAGCCACGTGGGTTTTTTTGAACAAGATGGTGTTAGGAGTGGGCTAGAAAAAGCATTTTGCTCTGAACTATAAAGTCTTACCAAAAAACTTTGCTCATGTTCTTTATTAGAATAAACAAATTAACTTCTCAAAAACAATTACTGTATTTAAGTCCTCTGTGTGGTACATCTGCTCTTCTGTGGCAAAATGAAGGCTTCCTTACTAATTCAGAGGTGCCAAAGCAGCACCACACAATACCTAGGATTTACTTCAAAACCAGTTGAGCTTCTGGTATTTAGAAGTGGTCTGCACAGAGTGTAGAAAGAACTGGGAAAGAAGTAGACATTAAGGTTCTTTCTTGGTTCTGGCGCTCTCTGCAAACCTCTTTCCACTTTCTTTGCAGGATGTAGTGAGCTGTAGAATACCTTTGAAAAATAACTTGTGAATGTGAAGGTTGTGTCGTTAGTAGAAGGGATTGTTGTCCTTCAGTTAGGTTTGTGAATCTGTTGGCTTGAGCAAGAATGAGGAGCAGTCTTCTAGGGGTAGAAGAGGTCAGCAAAATGACTGCTGTGTGGTAGAAATGCTAGTTCAAAGTACTTGTTCACTAGTTTCTGGAAAGTTCCAGGTGTACACGGAACAACTTTTTTCTTTCGATTTCATTTAATAGGAATTTAAGGTCAAAAAGTTACCTTGGCTGCACTTTGCTGCTTCAGACTAATAGATGGTGGTTGCATTTCTGGAAAATAGCATTTTAAAATGCCTTTGCTTTGGGGGAATATCAAAAAGAAGTATTGAATATTACTGTTTGACATTTGTTACCCTAAGTGTTGCATCTGATTTTCAAGTGATTTATTATTTAAAAGCATTATAAAAATCTCAGCCTTTGGGGTTAAGACTTGGGTACTAGAAATTGCTTGATTTTAGTTTACAGTCAGTGGGGGCACTGTTGTTTCTCTTACTTGTTGGTCACAATGCAATTTTTAATACAAAACAGATTGCAGGGATTTCTAGTGAAATGCCTTCAAGTGCATGAAGGGAGTGTGATAAGTGTATCATGCACTAGGGATGGGTGTTTTTAATGATCATGCTGCAGTTTTTAATGACTTAAAGTAAAAACTAGGGAGTACTTTTACAGCAGGCTTACTTTGCCCTGTGTTACCTCTCTTTGTGCAGGGGTTGTCAATGAGGCAAATCAGATTCCGGTTCGATGGGCAGCCAATTAATGAAACAGACACACCTGCACAGGTAAACAGCAGAGGCAAGACTCAAAAGCTCTTACTTGAAATTTGCTGCAGGTGTTGATGCATCTGTTTGATATGAATTATTTGTATATTTGTATGTATTAACGATATAACGTGATCTCTTTTACCATTGCTTTGATGTAAGTGGTTTAGAATTAGAGAAAACAGAATCTAAGACTTCATTAGTATTTTTTATAATGAGTATATTGATGTATTAGTAAATTAAGAAAATTAAGTATAACGTGCAGGTGATAAGTCTTGTAAAACTCTTTACTTTATTGAGTCACAGCTCTGAGAAGAATTGGTAAGTTAAGAATTGAGGTTTTCCTGAAGCAATAGCTTTGTTTTTTGGGGTGGTTTTTTTGGTTTTGTTTTTGTTTTTTTTTTTTAATAAAAGCTTGCCAGGTGGTTATCAGGGATAGTGTCTCCAAACATGCATTTGCAATATGAAAGTAATTTTCTGTAACTTGAAGACCTGTTTTGGTGGCATAAAATTAATGAAACTGAAGCTGGGGTTGTCTGTTTGTATTTTGTTAAAACAAATACTGTTCTAAGAACAGAATGGCTCTCAGTGACTCTTGAGAGTTTTTTTCTTTACAGCTCCACATAGCTGTGCTTAATCAGCCTTTTTAAGTGATAGTTTTATATACTTTCCAGTAACACTTGTTACAAAATAAGGGACTCTTGTTTTTAGAAGGTTTGAATAGATCTGTATTTTCTAAACAGTTGCTCCAGAGGATCTGTCCTTTATGACCATAATCTGTGCAACTTTTTAATTTGGAAAACTTAAAATTGAGGCAACCAGCGTGCTTTTCTCTCCATCCGTGTTACACTGAAGCTAAGGATCAGTCTATTTATAGCTGCAGCAAATGCCACAGATCAGTTTGATTTCCTGGAGCAGAAATTGAGACTGTTTCAAAATATACCTTACATTAGTTATAGCAACTCCTTCATTCTTTGTACAAATTTTGCCTGTAGGTAATAACATCCCAGGAATATCAACTGTTAAATTTATGGTGAAAGAGAATTATATTAATAGAGTATTGCTGTTTCTCACTGGCAGTTTATAACATCTCTGACTGTATAAAGTGGTTTTAAATTTTTTTGTGTGCTTTCTTATGCTCTCTTACTGCCTGGTTGGGTAGGGACCTGAATTATAGTCTGATTTCTTTAGTGCTGTATCTGAAGTCAGCAGCAGCAAACTGGAGTTGTGGCAATATTCTGAGATAAACTGAGGAAGTAAAGAGAAGAAAAAGGCAATGGCCAAGTAGGCAACAAAAATTATAATTAATTTGAATGCTGATCTTTTTCATAGGGGTCACACAATGCACCCTGAAGTTACATACTAGGAATCATCCTAGGATGATAGTTATGAGCTGTCATTTTTTTTCCATGCAATTTCTTTGCTTTTAAGTTATGGTGAAGTAGGTTAAATGTACAAAGTGATGGAGAGGAGCAGGGCTGGGCTGGTTGAGTTGCATCAAAAGAAGCATGAAGGTAGGAAATGAAAGAACAACTGAGCCTATAATAGATACCTGAGAAGTGTTGAAAGCCTTTTTTTTTTCTTTTCTGCTATAGTTGGAAATGGAGGATGAAGATACAATTGATGTGTTCCAGCAGCAGACAGGAGGAGTGTACTAAAAACAAACAAACACACAAAAAAGGAACCTGCTACTTTCCGCTCCAGAACTGTGCTCCCACAGGCAACACATTCACAATTAGAAAAATGAGACTTGGTTCAGCCACATCCTGACTACTGCAGTATAGTTTTCTCTCTTCTCTCTCTGATTTTTTTCCTATTCCTTCTATTGTACATAAAGTAACTGGTGTATGTGCACAGACATAATGCATATTTTTTTTAACTAAATGGCCAATGGTATGTTTTGATCAACATTTAATGGAGATGGGGTGGGAAAACAAACTGGTTCTGTGAAAATGCCCCTTTCTCCGTTAGTGGCATGCTCCTTCTACTTTTATCTTTATATTCCAGTAAGTTATTTTGCTCTCACTGTTTAAAAACAAAAACCTTGCATACCTTGTTTGATTGGATAATTTCAATGTTTTTCTTTTATCATTGTAAAACCAAGGACAATTTTATAACTTTTTTGTACGTAGCTGTTACATGTAGAGCAATCTCTGTTTAAGTAGGGTAAAATTACTCTTAAAAAAAGAAAAAAAAAAATCCTAGATAGTTTTCCCTTCAAGTAAAGCGTCTTGTTGTTTAAATAAACTTCTTGTTTAAAATAACCAGTTTTCTTTATTTTTCTGTGGAATAGTAGTACTCAGCCCTTGTATTTCTTTCTCTGCAGTGCTTTATGCTTCTCAGTTCTCAGCTTTCCATGCGGTAAGTAAGCATGATCCCCCTTTCACAGTCAGGAGACTGTTGGAAAATGAGAGTTTTCCCTGAGACATCTTGGTCAGTTTTGTCTTTTGATCTATTTTTTGGGGGGGTGTAATGTTCTGCTGTGCAAAAAATGTTTGATTAGGCCAACTGCAAAATACTGGACTGTTTATGCCTTTGAGCTGAGCTCCATTTGTCAGTCTTTAATAGAAACATCAATCTGTTGCTACAGTACCTTATTTAAAATTCTGTATTTGAATGCTTTTTGATGTAACCATTAACTTAAAATGAGCGGATAATTCCATTAATCATTCAGTTTACCATGGTATGAAATGGGAGATGCTTGGAAATGTAAATCAAAAAATAAAAAATTGAGTTATGTTTTTTGGGTGTATTTAGCTATGGTGGTGTAGATTCCAAGCTCTGTTGTGGTGTTCCTGCTGGAAAGGGGAAGAGGCTTGAAGGGAGGTGGTGACAATAATGTTTTTCATGAGTCTTTTCCACAAAGCTGCTGTTCTTGAGTTTTCTCTGGGGGAAGTTTAGAGGTTGCTGTGAAATCTGTGGATGTTCATGAAAGATGATACACCTGTCTGCTCAGCAGCCCCAAAGCATTCTCTGGTGTCCTGGGAGTGTTGTAATATTTCATAGTGTTTGCAGCAAGTTAATGCTCTTTTAGGTATTAACTTGTTAGCAGAGCTCACTTTTTGCTGGTAGTTTTCATAATGGTTAATTCATTGGTAAAACCAATCAGAAGAGATTGGCTGGAAATTCTCTAACTTTATGGCAGAATGATGGTGCTGTGCCTTTACCTGATGGACAGTGATCTATTTGACTTCTGTTGCAATTTTACCCAATTTGATATGACATTATTGCATCTAACAGAGATAACAGGAGAGGTAGAATCTCACAATTGCTTTTAACTGTGTAGCTGAAGGATGTAATCTCTATGCCATTGGTTTAAGTTTAGGAAGTTCTGCTGTTAAAGGGATTACTTCTTATTCTGGGATGGCTCTTGTAGTCTTCTGTGGTATATTGCAAGGTTGGAATTGTGTCTTGTGAAGAGAAGTCATATCCAAACACACAAAGTCCCAGGAAAAACTTTAAAAAGCAAGTGTGGTGAGGGGATTGTGTTTCAGCAGCTTTTGTAGCTTAGAAATGGACTGTGTTCCTTTCATTGGCTTTAGAATCCCTGGATTTGAACCTGGCTAGACTTCTGATAACAGTGTATAAAATGCTTTCAACTTGATGTTATGCCAAGACTTTTCCCAGGAAAAAGCCATGTCTATCTTGTTTGGCCAAAAAAGATGTTTGGACTTGCTTTAGTTTCTGAAGAAAGTGTGAGGTCTCCTTAAATACAGATTTTTTAATTTAACTTTTTGTTTAAATTTTTTTTTGCAACCCAGTTTAAGACTGAAGCTCAGAACTCCCTGTTGTATCTTGCCTACTGTTTTTTCTTTCCTGAGGCAATAAAAGTCAAGTGACAGGTACTGAACAGCATGCTTTCAAAAACAATGTCTTAATTTCCTGGATTAGTGGAGTGATGCTTCATCTGTCATTAACTGATGAGCAGGATTATTGTGACATAATGTCCTGTTACTAAAACAAGACTGTTTAACATGAATTTTGATAAGCTTACCTAAATTTCACTGTGCAAAATAATTGCAAACACAGTCTTTTGTACTTTTGGATTGATGAGGCACCTTTGGAAATACTCCTTAGTTCAGCATAAATTGAATTTTCTCTAGTATTTAGGAACAGGCTAATAGAAAATGGAGAAACATTGATCACCTGAATTTCTCCATTTCTCACATCTTTTTGCTACTCACCTGAGTTTCCTCCTCATATTTCTGAAATAATAGTTCTAAAAGTGCTGAATGGTGTTTGTGTAAGATGTAACTGCCTTGGTTAGGTAGAAATCAAGAAACTCAAAGGTCTCAGTTCCTTAAGAACCTCAAACACTTAATTTACAGAAGTCTAGCAAAACATTTAGTGGGCTGGCATATCCTGGTACATATTTTGTGTACACAGCAATGCAGCAATCTTACCCATTTTTCTAAAACCTTTTTTAAAACTCTTTTTGCATCATGCAAATATTCTGCTAAAATAGTTTATGTGTTGAATCCTGTTTCACTGTGACTTCATCTTCACTAAGCTGCTGCTAGGGGTGATGATTCAGAAGTGGAATTAAATGAGGTATAAACAATCTGTCTCAAATTATTTGCAGTTCACTTGAGCTGTTTGGCCTGGCTTGATTTGTAGCAGTTCTTGTGGTTTATGCTGGTAGCCTCATGGGCTACCAGAAGTCCAGATGCTGAAAGATAGAGGCAAACTGGGCAGAGAATTCTTGTTTTGCTTGTTGGGAGGTGAAGTTTTCAATCTTTACTAAGCAGCTGGGGTCTTCCAGGTGCCCAGGCAAATTATTTTACTACCCACAACTTTCAAATAATGTATTCTAAAGGGATTGCCATGCAATTTAGTTAATATTAATCTCATGGTTTTAAAATTAAAAATAATAGAGTAAGGCATGATTGTATACAGTATTCTAGCAAGTTCTTGTGGCTGACAAGTCTCTTCCTTTAGTAGACATTAGGCTGTTAGTTTCAGTTGTGGAAAGGACATAACCTTCAACATTTTTAAACTTTTCAGTTATTTTAAAAGATGTAACCAAAATTGATTGTTTCAGGCACCCAAAGCAAGACATTTTTAAATTCATGTGCAGTGGAGACAATGCCAGATTGGAAGAAGAGCTGGGTTAACACCTGAAAATCAGTGCCTTCAGTTTAGTGCACAATGGGCATAACACTTGCTTAAAAGGGCTCTTGTGAGGATCAGTATTAAGTGGCTCAAGATGCTGGTTCAGAAGGGGTTCTGGGAGTGTAAGGCTGTGCTGAAAAAGAAGATGCTGAACTGCCAGGGGTGTAAGGAAACACTTCACGTGGTAATGTGAGAGGGATTCTTGTACTGAGTATTGGAGGTATTCTCAGCAAAAGAAAAATTCCTGAAGTAGTACTGAGATAATTGCTGCCTCAAGGTAGCAATATCAAAACATTTGCAGCATTTCTGCAAAGGTTATGGTCAAAGTGATTATTTTCTTTGGAGAATGTTTCTTTCTAGTACTTTTATTTCATTACTTCCAAAGCAGACAATGTAATGTAAGTGCTGCCTTTTTGTCTGTTGGGTGCTGGTTCTATTGTGGCTGTTACTGCAACTTTAATGGAAAAGGTATAATGTGACTGGCTTGGAGAAATAATACTTTCTATGCTTCAGCCAGTTGGAAAGAATTGAATTTCTAAGGAATTGCAATTTGTTTTCAAAGCTAAAAATAAAAAAGTAGATGTGTCCTTGATCAGCATCTATTAAAAGTGAGCAATAAATTGAAGGGGTTTTATTAGAATTTGAGACTGTGGCCACTTCTCAGAATGCTTAAATCAGCTGGTGTGATGGAGTGTTGCAGAGCAATAAATTACAATCTAAAAGCATTTAAATAACTTGAATTTTTCTTAATTATATTAGCATTGTAATCTAATACAGTTCATTCTCTGGATTATTGAGGTTTGTTCACTCTGGCTGTTAACTGGTTCCCAAACTGACTGTGAATAGTGAACAATCCTCTACTTTATCTTGCTTTTTTTGTACTTGCGTCAGAGTGAATTGGTAGTGCAGCACTGTACCTACACACTTCTCCCTGGTGGTTTGGAGTGTCAGGATCAGTAGGAGATGGAAGGCTGGATTTTGATCCCTGTTGAGTTTTTGGTTGGTCTTTTAGCTGCTGAATCACAGAGGTTTCCTGGTTTCTTCTCCTGTAGTGTGGGACTAATGGTCTCTCCAGCATGGAGGTGCTGGGAGGCCCAGTTGATATTAATGAAATTGTTTTATTCCGTTTGAGGGGAAGAGTTTTCCTTGAGAGGATTTTCAGTTTGCATGAGAGGGATCCAGTAGTGTTGGTGGTGCTGTCAAAGAGGTGGGTAGCTGTCAGGGATCCCAGAACTGATGAGGGTGCTGCTGAAAGACAAGTTTATGGGTTGGTGAGGAGCTGCAGTGGGAATGGGGACTACAGGAAGAGCTGTCTTTTTTTACAGTTAATTAATGCTGAGATGACAATGACTTTTGAGAGATGGGGAAAGGTTGTGGAAGCCCAAATAAATAGTACATAGGTTGTTGCTCCTTAGGAAAGGGATATTCTCTAGAGGCACATGGATGCAAAGGACACCCTTTGTGATTAAAGCTGTATTTGGGGGTTTAGGTTTCAATATCCAGTCCATAGATCTTATTAAAGCAAATCTGATGCCCTGAAGGGTTCTTTTAGTATCCCTTGATTAAGAACTTCACAGTTTAAGCAAACTTGGACAAGACAAAAGTGGAATGAAAGGAGCTCTTTGAGGACTCCTCCCCTCCAGTGATGCTTGCCCTTTTTCTCACTAAGGATCAGTGCTTTGGAGGACAGTGACAGACTTGGTCCTGCTGGATGCCCAGACATGGGCAGCATGAATTGGTCACTCTTGGATTTTTTGTTGTTGTTAAGAGCTACATCTGCAACTTTGAGAGAAGTCTGGGCAGACTGATTTCAGCCTGTGTCCCCAATGGTAACTTCCTGTTATGACCTTCACCTGAAGATCTGGAAAGGCACCAAAGCAACTCACAGCTCCTGCAACATGCAGCATCTGCCCAGTAGGCTGAACCACTGAATCTGGATACCAGACTTCCACTGACTTTCCACCATTCAGAGCTTCAGATGCAGAAGTCTTTGACAGCTACAAATCCAGCTGTAGCAAGGATTATTTATTTGCTGATCTTACTCTTTACCTTCGACTGTGAACAAACTGGGGTAAGAAAAGAAGACAAGACTGAGCCAAAACCGATGTGTCTGAAACAAAGAAAGAATGTCTTGTGCCACTGTGCTGTAAGTAGCAGAGAGTGGTGTGAAGAAAAGGAACCCATGGTCACAGGAGCTGAGACTTTTCTCAAACCAATGGTATTCCTCCTTGCATTTCCTGGAGTCTTGTTCAGAATTCCAGATGGTTTTTGCATTAATTGCGGTGAATTTCAACAACAGGTGGAATTGTTTGGTGTCTTGAGTCTTTCAAACAGCTGCTGAGAATTGTTCTGGTCAAATGTCATCATCCTGGGAAGGATTCTAGGTCCTGTTTTTGTGGCAGTCTTCATAAACACCTTCATCTTGTTATGGGTAAATAATCAGCAAAGCAGCTTTTATTTAAAGACAATCCTACAGTCAGGACTGTCTTGGAGATCAATGGGGTTCCTTGGAAATACTGAAGATTCCGAGTTTTAAAGCTGCATGTCAAAACTAGCTTTGAGTGGAACGGGTTTTTCCTCATCTTGGCTTTAAAAAAATGGCTCCTTGTGTCTCAGGGGTACAAATCTAAGAGTCAAATCCTGTGGGTTTGAGTGAAAAGCATTTAGATGACAAAATGCTTTGGAAAGCTCCCAAGAAAGCAGTTGCTTACCTGTATGCAAGTAGATATCATTTGACTTCCTAATGCCCAAGCCTAAGGGATAATAGAATTTAAACAACTGTGTCATGTTACTTAAAAATTTCCCTTTCATCTTCCTCTAGAAAGATGTGAATGCTACAGAGAATTCCCTGGGGACCTAAATAGTGGTTGGGGCATAAGTCTTTTTTTCTTTCTTTTTTTTCTTAGATCATAGATTAGGAAAAAAATAGAATACTGTAATCCTGGTTGTGTAGTTTTAGCAGTTCATCTCTTTTCTGAGTTGTGTTAATACTAGGGCTGGTGTGAGTTTGGACAGTTGACACTTGATGTGATGACACAGAGTGAAGTAGCACAAACCTTGCATTTTCTAGACCAAAAGCCTGTTTTCTAGATTGAAGTGTTCTGGGGGTATTGAGGGCTGTGATTAGTGCGAACTGGGAGTGATGGATAGAGTAGACAAGAAGTTTGCTTCCTCTTTCTTCCTTCTGTTTGTACTGTAGGACAAACTACAGGAACATTTGCAGTGGGAGGTCCCAATGTGTTAATTTTGGAGTTGAAGTTGTGGTCAAGGCAGTATCTGTGTGTCATCTGTGGAATTTGGGAAGCTTCCCATCACCAAATCAAAGGTGGATTAGACAGAGGTCAGCAGCCAACCTGTGTAATTTATGTGCTAGATGAGTTTTGTGGCTGCTCCACAGCACAAAAGGCAGCCTTGTGCTGTCAGGGCACAGGTGAGCAGAGTGCTGAGCACTTTATCGTAGATGTTTGCAGAATCGTCTGACAGTACAAACAGGTTTATTCCACTCTATATTTTGAGGCGTTTCCCACCAGCCCTGGTGTCCCTGCGTGAGCCATTGGAGCGTCCCCATGCTCACGTGAGCCAACCTCTAACACTGCAGCAGCCTTGTGTCAACGCCTCACACACCTCGGGGCCTCCATATTGTTCATCCCTGTTATTTATTTCTGGAGCTGCGCCATGACGTGCTCTGAGGCAACTCGAAGGCAGGTATGGGCCAAGCTGCCTCCCAACATGGCATCCCATAGTGTGAAGGAGCAGGGCCTCCATGGGGATGGCTCAGTGGGGGGTGTTGGTGGCACTTGAAGTGATGTCCATAGGGGTGTCCTGGGGACAGTTGGGACATGAAGGGGCGTTTGTTGAAAGAGGGGGCAGCTCCCTTCAGCTGCGCTCCCCTCACACCGGGGACTCCGCGGCCCTCGGTCCCCTCACGAGGGAAACGGCAGCGAGACTTTTGTCTCTGTGTGTGTGTGGCTCAGCCAATCACAGCTCACCTGGTGCGAGCGACGGGCCTCCCGCCAATCATCAACAAAAGGCTCCGCCGCACGGGCACAGCCAATCATCGGCGAGCAGACGTATTGCTTCACCAATCAGCTGTTACGGATGAGGCAAGGCGCCTCAGAATGGGCGGTGAGGCGGGCCAGCAGGCAGAGTGGCAGAGCACGGTCCAATAGAAGCGCGGAATTGAATTTGAACCATCCAATGAGGAGACGGCAGAGGGGCGGGTCTTAAGCTGAGGATAAAAGAAGCGTCTGGCGCGGGCGGCGGCTGCAGTTGTCACCGGCAGCAGCCGTGCCGGGAAGGAGTGGGAGGGTCTGCGATCCCGGGACCGTCACTCCCCGCCTGGCCTCAACTGAGCCCTTTCTTCGTCCTCCGTCTCTTCCATCCCCGCTGCCATGACCACTACCACCACCTTTTCGGGCATGGACCCCAGTGGCAGGAACAGCTCCAGGTCCGGCGGGGGCTCGGGGGCCGTTGGGACCGTTCGGGCGGCGGGGCTAAGGGCGTTCACGGCTGGGCCCGCCACTCCCCTCGCCTCAGTGCCAGGGAGCCCGGCGGGGCTTGGCCGGAGCAGCTCTGCGGAGGGGTGGTGGGACTCAGTTCGGCGTTGTGCTGAGCCGGGGGGGCCGCAGGCTCCGGCCGTGTCTGTATTCGGCGTGTGCGGTTCCTCTTCACCGTTTCTCGGGCGGGTCAGCGGGAGGCAGCGGCCGCGCCCAGGCGGGGGCAGTGGGTGGCTGTGAGCTCGGCGAGTCAGCTGCGCTGCTGGGGGGGGTGGTGAGGGGGCGAGGGTGAGGGGTGGCAGGCCTTGGCCGTGCCCTGCCGCAGCTGCCCGAGGGAGGGGGTGTGGGAGCTGCGGGGGTGGGAGCTGCCGGGGTGTGCCTGTGCGTCCCTGCCTCTTCCGAACAAAGAAGGGAGGCGACTCGCTGCCTCGCTGCGCGGCCGCGCAGCCACATCGGGGAGGGGGGCGAGTGGGAGGTGTATGGCACCCACTGTGCCCCTGCTCCCCTCCTCACCCCGCCGCCTTCTCACTGCCCCTGCTGAGCCCGTCCGTACCCCCTGTCTGGCGGAGCAGCCCCGGAGGCTGCCGCGTTCTGGGTGGGGCCGAGCGGGCTCCATTGTCTGCTCTCCCCGGCCTCCCCCCCCTGCTCGCCCCGGCAGGAGCCAGGGGGTCGCTCCCCGCACCCCTTGGCTCTTGTGGCCGCCCAGCACCTCGCCCTGTCCGGGCTGGCCGCTTCCTTGAGCTGCTTTGCCCGCCGTCTGGCAGAGAAACGGGCTGGGGGGGGGGAAGAGCCCCTTCCCCCTGCTCCAACCCCGCGGCGGGGCCTCGGTCGGGCTCCCGGGAGCAAACGAAGGGTGGGGAGGGGGAGGAAGCCGAAGCTTGTCTCGAAACAAAGAAAACTTGGCAGGTAGGTGTGGAAAAGGTGCACGGCACTTTGCCGGGCATTCACGTTTTGCTTAAGTAACAGCCGGCCTAGGCGAGGATCATGTCGATTTTTCAAACCATCACGTCTTTTTTTTTTTTTTTTAACTTCGGTAAGGTATTGGCCTGACAAAGCAGATGCTTCCTGTTTGCTTTGCTTTTCGGAGTGCACTTTGGAACAAAGCAAAAAAACAAAACAAAGCCCCCCCCAAAAAAAACCCCCACGCAACCCCTTTAAAAGGATTGGTTCCTGGAGGGAGCTTCGTGTGAATTTTCAGTATACATCACTGGGTATCGTGCCCTTTTAAGAGCAGTTCATTGCTTGAAGTATTAAAAATGTAGCTTTGATGAAGCATGTTACATCTCAGGGCTGTGAGAGGCTTCTAATAAAATGTCAACCTCTAGCTGAGGTTGGCAAGAGAGACTGTGCTTTTTAACAGTTTGGGTGATGCCTTTATTTTCCTTTCAGTTGCCTCTGTTATTAATTTCGTTAAGACTGTTAGTGGAAACTGTTCCATTCTGTTCAGAGAGTACTGGTTTCATTGCTCCAGCAAAATAAAGGTGATCTAAGATGTGGGAACAAGTCCTTATGTGAACAAACAGTTCTTCAAACCCGTAAGTGCAGCAGATGTAACTAAGAAAATAAACCTTCTGTACCAGGACATGTCCTCTGGGAGATAAGGGGGAAGATAATGGAATGAGTCAGGACCATAATACTGTATCTCTTAAGTCAGAAAGGAGACAAAATCACAAGCATGTCCTTGGATTTATAAAACATTCGATCTACTGGGATCTTCCAGTTAGCAGCAGGGCATTAGTAATTAGAACTCTGGAGATTTTTGTAAGGAAAACTAGTGTGCTAGTTAAGGAAAACTATCCATGCCAAACATGTTTGTGAATTTTTCTTGCTGGTGAGTTTTATGGACTGGAGAAGTGTTTTGTGTTGCATCTGGAATGCAACTGGCAAAAAGTCTCTAAAGATCTGAAATCTTTTGCCAGTGGTGATGACATGTAAAAACAGAATTGTCCTTTGTGTGGAATTCTGAGGTTTGGTGCACTAACAAGCAGTGTACTGTTTTCTGTTGCAAAGTTCTAACTTTTTATTAAATTATTTGTAAAGATGTGGAAGTGTGCACTGTCTCTTGATTGTTCTGGTCTTCATTTCAGAGCACTGGATGTCTTACAAGCCATTTTGGTGTACTCACATCTCTGGGGGTTGTGACAGTTCTCAGTTCTTATGTGGCCTTATACATTTTTACTCTCCAGACTTTTGTCTGTCTTCTCCAGCCAAGACATCACCCTTGAAAAGATCTCATGCTTAAGAAAATAAGATATGAATGAATTGACATGTCAGGATTTATTTTGCTGCTGCTGCTGTTCATTTTGGTTGATTCCTGTGAGTTGGAAAACAGACCACAATACAGCTCAGGGAGTACTGGGCAAGTTTATTTTCTGTCTAATAGAAAATTGTTAGATTTAGGTTATATATCTGGATCTTTGTACACGTGTCTCTCCTAAATATAGTCTGACTTACAACAGTCCAGTCCAGTAGCAGGCTGCAGCCCTCAGTCATCATCAATTTCGCCTCATATGCCAAACTTTAGTCTTGCTGTGCTGCCAGTTTGAAGATTAATGCTTGCCTTCACAGGGTTCTCTTAAAAAAGCTGGAATGTGACATGCCCACAGACTTTTTCTGTTGTCTCAGACTGAAGATTGGTAGCAGCAGCTCTTGTTGACACCAAGTCAAGGGCACAAGCAGAGTACTGGAGTGTTTTATTTTTGTAAGTGTCACTAAAGAGAAGAGTAGTGGAGATACAGTGCCTGCCTGGAGTGAATGCTGGCAGGCAGCTTGCAGTTACAGCTCAAATTATGTGCTGAAGACGTGCTGGTCTACATCAGGTATTTTACAGCCAACATGTGATGCATTCATGTTGTGTGGTTTGTTGGGACAGCGTTTTTACCCTGTGTGAAACTCAAAAGCCTACAGTGATCTCTTGGCTTATTACTCTGGTTTTATATATTGGTACTGATGCATGCAAGGCTGTAAAGCTGACTCTTTCTCTCTCTTTCTCACTCCAGAGTGCTGCGTCCTCCTGGTGGTGGATCCAACTTTTCCTTTGGTTTTGATGAACCAAAAGAACAACCTGTGCGAAGGAACAAGATGGCATCCAGCATCTTTGGAACTCCAGAAGAAAACCCACCTTCCTGGGCTAAATCCTCGGGTAAAAGCATAATGCTTTGTTTCCAGATTCCTCATGTGCAGAAATTCAGTTTTTTTTATGAGCCTGCAGCTCCTGGTAGCTCAGTGTGGAAACCAAAATTTGCTCTACTTGGTGGCCCAGGGCTATAAATGATGTCAACTTGAATGGGATTTTTTATTTCTCATTTTGAATTAATTCCAGAAGGGTTTGGTTTTTGTTTTGTTTGGGTTGGTGGGTTTTTGTTTGTGATTTGGTTTTGTTTTGGTTTGTTTTTTTAATACAAGTCTTGGATATAGATGTTGCAAGCAAATAGCTGAGAGAATTGCATTTTGAATGTGATTTGTCCAAGTTAATCAAGCCAGAGTAAGTCAAACTTGTGTCTGATTGATCTTGATTAATTAGAGGAAGTTCAGCTTTGTGTTGTACTTGCAGCTGGGATTAAGCTCTCATTTTGCAGAGCACTTCCAGTATGGGTGGCATTGGGACTCTGCTGCATGAGATGCTGTTGTAAAATAGGAATGTGTGAGACACAAGTTAAAAGACCAGAACATCTTAGGGTGGTAAAGCTTGTATTAAAAATCAAACAAACAAAACCCAGAGTACTTATGATCTGCTTTTCCAGTAAATTTATCTTGCAACCTGATTAGAATCAATCTCTGCTTATAGGGACTAAGCCAGGTGAAATCAGAGAAGACTGTGAATCATCTGGACCACAAAGGAGTGACTCAACTGAAGTAAACTGTGGAGATTTGGTAGATCCCAAGGTCAGTACAGTAACTATGAAGAGCCTGATAATAGAACAGTTCAAACTCTGTGATTTGTCCTCAGTGTTCACACAGTTGGAAGGTTGTAGGGTTTGAATCCCCTCTTAATTGTGAAAGTCTTACAGTATAGTGATGAAGGGCTGGATTTTTCTAACAGCAAATATAAGTGAGATTACATTTATAGCTGCTAGTGCAGAAAACAAAAGTAAACTGATTAGTCTAATTCTATTTTCTACTTAATTGTATTAAATAGTGTGGCTCTTAGCTTAGGAAACAAATGCTTTAAATGTGGAATACTTTAATTTTATGCAGTAGTTATAGCTGTAGACAGCAGAAGCTTGGACCTAATGTCCTGCAGCTTCTCTTGAGATTTAATGCAATACCTTTGGGTGAGTTCCTGTACATTTGTATCTCGATGACTGCAGTTTTGCTTTGTAATTAACATTGTTAAATCTGTGGAAGTTGATATAATGTGGTGCAATTGAGCCTTGGCTGCTGGAACACTATCAGTTTCTTTGTGTCGAGTTGCAGCCTGTGAGCAGATTCAGTATCTAAAGAATGCTGAGCTGTTGACTGACAGTGAGGGAAACTTTATCAGTAACATTGCAAAAAAGCTGGTCTGTATTTCACAAATGAAGCTAACATCCTGGATACAACACATGCCCTTGGCCTTGATAACAGATTAATGTTTGGTGTTGGAAGGAGTTGCTTTAGGGTAAAGGAGAAAACACTGAACGATTGCTGATTGCTTAGGGTGTCACTTCCCTGTCACTTCTCTGTGGCAGTTACAATGCTTTGCTGCCTGATGCAGGATGCTGTATATAATGAAGCAGCTTTATATTTATATAATAAAGCACCACCTTTATCCTTCAGCCTGGAATAACAGCTATGCCACATGTCAGTAGGATTGCTTCAGTGACATCTGTCTCTTGATATTTTTAGAAGTATGTTAGGTAGTTAAAGAGCTGATGAAGTTGTGTTAGTCACTGTAAGAAATGCTGCTTACAAACCCATAATATTTATCTGTACAAGTGTGTATGCAGGACTCACCATGCCACTGATACCTGGCCCTAAGAGCCTGCTGGTGGTCTGGAAGTGCTTCAGCAGACCTGGCCCTCAGAAGGAGTTGCCCCACAGATAGACCTGTGCCTGCCACCATGATCAGAACACTGAGAGTTGAGTGCCCTCCTGATGGAGGGGGAAAACACATCCTCAGGTGTGGGAACTAATGTGTTTCTCTCTCTTCTAGGGAAGAGATGGTGGTGGTGAAACTTCTGGTGAGTAACTCCTTTGGACTGTTTTAGTAAAAGCTTTTTCCAGTTAGGTGCTTTTGAAAGGGGATATATAAATGGTCATGGATTAGGAGAAGCAGCTTGGGATTGTTCCTTGATTCTCTCAAATCAATAAATTGACCTGACATATTCAGTGGAAGTGTGGATATGGGATGAAATGGAATGCCAGATAGCAGTCAGGTTAAAAAAGAGAACAGTCCTGTTCAGTGATTGTGCCAGCAGCAGTTGGAGTCAAGATTTGTTCAAGTACTAGAAGGCAAGGTGGATGCCAGCTTGCAAAATCTTCAGTAGTTGAAAGACTAAATCACTGATAGAGCAGCTTATAATTAAGTAGTGCAGTCAACCTACAGGATTTTAGTTTAGCAATTTACTACTTTCCCATTCTCACATAGCAAACAGGACATTCACAGAAATAATCAAACCCAGCTACTGCATCTGAAAGTGTCTGCATCAACTAGCTTTAAAGTTCCTGTTGCTTTTCAAATGCTGATTTTTTTTTGCCAAGGGAAGCCCTAGCAGCTTGCATGTTAATCTTAAAAGTGTTTCTCCTGGCTCTGAGGCTGGAAATCTCTCCTTTGCAAGATTCACCTAAAGAATAGCTTACTTCCTGGTGAGAGGAATGTGTGTTGACTGGTACTTTATAAGTGCTACTTTCAACACCTAAGAGCTGTGGGACATTACTAAAGCCATTAGCAGTTCCATGTCCTGAAAAGATTTCTGCTAGGAGGGTGGGAGTCTTTCCAGAATATTTTAACTACCTTTAAGTGATACCTGTTCCCCAAATAAGTCTCACCTCTTTAGCCAGCTGCTTCTAAGTAAACCATACAGACTTCTGAAGTATTTTCCATATGTGTCTGATCTTAATTAGCACTGCAGGCATTTAGAGTTTATGCCTCAAGTAAGAGGATGTGGTCTGATAAGTAGAAGGGCTCTGCTGCTGCTTCTCCTGGTGCTTGTTTAAACCAGCTCCCAGGGTCAGGTGAGAGCCTGCAGGCAGTGGTGAGGCAAAAAGGGATGGGGTAGGAGGAAGCAGAAACAGGACTGCCTGTGTGAGCAACAGCTGACTGAAACTTTGAGTACAAAATTATATTCCTGACTCTTAGAACAAGTTCCCATTTTCACAGATGTCATGTTTGTTGGCTTTTGGTTTGTTTCTGATAGGGGACAGTCAAGGAAATTCTTGTCAGATACCAAGTAAGTGCATGCTGGGAGGTTTTAAAAAAAAATTGTGGCTGGAAAGTGACTGGAGTTGTTTACTATTGTGACCATGACATTCAAAAATAAATTTTTGAGGATGGTCAATATGAAATAAAAAATGATAGCCAAACATTTGAATTTTAAACTTCCACTGATTAATGGAGAGATTGATTAGGAAAGGAGTAGAAAGTTAATGTTTTCTGGACATGGTGCCTGTGGCAAATATTTGAGAATCTTGATAGATTGTTAAATAAATTCCTACCATTGATCACTTCGTATATTAATGGAGCACAATTATGTTGAGCTATCTGTGTCACCCCACACTTTGATATTCCTGCTGTGTGAGGTGGTGAATGTCCCACCTGTCACACCTGATTCTGTGCTTGGTGTTGCAGAGCTGTCTGCACCAGCTGAAAGGGGCTGAATGAATTCACCTCCAAGCAGTAGCTCTCTGCATACCAGCTCACAGTATCACTAGATTCTTAATAGGTTTCCATCATAAAAGAATGCTTTTTTTTTGAGTTTGGAAACTATTTTCTGTATGTTACTGATTATAAAACCCCAAGTAGGTGTCAGGTGGGGCATGCATATCTTTTTTCTCATGTCTGTCTAGGGAAAGAAAACATCTTCCTCTTGCAGCAGTGTTCCAGTTTCCTGTTTGGAAGCTGGTTTCCTGTTTCCAGTGGTTTGCAGTATACTCAGCTATTTTAGAGTTCATACCCTTTCTAATAAGGGAAGAACTTTAACATTTGATCTGATCCTATTGAGTTTACCAATTTAGTTTTCAGGTTAGCAAACTTATCTCCACCTTATCTCCACGTGGGGATTACTGATGGCTGCACAAAGTTCCCCTTCCCCTGTGACAGCAGTTCTGGTTCTTTCACAGTTCAGTTAGCACTGTGTACTTACTGAGTGTGACAAGCTAAGGAGAACTAGACAGCACCCAATTGACTGTCACCAGTGATACACAGGAAGGTGAACTCTGGCATTTGGTGAACAGATGATCATCATGAGCACTGCACAGTGCTGGGACTGTCTGCTGAGAGCAGGGACAAAGGAGCATTCAGCACTGCATGAGCAGTGGGCATGGCCCTGGTTGTTCCCAGCTTGCTGAGTAAGCAGGCAGTGGTACACGAGCCACAGAAGCATCAAGCTCAAAAACTTCATGTTAAGTGTTTTGTTCTGATGTGTCTGTGGGTTAATGGGTACAGCAGAGAATTTAGACTGTAGATTTTGCATAGAGACTGTATGAAGTTGCTGGAGTCCTTTGCTGTTGTTAGAAGTGCTAGAGACAAGGGGGCCAGGGGCACAAGTGGGTTTTTAATGTATCTGATCAAATTCTGATGCAAAGATTGCTAAAAAAAAAAAAATAAAAAAAAAACAAACCCACAAAAAGGTGAGTTTCCACAGGACTGGAGGAAAGCCACTCCTGTGGGTAGGGTGGTAGCTAAAGAATAGGAAGCTAAGGGTAGAGCTTAGTGATTGCTTTTCAGGTTGGAAAAATGAGCCTGGAAGTGATGCTGGGACTAGTTTTATTCATCCTGGAAAAGGTAATGAACAGTGAAGTGTCTCCAATTTTCTTGGTGATATTGGCTCGTTCAGGTAGCCAAATGTGCTGATGTTAAGAAAGTTTATCAGAAGCACTCAGTTTAAACAACACAGGCAGTAAAATGTGGCAGAATAATGTTTATAACACCTAATCCATGTCATTCTTGTGTCAGCTCTGTCACGTCACTTCTGAGTGTTATTACTGAAACCTCTCTGAAATGTTTGGAAGTGCCAGCAAAATGTTGAATATTGTCAGGGAGAGACTGGGAAATGACAGTGGTTTGCCTCTGTACAAAATTAACTGCCCACATCTTGAATTGTATATGCAGTCCTTGAGGTTGTAAAGGCCAGAAGGGTGTGACAAGGGGCAGAGGAAGGTAATGGGAAAGCAGCTGCATTATGAGGTGGGACAAAAATCTCCAGTTTGAGATGGTTGGGGGGAGATGGATCAAGATTTGCTGAATCATAAATGTGCAGATTCAGGTGGATGTGCAGCTGTTCCCCACTTTCTCCAAAGCAGGAACTGGTGACCATTAAGAATTGGAATGGAAATGGAATTAAGATCCCTGTGAAAAAAAGACAAAATACATCTTCATTGAGCTGGTGGAGAAGCTCCACTCCCCTTGCCCCACCAAGTATCAGCAAGTTACTGATTTGGGCCTTTGGCTCATAATTATTTGTTAATTTTTTAATATTTTATAGGATATACATCTTATATTTTTATAGAACTCGAGTTCCTAAGGTGCTCACTGTGCTCATGCGTTGTCACTGAAGCAGATACATTAATGATTTGCTACAGTATCTAAAGTGCTTCCAGTGAAGAATTCCTCCTGTATTCTGTCTTCACTTGTGGTTGTTGAAAAATATTTAAAATAGATGCAACAATCATGTGCTTTCATGTGCAATTGGAGCCTACCCATGCATGGCTGTTCCCTAGTCTGTCCTGTGTGAAGCCTCAGGAGTGTCTGTCAGATACTCTTCCCTCCAGCTATTAAGGCTGGAATGTGGTTTGAGCCCTTGCTTTGAGTACTGGTGCTTCTGTGACTTGGTTTCCTGCACCTGCTCAGACTTGGGTTATGATTGTCATAGTCAAACACTGACTAATGTGTACAAGATTTAAGACTGAAGCTGCTTGTCATTAAAAGAAACAACCATGCTGAGGTCCTCTAGCAGCAGCTGAGTGAATGTGGCTCTTGAATGCCTGAAAGTGAATTATAAGGCCTCAGAGTTCATCTGACAAACACTTCAGAAGGCTGAAGTCTGTCCTGACAGCAAGTCTGTCCTTACAGCACTCTGAGTGTGTCTGTAAGCCTGGAGAAAACTTACAGGAGCTGAGCTTCTGTCTAATCCAGTGAAACATCTGGATTGCATCATTCACATCAGACACTTTAAAAGCTTCTTTTCTTCTAGAAAACACTGAGGCTGATGTAGAAGCTGCCCCAGGTCAGAATGAAGAAAAATCCCTGCCTGCTGCACCTGTTCCTAGCCCAGTAGCACCAGCACCATCCAGGAGAAATCCACCCGGTGGCAAGTCCAGCCTAGTCCTTGGTTAAAACTTTCCCTTCCTGACTGTTTTGAACTCGTGTCTGTTTCTTTCCCCCATGCTTGTGAACTGCACAACTTGAGCCTGACTGTTCATCTCGAATTTCTTTCATTAAAAAGAAGCACTTTATGTACTCCATCTTTTTTTTTTTTTTTTTTTTTTTTTTGAGATCAAGGGTTTCAAGGGTTTTTTCCACTTCTGTCCTGTGTTTCCCCCAGATCTACTGGAAGTGACATGAGTGTTTTCTAGTGATAGACTTGAGGGAAAGCTTTATGAAGTATAGTAACGTCATTCAAAGGAGAGTAGCTTGGTTCTAAGTGTGCTTAGAGGGTTTTTGTACTGAGATTTTTTTTTTATTTTTTTTTTTAGAACCCCTTAGCTTTACAAGGTTCTAGAATTAAACAGGCCAGCAAACAATCAGCAAGAGCAGTCCCTTCCTCCACATGTGGGATTTGGGGGTGTCAAAGGCTTCATTGACTACATGTGGTAAATGCCTTCAGCCCTGCTGTGCCATGTAAATTGTGAAGTGGTTAATGTACACCATGCTGCCTTGACAAATTTAAAAATCTTGACACTGGACTACTGTGAAGTGCAGGGTATGTGCCAAATAGAGGGCTGATGACCAGAGCCACCTGGCCTAATGCTAGGAGGGGATTTGTTCGGATTTTATTAAGTAAAGGTGGAGTGGATCTTATGAATAAATAAAAACTACAGGGCATTTTTTTTACAACTGACTCAATGCTGTGCATGATTATGCTGGTGCTTGACCATGAGGTGAAAATCTCATCCTTCAAAGTGTGTGTTGTAATTTCACAAAGCTGGACTGTTGCTTAAAAGTAAATAATATAGAAATTTTGAAGCAGTGTTTCCTGTGTGGGTTTTATTTCATGGGTTTGCTTTTGCTTTGCTCTCAGCTGCCCTTGTCTCTGCCAACCTGCCCTGCTCTAACAGGTGGAATGCAGCAAAGAGGAGGGTTTTACACCTGGCTTGAGGGGCACCCTCATGTGCCATCTTCATCAGAAAGTGTCTGGCTTACCTCTTCATTTTTATGAAATGTTAATTTTCTAGAGCAGAGGAACACGGAAAAAGGCTTGATATAGAGAATGTTTTATATAAGTTTATATTTAAAATATATTTTCCAGAACATAGAGGGAGGTTTGTTCTCAAAAAATAAAAATTAAAAAGAAATTAGACCCTAAGAGGTGAGAAGGGAGGAAAGGAGAGGAAACCGAAGTTCTGTGTCCTGGGAGGGATCTGCTGCAGAATAAGTTGAAGCAGTGGATTTGTACTGAGCTGTTGTGTCTGTTGGAGTGAGTGTGTCACATCCACCCTGCTCCTGCCTAAAAAATACCCTGGTTTTCCAACTCATTTTTAGAAAAATCCCAGGCTTTATAAAGCTGATTTGCTCTGCCAGGCTTCTCTCCTGCCCCTGGGGGTGTGGAGTTCCTTACAGCTGACACACAGTATGATCATGTGTCTGATCATGTCTGTCTGTATCCTGGACCTGGGAGGAGGAGGAGAATAATGAAATTCTATTTAATTTATTTCTGTTTAGTTCTATTTACTTTTTGCAAGCTCTCCCATCAGTGCAACTTGGTTGCTCCATGCTGCTTGCCGAGGCTTTGACCACCCTTCTCTGGGAGCAGGACAAGCCACAAAGGTGCCCAGAGGCATCGAGATGCTCCCTACCTCTGTCCAGCGCTACCGGGTGCTGCCGGAGCCCACCCGCGCTCCTCGTGGGTGCGGGCCCGGGGGTCCCCGCCCCATCTCATGCATATTCATACTCATACCCACGGTCCCGCCCCGCTCTCGCGGGGGTTGCGGAGCCCGGGGCAGGCGGCGGCATGGGCGGCGGGGCCGGTGCGGTGCGGGTTCTGGTGGACATGGACGGCGTCCTGGCCGACTTCGAGGGCGCGGTGCTGCGGGGCTTCCACGCCCGGTTCCCCGGAGAGCCGCGGGTGGAGCTGGAGGCACGGAGGGGCTTCTCGGTGCGGGAGCAATACCGCAGCGTGCGGGAGGACCTGGGGGTGAGAGCGGGGCCGGGAAATGGGCGGGCTGCAGCCTCTTCCGAAAGCTTCCCCTCCCTCTCTTCACCCCCTTGCACCCTGCTGTGAGCAGGGGAAATCTCCCCTTCTGGGTATGCAAAGCCGAGGGGAGGGTGGTGGTCTCTCTCTCTCTCTTTTTAAGGGGTGCTACAAAGGCTTGTTTCATGCTTGCAGCCTTAATTTGTATAGCAATAATTAGTGACTTCTTCCAGGAGGACTGCCAGCCCTTTACAAAGAGGTATGTGTGTGGGTATTAGCAATGAGTGATTCTCTCATAAAAATTAACTGGATGAAACTGTTTGCTGAACTTGTCTTCAGCTCTTTCTTTACTTACTGGTGAGTTGCTCTTGCTACTCAGCAGTGGTGGTAACTCACCTCTGAGTACTCTGCAGGTGTTAATGTAGCTCCATAGCAGGACAGGAAACATAAATTTTATATATGGGTTTTATACAGCTAATAAAGCCCCATATGTAGATCATTTATATCATTCTGCATGCTCTGACAAGCTAAGTGCACAGTAGGTAAGTGATCTGGAGCAGTATGTAAAAAGCTTGTTGTACACCCTATATCCGTGCAAATTGTTGCTCTTTTTAGTGTTTGCTAATGGCTGAATATCAGAGATATTTGCAAGGTAAAATAAAAAATACCATTAATCCAGACTTAGTGGTTCCTTCTGGTTGCCACAGGGCAGTCAGGGACTCTCTAAGAAACCAGAATGGGTGCTGATCCAGGCTGTGCTGTATGCTTTTCTCTGAGATGTTCATTGCTAACTTTAAGGTCCTGGATGGAGCCTGTATTTTTTCACTGCTAAGAAATGACAACTCATTCATTTCCCTCCTGTCCCATAGTGAGGTACAGGATCCTGCACCACTGTGACAGCACCAAGCTTGAATTGATGCTTGAAACTTCCCAGGGCTAGTAACTTGTAAATATAGGGAGTAGACATGATTTGTTTATAATTTTATATAAACAAATAGGATTTATTGCTTAAGTGAGTATTTCTTAAGTAAATCCCACTTACACACACTGATAAAAAAGCTGCAAGTAATTTTAAGAGATTGTGGCTTTTTATTTGTTTTTGTTCAGAAGGTCTACAATGTGATCTGTCCTGAAAGTTATGTTCTGTTCCTGGCATTCCCATTCCCTAATTTGGTTCATGCTCATCCTGTTTCTTCCCAGACCCTTAGGTGTGTCAATGGAATAACCAGATAACTGCTTTGAATCCCACGGAGCTCAACAGTGGTAGAAAGCACTTATCTTACTGCTCCTGATTAGCCTGGCTTCCTAAGGAAATGAGGTTTATCTGGTTGTATTGTGTGTCTGTCTCCTTCAGCAACCTCTGGATCTCTGGGATGATTTAGGTACATTTGGCAGAGAAATAAGGGTTTAAATATTTGAAGCATCTCTAAGTTTTATGCAAATATCACATCTGGTTAAAAAGAGAGGCCTTGTTAGTTCTGCCTGTGGTGCAGGAGTGCCAGCTCTCCTTGCCCCCAGCTGCAGAAGCTTTGGTAGGAACCTCCAGCCCAGACACAGGTTGTTTTTTTTTCTTTTTCTTTAATCCTGTTGATCAACAGTTTCGCACTGTAAATCTATTTCACTCTCAAAGTGCTTTGCTCAAGACTTTCTTTACCATTCTTGCCTATCTGGTCTCCTGTGTGTGTAGCAATTTATTGATGGGGATTTATCTCCCAAGCATTTAGGATGTATTACCCTGTCCCAGAGAGTTTAAAAAAAGGGTTTAACACCTCCAGTGGTGGCAAGAATTTCTAGAATTATTTTCAGTACTGCAAATGGGAAAGCTTAGGGGTAGGTGTAATTTCCCCAGTTTTGAATTTATTACCTTGCTCATGGAAGTTAAAAACAAATGTTGAACAAGAAAGAGAATGAGGAAGAAAATAATTTTGCTTTTTTTTTCCAGTAACTTTTGACAAATGGCTTTTGGTTTCAAGTCATGAAATCAGATTTCTCTTTCCAGCAAAGCCAGACTTTTTTTGTGTTGTATGGAAACCTGCCAGTTTCTGGTGTCTTGCTGTAGGATGAAAGAACTTTCAGACACAAGACCTGATTCTGCAATTCAATCTCCTTGGGAAGAGCTCCAGGGAATTGTTGCTGGGATCAGTGAAGCTTTTCATGGAAACAGAGGTCTGGGTAGATCTGATTGCTACATCTTCACCCAGACTCCTTAACCTCTGCTGATTTGCATGTGAAACCAGGCAGTGCCTCCAAATTTATGGCTGCTGATTTATGAGTATGTGTAAATGATGATAGCTGAGTGATCACCATCATCTGGGAGACTTGCTTAATTCTGACTCCTCATTGCTGCTTAATTGAAATGTTTTTTATGTTGATGTTCTGCTGATATAGAGCAAGGAGACCATCAGCTGGACTACAAAGCAGTCTTGTACAATTTCTAAGCAAAGGCTGCCAGCCTGCCTTTGGAGAATACTTACCCAGAACAAAGTTTTCCAGATTGTTCAGTGCCATGGGAATATAAAATTTTAATGGTTGTCAAAAAATGCTGGCTCAGGACCTCTGGAGTTCACTATATGACCCCAGCAAAGGTAAGATTCATGTCTGTTAGGGTAGGAGAGATAGTGGAAGCTTAACTGCTCTCAGAATGATACTTAGACCTGGAAGTGGACTCAGCCCTTAATGCTCCTGGGACACTGCTGCTGCTGTGTGTGCTTTGTCATGGTGGGTTGGATGCTAAAAGGAGCTGTCTGCTGTGACCTGTACGGAGTTAACACAGGCCACTGAACAGTGTGTGCTGTCCTGGCCCCTCTGCTGAGGACAGTAATTAGTGTGGCCATCACCCTGCCCTTTTTGTTCTGAAGGAGGAGAGCTGCTAGACAAGACATGTGTCTGCTTACTCATTCCTGAGCCATAAACAAATTTCAGGCAGATGTGACTGAGGAGCAGGTGCCTCAGACTCATCTCTTTGATTTTCACAAGAGTTAGGAGAGAGGCCTGCTGGAAAGGGGTGAGGTGTGAGCTCTCCCTCTCTTGGGCATCAGCAGATTGAGCTGCAGGTGAGTGCTGTATTCCTGGTGCTTACTCATGGAGCAGCTCTGCCTCCTCACTCCTAACAAACCACCAGAGAGTTAACTTCTCATTCTTGTGTGCCTGAGCTGGATTTTTCTTGGAACCCTAAAAGGTGAGAAACTTCATAATCAACTCTTGGTGAAGCATCACCTCACTCTAGAGCACTGCCCCTTTGATGGCTGTTACACATGGGGTAACTGGGCAACTGTTTTGCACAGAGCCTGAATAAAAGCACAAGCATCGGTAATGCTCCTCCTGTCTCTTGCAGGCAAAGGTAGCCAGTGTCTATGAATCACCTGGCTTCTTTCTAGAGTTGGATCCAATTCCAGGAGCCCTTGAAGCTATGCAGGAGATGATCCACATGCAGGAGTAAGGACACTTTGCATGCTGCAACCCACTCCTATTATCTTATGTGCTTTTCCCTGACTGCTAATGGAGGCTGTTTCTTTTCAGCACTGAAGTGTTTATTTGCACAAGTCCTCTCCGGAAATACGAACACTGCATCGTGGAAAAGGTGGGAGAGAATTTTTTTTCCTGGTTTTGCTCAGTTTTTAATGCTGCTTTTTCACAGCCTTGCAATTTCCTACCACCCAAATCAGAGTCACTCACTAGCAAAGCCTGCAGCTGTTGCAGGCTGCCAGGCTTCCCTGAGATCTGTCCAAGGGGCAGCTGCCCAGGCACAGAGGAATAGTTAGGATGGGGAAGCTTGTCATGCCCTATGGTGCCAGCCTTGCTGTGGGGCAGGTGAGCCCTGTGCTGCTGGAGCTGGCGTGTGACACTGCTGCTCCAGCTCTGTCAGCACCTGATAGCACAGAACTGTTGAAGCATGGCTGGGTAAGATAAGCTTGGCTGTCAGTATGGCCCATAGGGATGGGACATTCCTGTGGGATTCCATACTGGAGGCTCCTCAACCCACAAAACCTTATTCTGTCTAAATCCAGAGCCTGAGATATCTGGCTCTCCTGTGAGAGGCCATGCTGAGTTAAGAGGAGGCTGTAGTGTTGGAATTAGCCTTATTTGACACTGGCACAGGAACAGAGGGGGGAATCTTAATAATTGAAATGATCTAGATGGGTACAATCGACATGTTCTGGGCAAGCAGCCAATGCTGCTGGACTACAATTAGGCACAGGAAGCAGTGTGCTGAGTGAAGGCTGTTACAGGTACAGGTGAAGTCAGTGTCTTGGGCCATAGCCAGGCTCCGTGGCAGGGATTCACAGGCATAGATGCAGGTTTCTGGGCGAGAAGTTTGCTGAACGAGGGCTGGTCTGACCAGGGAAATATGCAATCTGAAAGTACAGCAGAATTTTCTCATTTCTCACCTCTGCAGTACAAGTGGGTAGAAAAACATCTGGGACCTGAGTTTGTGGAGCGGATTATTCTAACCCGAGACAAGACCGTCGTCTCGGCTGACTTGCTGTTTGATGACAAGGATACCATTAGAGGTTTGAAAGGCATTTTTATCACTTGCTGTTAGCTGAGGGGAGGAAGAGTACCAGTTGACTCCAGCTTTCCTTCCTTGGCCTCCCCAGGTGCTGAGCTGAACCCGAGCTGGGAGCACATCCTGTTCACCTGCTGCCACAACCGGCACCTCCAGCTGCAGGCACCGCGCCGGCGCCTGCTCTCCTGGGAGGATGACTGGAAGGCCATCTTGGAAAGCAAGCGTAGGCAGTGACACAGAAATGGGATGCTGTGCTCTTCCCACTGCCCAGGCAACAACCCACCCACCCACTGGCAGGGAAATCTGTCCCCAGGAGGCAGCCAGTACCCTTACCCTGAGCACCCTCATGCAGGCAGGGGATCCATCACGATAAGAAATGAGCTGCCCATTGGATGTGCTGCAGAGCTGACTCCTCCCCAGGTTTCTGGAAGGCTGCATTGAGTTTATTACCATAGAGTTTGGATGTTTGCTGTTGGTGAAGAGAAACTATAAAGTACAAGCAGTTGTGGGTTGTTTCTCACTTGTTGCTTTCTTGTGTGCTTGTGCTTTTAGCCTTACTCCTGTTCGTTTTGGGCTGACTGAGGGAGGAGGGGAGAAAAAAAAGAGGAAGAAATAAAGCTCTGAAACTTGAGCAGACACAGCATGGGTGCCTGTCAGGGAGCACTGTGCTCAGCAGCCAAACCCTTTTAGATTTTATGTATTTAGCCACCCTGGGTTTTGGGTTGCCTTCTGTATCGCTGGCTGATAATGAAACAAAGAGTGAGCTGGCTTCAGTTTCTGGCCCATGTGCATGCACAGTGTGGGCAAAGGCTGGGCTGCAAGTGCTGTGGAGAAAATGTATGGGATTAAACAAAACTGTTTACACAGCACTTAAGTTAATGTTTTATTAAGGGAAGGTTTTACAAGACAGTGGTTCTTAGGAGCCAGAATACCATGAGCCTTTTTTTAAAAATCTTCACCTTTTTCACCACTGGTAATGAAATAAAAACAGCTTCCTACTTCCAATTTATGGGATGGCTACACCTGCCCTGTGTGGTGATTTAATAGCTAGATGCCTATGCCATGATGATAGGATGGAGTATTTAGTACCAGAGGGGCACAGTGAGATTGCAAACTGCCATGGCAGGGAAGCACCTTCTTTCTTGAGCAGGAAGAACAGTTTATGTGATATTGCAAAGTCATTTGAGTTGACACTGAAGAGGAGAGCTGCAGCAAGACCAGCCAGGAACTGGAGCTGGATATAAGCTGCCCAATAACCTAAGCAGAAAAACCTCCAGTTTCTGGGAAGGGTTATTTGTCAAAGCTGGGTGCTAGGCTGTACTTGGCAACCTGTCACGATCTGTTTTGTTTTAAATACTTGCTTGCAGTTTTAGCTGTGTGCTTGGCCTGACATGGTAGTGCCATACCAGCCTCTTTATTAACTAAAACCAGTGCTGGCATGACCAATTTCTCTTTTCAGTGTTGTTTTTGACACAGTCTTGCCCTGCTGAGCAGAAAGCAGAGGCCTGGGAAAACAGCTCCACGCTGCTCTGACAGCTTCAGTCCTTGGGGAGGGGAATCCCCACCGCTGTGTGTTTGCTTAGATTCTTGGCCTCTTCCACTTGCAGTGGAGTGCAGTAATCCTCCAGAAAGATGGTTGCCAGGTTGCTTAGTCTCCTGCTGGCTGAGAGAGAGAAGCGAAGCATGCACTCCACCACAGGGAGAGCTGTCGTCTGCTGGCGCGACTGTGTGGTGGTCAGGTACATCAGGGTGGTGACAGCTGACATGACTGTCTCCTCGTTGGAGCTGGAGAGGCAGTTGATGATGGGCTCCACCCCGTTTGCCTCCAGGATGTAGTCTTTGTTGGTTTTATCCAGGCACAGGTTGCAAAGACCTCCTGAAACAACAGAAGAAAATGGTCCAGCACATGCAAGACCAACTCTTCTTTCCACAACCTCATCTTCTTCAGCAAATTCACTGCTGATCCGTTTTTTATAATACATTAATGAGCATCCAGATTTTCTGTGTGATTAGGATGGAAAATAATCTTAAAGGCTTCCTGGGCAATATTTTCTTGATTCTTTCCATAGATTTTCCATATGAATGTTCCTCCTCTATGTCATTAGAGGGCACTGTACTGCTGGACTTAACTTACATCTTTCACAGAATGAAGAATTCCTTCATTATTTAACCCTAAGTGAGGTTACAAGCCAGCATTTATTACAAATGTTGTAGAAAAAATAGAGAACAGCAATAACAGTATTTAGCCAAGAGGCATAGAATGTACTTGAAGCTTAAGATGCAGCCATACCTTGCTGCAGCTGACCCATAAGCCTCAAAAATCAAATATATTTATTATAATCTCATGGAATCACTCAAAATAAGGATCTGTCCTCTTGGCTTATGTTCAGAGCATAATAAATCATTGTAAGGTGGTTCTTCAGAGTACTTATTAAAAAGTTTAAATGAAGTATTCTCCAAGACGGTTTTTTCATAGTAGAATGATAATAGTGGACCTGTACATCATACAGGACAACTGTATTAATGCCTGCTTCCCTATAGGAGACATTTTGTGAGCCATTTATCTAGTCCTTATGTACAGTCTTTCTAAAAGAAAGTTTCTTTGCAGGAAGGATCTTTTCTAAGCATGACAGCTGTATCAGGATGAAGGGGAGACACCTCCCTCCTCCCTCTCACCCCCTTCCACATTTTCTCCCCTAAACGCAGCCTCAGCATCCCACCATGGGACTGCAGGGAGGAGCTGAACCACCCCCCCCGAGTGTCCCCCGCCTGTCAGCCCCTCACCAGGGTGTCCAGGGCAGTCCTTACCAATGGCAAATTCCACCAGGGATTCGTTGTCTTCGGTGAGCGCGTCAAGGAACAGATCCAGGACCTGGAGCTGACGGAGGTATTCGTAGTTTTTGGGATCGTAGGCGAAGTTGGCCAGGTTGGCCAGGACCTGCTCCTTGGCCTCTGCAATGAAGAAGCATCAGGGACGTGAGGAAACGCAACTTAAACGCGAGGACTACCAGTGAGCAGCAGTGCCCGGGGGTTACCTGGGCTGTCCGTCACCTGGAACTCGGTGACCAGGGCCTGCAGGTACTCCAGCCGACCCAGCTCCATCCCGGACACACCGGGGACAAGATGCCCCAAGCTCAGCGGCTACGGACAGCCAGTGCCTGTCAGACACTCGCCCAGGCTCTCCCTTCGCCCGGCAGCCCTTCCGCAGGCCTGGACGCGATCGCTGCTGACTCGCAGAGCAACCCGTGCGGTACCGAGCCCTCTGTCAGCCGCCATTTTGTGGGCGTGCCGTCCGCCATTTTGTGGGGGTGTGGCGGCAGATCCCTTGTCGCCTCAGGGGAGGGGAGTGGCTTCTCCTCTGCCGGCACCTCTCGGCACCGTGTGAGTCCCCGGTTCGGCTGCTGGGAGGCGGCTGCAGGCGGGGAGGGAACCCGGTGCCCGCTGCGGTTACCCGGGACGTGCGGGGGGCGGCAGACAGGCGCAGGGGGTGCTCGCTTTTCTCAGGGCCATTCGCTGTAAATAAATGAGGGGCGTCCTTGTGTGTGGCCAAACTTTAAACACTTGGTTCTAGAAGCGAGAGAGTTATTCACTCAAAAAATTTTTTTCACGTGTCTTTTTTTTTCTTAATTCCTGCTCGGTTCCCATCTCGCTGCCCTTCCAGGTTCTCTGTGGAGTGAACTGGGGAGAGGGGGGGGGTAAACCCCAAGATGCTGCCCAGGATAAAGGGTTTGGGGTGAAGCGGTTCTGGGCCGAGCTGCTCATTGGGTCTGGGGTTTTCTGCGGGTGTTCACCATGGTACAATACGGGACACGCAGGTGGTAAAGTGATGGCTGGGACAGCAGGGAGGGAGAGATGCTGGAGGGAGTAAAGATTTTGGTCAGCTTCACCTTCAGCATGGTTGTGTTGTGGGTAAGGGACAAGCTGAGGAAAAAGGTAAAAAGAGGGCACAATACATGCATTATGGTAATGTAAATTACTTGGAGGGGGGGGGGGGAACAAAGTGAAATAAAGAAGTAATTAATTAAACCAGCCCAGGTAATTGCACCTTGGTTATGCAGTGCTCTTTCCTGGTTCTGCACTGGCACAGTTCCAATGAAACCACAGTGGCTGTAAGCCCTGCAAGTGGATTCATCTGTGGCTGTGTCAGGTAAAATATATAAGGTAAAGGTGCATAAACGTTGAAAACTGTGTGCATGTACTCTGCAGAAAGTTGTGTTGCTTTTATTGAACCAATTAAATGCACGGAGGTTCTTCAGTAGAAAAGGTAGGAAGCAGGCTGTGAGCCAATGTTGTCTTTTGTATTACCTCAAATACAGTTGATTTTCATATAGAGTAATTTTAACATGGACTGACCCACGAAGTGTATGGCATCAATGAGAAGCATGGTGGGCTGTTTTCCTGCCATACACATCTGGGTACACTAAAATATCTGCCCATGGCCGTATTAAAGACAAAAATGAGGGAAGAAGCTGCACTGAATGCAGTAATGATAAATCTTTTAAGATTGCAGTGGTGTGGGAAGAAAGAGAATTTTAAATAAAGGCATTTATTTCCACCTGGAATGTATGAAAGTTTATAAAAGTTTAACCTAGCCATGTGCTAGAAATTTCAACTCTTATCATAATTACCAGTTGAAGCTGCTATGTGTATGTGTGTGTTTATAGGTGTGTGTATGTATAAATATATGAAAATTATCAGCAAAGATGCTAGAGACTCCTCTATTGGAAGGCTTTGCTATTGTATTAACAAATCTCTTAATATATGCCTTTGTAAGTGGTAAGTGTTGACATACTTTAAAGCCACATCTGTCATTACACAGACAGCAAATGACTAATGTGAGAAAATAGGAGAGAAAGCAAAGGCAGAGGAGCTAGTCAGCACAAAGAAGTGATTCAGGATGCTGCAGTTGACTAGGGAGTGAAAAACAGTATTTATAGAGGAAAAATGCAAGGACTTGTGTTTGTGCGTACTAGATCTGTGCTCAGTCCATTGAATTTTTCATGCACAGAAGCAGCAGGAGTTTGTCCCCTGGAGTGGTTTCACAGGGAACAGTGTTCAGGACAGTGTTTCTGCTTCCTGGGTTTCAGGTGATGCATCTCCAGGTGAGATATCACCAGGAGGATGGGAACACCTGTACTTCTCTTCCTGGGAACTGCAGGCAGTGCTCATTCCAGCCTTTTTGTCCTCACTGGGTTTACACAAAGGTGGTCAAGAGAGAGGAGAAACATTTTCCATTGGAGCTGCCTCCTGGAGGAGACTTTGATAACATCATCTCCTGGTTTTGTAATCCTCAGAGACACTCTGCTTACACCACTCTGTTACCATCCCAGTGTTTGTTGTCCTTGTGCTGACTCTGGGGAGTTTGTCCTGATCGTCCAGAAAGATCACCTGGCAGTGAGCAGGGTTGGCTGGGGTATGTAACCCTCCTACTCAGGCTCCTTATCCAGACAATATTGGCTCTGTTGTTGGGGAGTCTGAAGGCTCCAAGCACTTGTTGTTTGCCACAACAGTCAGCACAGAATGGGCTCGTGTAGCTGGGGGATTGGCAGCTCCAGGAGTCAGTCCTGTGACACTGATAGGACACTGAAGTTGGAATTCAGTGGTTTTGTCTCTAGTAGCTGTGTCTTTTCTTGTAGTTGCTGGCCAGGTCTACAAACAGCATGCCAAGCTCCTCATTTAAGTGATTTCACACTTCTGAGGTGTTTTATAATGTGCACATTTACCGTGAGAATGTGTAAGTTTACCTGTTGTTTGGGGTTTTTTTAATTAAACTTTTTTTTCAAGAATTATACTTGCAGAGTATTTATGCAATATTTCAGTGTGAACTTCCTGGTGAATGTTTCATTGCAGTAAGGAAAGGAAGGTGCTTGTTTCCAAAGTGCATACCTTGCAAGGCTAATGATACTTGAAATTGTAAAGGGAGCAGGAAGAGGTAAGAGGGGACATGGGGAGTGAGGGACATTTGTTTCTGATCATTTTTTCTTGTTCTGCTGATTCTCGGAGTTCTGTAACCTCGTATCAATGTTTGTCCATAATTAAAGCCAGGTTTATTTTACTGTATGTAGGTGTTAAAGACACTGCTTCAGAGGGTGGGTGGTGGCAATTGAACTGTGGTTGCATTCTGCAGTGGGACAACCTTAAAATAATTAAAAGAACTTTTATCGGTTATTATTTCTTCTGAGCCTCAAGATTCTTAAAGATGAAGTATTACTGCTCCTGTATGATGGCTGGTGCTGAGTCTGGAAAAAACAAAAAGCAGTTCTATACAGCACTCTTCTAACTCTCCATCCTAAACTATCTTGCACTGCTGTGTCCAGGTAAGAAACAGTCAAAACAAGGATTTCTTGGCCATGTGTAGGAGGAGGTGATCTCTGTGTCAGTGTCAGTGGGTGAGTAGCCTTTTTTTTGCTTCCTTTGTTTTGCAAGCAGAAGTCTAAATGATGAGCAGAAATCATTGCAGACGGAGCAGCTGGGTCCACAAAGGAGGTGCATTCTATGGCTCTTTTAACTAACTTTTTTTTCCTGTGATAAATTTTGATGGGTTGTAGCCAACACCATGTCTTGCCTGTTTTCCTTCGGGCATCTATAGCATGTCCCCTTTGCAGTGGGAGGATCTGGGACAACATGACCCCGTATTTATGGGAGAAAACAGAAAGGGAATGTAGAAAGGTAAACAGAATTTTAAATTCAAGGATTACATGCAGAACAAATGGCAATTTGTTCAGCTTCTTAGCTGTTTTATTTGCAATAGCTAGAACAGCTTTGGGGCTTGATCCCTCTTCGTTGGTTTATTTGAGAGAAGAAAAGTCCCACCTTTTTCCTAGGAACCTAGAGCAGTCCTGTTTCAGTAAGCTGAGAAGCAGCAGTGCCTGTTTGCTTTGTAATTGTGGACCATGTAAGCATTACACAGGTGAATTAACATGTGGCTAGATTAGATATATGTCTGCCACTCATCATCTTTCTTAAGTATAAGAATATATTTCATAAGTTTGATCAGGAAATGCAAAGCCTACAGGTTTGGTAATCCTTGAGCAGTACTGAAATACAGATACTATCAAGTGGTGGGAGCAGGAACCTTTCTGAAGGGTCCTCTTCAACTGTGAAAGCCATTTGTGAAGCCATTGTAGTCCTGGAAGACCTGGGAGTCAGTTTTCACTGGTTTCATCAAGTGTAATTTTTTTTGGTTGGTTTGTTTGTTTTGTCTTTAATGAAAACTGTGGTTTTGCTGCTAGGAATTTGATATAACAGTTCTCAAGATAAGCACTTGAGTTGAGTTGAAAGCTGTTCCTTCCATTTCACTCCCATTTTATGCTTCTCTCTTTCTGATGGTTCTAAATGTTGAGTGATTTTCATCTGCAGTGCTTTGTCAGATCTGCTTGGCTTCTGTCAGATCAAGAATGATACAGAATATAAACAGTTTGCAACTCAAGCAAATGCTGAGTGATGCTGAAGGAGGCTGGAGGTTGATACAGCTCTAATCCAAGTACTTACAAGGGTAACTCTCAGGAGTGTAGCACGAAAAACCATTTACAGTCAAGGCTGTTTGGGTATGAAAATCAGTAACACTGATTCTTCTCAGAATATTTACCCCACAGATTTTATTTTTTTTTTTTATGTTATGCTTGTGCTTATAAGAGATGTAAGTTATGCTTGTGCAAACCTGTATAATGAGAATGCTGGTGTGATTAAGTCTGAGCATCTATCTCTAAGGTGTTACATTAATTTACACAAGAAAGGGTCTACAGTGGCTGTGAATTTGGCACTGTATAAGGATTAATACACTTTTTCTATAGTCTAGTAACACCCCTGAGTTTCTCCATCCCCCCACATGGGTCCCCATTGGTGCTGGAAAGAAGTGTATCTACATGAGTCATGAGCCCTGTTTTATGATATATCAAGAAGCACTTGAGATATCATTAGTTATACAAAGCAGGTGCTCTAAAGTTTGGTTATTTTTTTATTTTTGATGCTCTGGAGTTGAATCTTTGAAGCTCTGAAAATGTCCTTGGCATGAAGAACTCATACCTCATAGAAGAAAATATTTTAACTTACTAGAGACTTGAGTTCTGCAACCCATGCAGCAGCCTCTATGTAATATTTAAAGATGTGGAAAAGAATAACACACTTCCTGTGGAAAGTGCTTGTCTTGCCACCCCCAGTGTGGGGTAGCAAACAGGAAACTTCATATAAATCTGCACCAAAATTCCATGTTCAAGGCAATAATACTTCTTTGTGAAAGAGTTACACTGTACAGAGCCACTAATACCTATGGTCCAGTGCTACCAACTCTGCTGAATGTGAAATTCCAGTGATTTCTTAAAGGCCCTGACTAAGACCAATGGAACTGCCCCAGCTTTTGTCTCTCAGAGCTGGTTACCATGGCTGTCATTCCCTGGTTTGCTTTGGGAAAGCAGAGTTCCCTTTGTCCTTTGGCTCTTTGGCTGGCTCTGGGTTCTGGGCTCAGCCCATGGTTCTGATCACTCACATGGAGCCTGACACAGCCCCACGGGGTGGAAGTGCAGGGCAGAAGGATGCTGCCAGTTGTGGAAAGCAGACACTTGTTTCCTTATCTGCCATCAGTGCTGGCCCCTGTGCAGGTCTCCTAATTGTTTGTGTTCCTCTCTTTTTTTCCTTCTCTTTCTTTTCAGATGCTGGTGATGTACATGACTGCTGGGGGGGGTTGGCTCTCAGGCTGTGGTTCAGATGGCATTTCATTGTATTGATACCTGGAGGAATTATCTAAAGGTACTTTTGAAGCCTCTTTCAATTTGGTTTTTTTTTCCAGAGTGCAGAAACTGAGCCCCATGAATAATGCAGCTGATATCAGGAAGAAACTGGAGTTGTAGAAGACATAGTGGAAATCACTAGTTATGTCCACCAGGAGACCTGGAATAGAAGCCACAGCTTAGTTGAAGAGAAAGTGCATATTAAAGGCAACTAGGTGACATTTACATAAATGTTAAACCTAAATCATTCATCAGACTGACAAAAGATAAGCATTCACAGATGAATTCTCTTCTCAAGAGACTAAAGTTTGTTTGGATTTTTTGTGGTTGCTTCTTAGGTGATGTTTCTGTAGAAAATCTTTCCCAATACACGAAAAATCAGGAAAGGAAGGCAAAAATAACTTTTTCCCAACTTGCTGATTCATTTTGTTTGCTCTGCAGAGGACCCCTGTGCCACTGCCATTGATTGGATTTAGTAATATGTGGCCCTGTTACATCCCAGGTCAGAAAACAGAACAAATCAATAGAGAAATCTCTCAAAAATTGACATGTTTGGGTTTCTAAACCAAAAACTAAACCAAACGCTAATGGTGTATAATCAGGGAGAGGAAAATTCATAGCTCAGCAAGCATTATGCCTCAATATAAAACACTTAGAAGCATGATATATCAAGTGAGTAATTTAACAGCAATGTAAAAGATGGAAAGGTGATACACAGGTCAAAAATATGATGCCTTCTCTATGAGCATTATATATTTATATGGAAATACTGGAATAATGTTTGTTTGCTTGTATTCTTCAGGATTTGCAATGATTGTTTTCACAGAGCACTTTTCTTTTCTTTAGTAGATTTTAGAACTACAAATAGCAATGCAGCTGCTTTTACTGTACTTTGTTCTGCCCATCCTATCAGAGATCTCCATGTCATGTACCATGAAATATGTTATCATCCCATTCTTAAAGCAGACATTGTGTGCTGAATGGCCTACAAATTATTGTCTGGAGAAGAGAACTAAAGCCTAAATTGGGGATTCTTGCTCAGGTTCACATTTCTTGTTTGTTATGCTTTTGAATTTGCTGCTGTACTGAGCAGGTAACTCAGTGGCTTTTGGACTGAATTGTGAATAATTTATTGCATGGGGGGTCATAACTCCTTTCCTGTCTCCAGAGAAAAAAATTGAAAACTCTGGAACTCAGAAAGGAAGGTGAACAGCAGCTTGAGCTACAAGGCTTTTGAACAATGTGGGCCTGGTAATAATTCTGATCACAATTTGTTAATGGGATGTTTGCAGTTCCTTGAGACTTCATAGATAAACCAATGCAAACTAGCAATGACATGGTTCATAGACAGCAAGACCCTACCACAGAAACTCCTCTCTGTGCCTTGACATTGGCTGGAAAAAAAGCTCTCCTCACTCCCATGCCTATAAAACTGTCTGTAATTTTTCCAGCATCTGCTGTTGCAGCTGCAGACCCTCCTTCAGCTGTGACAAGGGGCTGATCAGTCCTGTCTGACTCTCCTTTGTAACTGGCTCCCTTTGTGTAACTCACCCTGCTTTGGAAATTCCTTCATTTATCTTCTTTCCCTCCAAACACTTTTCACCAGTGTCTAAACCATGGCTTTTCCCCCAGCCTGGCTTAAAACCTTCTCTCACCTGTGAGAGGGGGTCCAATGAGGAGCGTGATGCTCTCCAGGATAGTGAAGAGCCCCAGAGCACTTGAGAACCTGTCCATCTCCACCACATCCATCAGCACCTGGAAGGTGAGTGCCCCAACACCACTCATGGCTACACTGAGGATGACACAGTAGATGATGAGCACCCTGAACTCAGCTGAAATGACACAAATGAAGTTGCTCAGCCCGCAGAGGAACACAGCCAGGCTGAACAGGTAGATTCGTCTCCCTGTGAAGAGTCTGTGTCCTGAGAGCAGCCCTGTCAAAGGCCGTATGAAGATGTTGATGAACCCAATAACGGAGATGAGGAGGGCTGCCCTACGTTCCTCCACCCCATTCTGGACAGCATAAGGCACAAGGTAGATATGTGGTAATGCAAAGCCCATCATCATCCAGGTCACTCCAATTGTGTAAATCTGGTAACCTTTGTTTTGACAGAAGATGTCAAAAGCCAGGTACTTCTGCAGCAGCTGGAAGCATGCAGTCCTTCTGGTTTGCTGCTGGAACTTGGGATGGGAAGAAGATGGCCCATTGGACAGCTGTGCCCCGTCTGCTCTTCTCCCTGGCTCCTCTGCAGGCTTGGGTGAGTGCAGTGGTGATGCTGATGCAAGCTGAACAGGTCTCATGATGGCTCCACAAACACAACAGTTCAATAGTATTCCTCCAAAGATAAGAAAGGTGTTTCTCCAGCCCATCTCATCCAGCAAGTATTGAGAAAGTAGTGGCCACAGTGTGAAGCCAAGAGAGACCCCAGTGGATGCCATGGCATTGGCCAGGGTTCGCCAGCGCACAAAGTAGAAGCCCAGCACAGTCACTCCTGCCTGGAAACAGAAGCATGATCCCAGACCTAAAGGTAGGAATGAAAGAGGGAATGAGCACTCTGCCTCATCTTAAAGGATGAAAAGAGCCCAAGCCCAGGGTCTACCCATGGATGACTTAATCTGTAGAAGTGTTTCCTTACCTGTCAGGCTGTATAACCTCCAGTGATTTAAGCTCAGAAATCCCACACAAGGGATAAAGAAGTTTGTTCTGCATAAATTAAAGTACCTGTGTTCTTGGATATAATAAATATCCTGATCTGAGCTGGCATTTGGCTGGGGCATGCTGCCATTCCCACAATTGTTATGGAATAGTTAATTTAAAATTCATTTTTTTTATACCACATGAAACAAGCAGGGGCTGCTTTCCTGACACTGTCACTGGGGCTCAGGGAGTTACTCGTTTTCCTGTCTATGCAGTGGACACAGCTTAGCTTGTAAGATCAAACTGGACTGGTCCCAATGTAACCTGGCTGAAGAAATGAATTTCTCTGTGTTAAAACAAAACAAGGGTTGAACATCAGTCACATAGGAGAACTATTTGGAAAGGAAAAGTTCCCATATGTTACTTCTGTTCAAAACCAGCACTTTCTTTTGTTAGAAAAAGATATCTCCACGTTTCCTCAGGCTGGGAGTGGTGAAATACAAGCCCAGGGAACCTGGGAAGGACCTTGTTCTGAAACATTATGTTCCAAGACTGGAGAAAACCCTCCCTTCTTCAAGGACAAAAGGCTGATAAGCTACTAAAGGGAACAGACATCTTTGCTCTCTGTTTTGCCCTCTGGAGACCTGCACCTTTTCCCAGAGAGAAGCAGCACTTTCCAGTCAGCTTGGCTGCCTGAGGTGTGTGTTGAAGGATGAGTTTGGCTGCTCTGTGATTCCTGCTGTGCTGTGGGGCTTGTGTTTTACCCTGGTTCACAGATGAATGGAAAAAACCTGAGCACTCAGGACTCTTCCCCATCCCCCACCTCTCAAGTCAGGCACAAGCAGCTGGGTTCTCCTGTTCTTTGGTACTTACCAGTGATGAGGCCAGCTGTCAGGTAGAGCTGGCTGATGGACTTGCAGAAGGAGCTGGACACCATGCCCACCCCACTGAGGAGGCCACCGAGCATCACTACAAACCTGCAGCCAAACCGCTTCACCAGGATGCTGCAGAGGGGCCCTGGGAGCAAAGGAGCAGAAGGGGAGCAGTTAAGGAGCAAGGAAATGTTTCATACCTGCTGCACTTAATGTTTTAGCCTAAAGACAAACCTCGAGTGTTGTCCCAGCAGCAGCATGGCACACAGGAGCCAGGAAGAGAAAAGAGATTCCCTGATCCTCCCCAATGCATGGGCAGCTTGTTAGCTGAGGGGAAGGCTTCTCTGATCTGCTTGGGTTTTGGCCACTGAGGAGGATTTCCAAGGTTCCTTGTGATGGATTTTAGTTAGAACTCTTGGAAATGAAATGGAAGAAGGACTTTCAAGTGTAATTTTGTTCTCACGTGATATAATTCTGGGAATGATTTGAAAAAGGAGAGGACTTGGATTTCTGTGCCTCTGAATACAAGGTTCTAAGCAGGGTGATGTTTCTGTTTCACTCTCATTTCACTGTGTTTGTCAAACATTCTGTCACAAAATTGCCCTTGTTGTCCCACTACCTAGGTAAAACTCCTTCCAAGAGAAGACAGATTGAGTCTGAACTAACTCAGGAATGGCAGAAAACATCATTGAAGACGATTATTTGAAACTGGCTGGAGAGGTATGTTCGTGTCTGCATGGAATCAAGCTAAGCTTCAGGGAGCAGCATCCAAGCTGAAGCTTGTGGAGTCTTGCAGCTGTCCTGCAAATCAACTTCCCCAGGAAAATAATATGATGTTCTTGTCAGCACAGCTCTTTGCACATACCTGTCCTGGCATACCTGGCAGGGGTGGGTAGGTTTGTGTCCACTTCCCAGAGGACACAAGCCTAGGAACAGAGTGTGCATATCCCAGCTCCCACTTCCACCTCTGGCACAAGCCAAGGCAGCAGTGAGACCCTGTGCTGATGGACAGAACCCTGGGGTTTATCATGCACACACATTGCTGGCAGGCTGCTCTGGGGCAGAGTTATTTCATTAGAAAAAGCAATGAACAAGTAGGCAGGGAGGTATATGTTTAAGGTCAAAGAATTCTTTAATTTTTATAGAATTATGGTGAATTCAATGAGATCATAGTAAATTAGTTCACTGATGTAATTTATCAGCCTTCATTTTAGGGTCTGCAAAATAACTGTAAGGTTCAGAATTAGGAGTTAATCAGTGTAGGGAAAATAACCTGTGACATATTTGTGACATAAATCAATGTCTGGCTTGAAATAAAATCCACATAGTCAAGTGAACAGTGGAACATTATTGAAATTAGGAGTGCAGCTGCCTGTATTTTGATCTGCTTGGGAGATTTTCACCTCAGACTTCGACTGGCCTTTGAAAAAGTACTCAGCAAACTGGTGACTATTATTTTTCCTCCTGCTGAACACATTAGGACATTACTGCTGTTTAGACAAGCCAAGTAGCCAGGAATCTTAAACAGAACTCCAAAATAATGAGATTGGCTCTCAAAATCATATGGGTTTTTCATTATTTGCTCCTGTTACCTTGCTTTCTAGGTTTCAGACACTATTTCTCACTTGCCTGGGGATAGTCTGCTTTCCTTTGCAAAAATAATGCCAACAAAAGTGCTGCACTTGTATGAGTGCAAGTCCAGAGGGCAATGGGTGAATGAGTACCTGGAAATAGGAACCTACAAGGGTCTGAAGTCCTTTCAGAGCAGGCCATATGATTCTCAGGGCTCTCAAATAATTCTTTTAACAAAATAATCAGGAATAGCTTTTGCCTAGGAGCACAGCATGGGTAATGCAATATGTTTGGCTTAAGAAGTTATGAGCTATTGTTTGCACCCTGCCCTTCCCTGTTTCCTTCCACAGCTCTGCCTGCCCCAGGTTAACTCTGCACTCTCACACTGCACTGACCACTCTGAGCAGGGGCTGCTCTCTCCAGTCCCTTTCCTCTTTATCAATTTTATAAATTTTTACACCCTACCCCATCAGCTGCTCTGAATTAAAAGCAATAAAGGAGTAGAAGGGAGAGAAGCAGCTTTGAGGGACACTGGCAGCATGGCAGAATGAAATTCTGGGAAAGGTTTAAGTGCCAAGATGATGGATGTAGCTGGAGAACTGGAATCAAACAGAGCCTGGTCCACCACAAAGGAGCTCAGAAGTTGCAGCACAAGTCACACATGCCTGGCCTGAGTCAGGAGGCTTTTATCTCTGTGTTATTTGTTTGGTTGGGTTTTTTCTTCCTGGTTCATGGTTGTGTTACTCCTGGATTATGCTACTGGGAAACAAGAAGCACTGCTCTGCTGTAACAGGCTGCAACAGGAGACACAGCTGGCAAACAAAGTTAACAACTCTCTTGTAATTCACTGGCTAAGCCTTGATAAAATCTGTTAGTGAGTATAATTAACACGAAGTAGTTCTTGCCTTGCCTAATTTATATGTTTCAGATCTATTTTTTGGCTGTCGTTGTATTACCTTTTACTGTGGTTCCAGCCTCCTGCAAAACATTAAAGAAGATAACTGATATTTTTTTATGGATACTGCCAGACTTTCCTTCCTGGACATGTTGAGACTGAGCTGATGCTTAGACTATTTCCCAGAGCCAGCAGAGGTTCCATTTGGCTCCTTCCCACTAACCACAGCAGGACCTGTGGAGGTGGAGGGCAGCACAGGGAACACCCAGCAGGTTCCAAATTCAAAGCCTCAAGGACTCAGCTCTATTTCTGCTGACCTCCAGGGATAGTTCCTCCTCTAATTTGCTTCCTCTGAGGTCTATTTCCCTTTCCACTTTGCAATTCTGGACCCAACTGCTTCTGCCAAGGTGCAAACTCTCTCTTCCATATCAGATGGCTGTCAGCCAGGTCCTGCACGGGAGAGAGTGAACACAACCTTCATAGCACCACGACTCAGGGCTCTGCCTTTTTTTTTTTTTTTTTTTTTTTTTCCCCTTCATACTATAGTGTCACCTTTCACCAGCTTTAGAAGGGGGCAGGTATGAGCTCAGGGAGCAGCTCAGCTGCCTGGGCTTCTGGCTACCATTGGATACTCTTCTGCTTTTTCTTGGTGGAGTCTGTTTATCAAACAGACACAGCACTTGCACCTGGAGGGGTCAGCAGCAACATGGATCACTCGTTGGGAAGCCCTCGTGCTGCTGGGCATTTTTTTTCTATGCAAAAATATCTGTCTGGGGGAAGGATCTTGGGACCCTGTTCTGTGCAGCTCCCAGATTGTCTGTGAGGGGAAAAAACCCAGTGATTCACTCCCCTGCCTGCAAAGCACAACCCTCCTTCCATCCTCCTTCCCCTGGAGGGTACTGCCTGACCCACTTTCTTCATTAATCCAGCCAAGCTCGGTCCACCCTGACGCCTGCTTGGGTGTGCACTTGATGCCACTGCCCAAGGTGTTGTTTTTAACACTGCCTCAGCAAGTGGCCTGGGGGAATTTGGTTTTTGGCATCTTTTCATCCCTAAGGAACACAGCTGCCATGTGGCACAGGGAAGGTGCTGTGCTCTCCTGGACAGAGGATGAATCAAGGAAGCACCCAAATTCCAGTGCAACTTGCCAGCTGATTCAAAGAGCTGCTATGGATTAGTGGGTTAGTTCTCAGGGGTCTGGAGAAGCTGGGCTGAGAAAGGGATTAACCTTCTTTGACCAAGGGTGTTGGTTGTGTCTTAAAGTGGCAAAAGGCAGCTTGGTCCCTGTGAACACTTATCTTTGGAGTGTGTGATCAAAGTGAGATGCTGTGCGCTGCCAAGCAGCCACTCTGCTCAGACCTCCCCAGTCCCTTCCACTGCCTGCCTTAGTGAAATGTAGAAAATGCCCTCATGCTGGCCCCTGACCAGCTCCCCAGCCATGGGAAGCAGAGCAGAGCCCTCCCTGTGGCTGTCACTCACCACCTCCATGCAGCACGGCCACCATGATGGATGGGAACCACGACGTCTCGCTGTTGCTGGCCTGGAACTCATGCTGCAGGTCCTTGAAGAAGACACCAATGCAGGAGGGGAAGCCCAATGTCAGCCCCTGCAGCAGCACTGCAGCAAGCAGGACCATCCATGCCCATCCCTGGTCCTGGGGTATGGCAGCTTCACGTGCTGCTGCTCTTCCTTGGGACATGATCCGAAGCCCTGAAGGGCTCTTGAAGGATCCCTTATGGTGGTTTCTTTCTCCTCCCAAGCTGGACTGCTGAGGGGGGCTGTGCAGCTACCACACAGCCCTCAGCCCAGCAAAGGGACCTCCAGAGAAGGGCTGGTGGTATTCCCGAGGCTCAGAGGCTCTGGCACATCTCACACCTTTAGCAGCTGACACTTTAGACTTCTTGCTCTGCATTTCTTCTAGCACCTCCCTTCCTTCTCACTATGAGATCCTGGCAAAAGATTGCTTGAGAAACAACTGCCTTCCTCTTTTATATTTCACAAGACCATGACCACAGCCAGGTAGAGAGCAGGACCACACCTCCTCTGAGGTATGAACTGGCCTTACCTTGAGCCCGCCCTTATTTCCCTTTCACCTGTTTTCATCACACGGAGTCCCCTTGCTGGCAGCCACTAAGGTCACTCTGTCCTGCTCAGTAAAGAAGGGAAAACTCTGCAAAAGCCAGCAAAAATAGAAACATATAAAGCTCGTGTGTCACAGCAGTTCTCCGTGTGAACCTTGCAGGAAAACTACCTGCTTACAAAGTGCTAGAGGTGAAAAATAATTTTTGAAGCTGTTAATTAAACAGGGTCTGTTAATCACAGATAGAGTTTTGCTTTACCTCTCTGCAGGTCGAGAGCTTCTTCTGAGAGATTCCAGGCTTGGTTTCTTTGAGGCTGGCAGGACAGAACATACAGCAATAACATTCCCCATCCTCTCCACATGAATAAACATGCATTAAAAAAATATCTTTGGCAGCTAGATGAGCTAAAAAAAGTGCCTGTAAGGTCACTGCACAGTGCAATATTTCTTTAACACTCAGCCAGTGGTTTTCCCCTACAACAATAGCTACCTTTGAGTTTCACGTGAAGCTTTAAAAAACAACAGTAGTTTGATCTCACCCATAATTTCAAATTCACCATGGCAGCACACTCAGAAAGTTAATTTCATACCTCAGGCTGAGACCAGAATTGGTCAGACGACTCATCCCCTGGCTGTGCAGCCCCCTCAGCTCATGGCCCACTGTTAGATACTTCTGCTTCAGTAGCAACTAAAAGCTTTGATGAAGTCTTTTGCAACATTAACCTAAGCATCACTTCTGTAAACAGGGCTCTCATGCTGACTGGCTCACAGCCAAGGGAAAAGAAAAAAAAAAAGAAAAAAACAGGCCGGCAGCAGAGGGGGCCCGTGGGAAGGGGCTCTGAGATGCAAATCACGGTGGTGGTGCTCAGCACACTTTAATCCTTTGTCCACTTTAGCTGGGCACAGATAATGCAACTAATTCAAGTGCTTGTCTCTCTGGTGTGAATTAGCTGGATGGCAGCCTAAAAACCTCACCCCGGCAACAGCAAACCTGCAAAAAAAGGCAGAGGCACAGCTCCTCTCTGTTCCCAGCTGCCCTCTCCAACTCCTCAGTTTGTCCAGCAGAAGATTCCTGGCTCTCCTCACATCTCCCTGGGTACCTGCTCACCTGCAGACCCCATGCCTTGCATCCACCTCTGGCCCTGGACAGCCCAGCCTGGAAGACCCTGGAGATTCGCTGGCAAGAACCTCAAGGCCTCCTCACTGCCTCCTCCCTGCAGAAAGGTCAAGGAAGGAGTTTGTTCCACACCCACCAGTGCAAACCCTTGGTTTAACCCTTCCCAGGACAAGTAGAGAGGGTGGGCAGTGCAAAGGTGGAGGGGTAGTGTGTGCTCCTGTGGGCTTGGTGTTCTCACCCAACCTGCTCCTGGTGCTGGGATGTGAACAGGAGACACCAGGGACATTTGTGGAGCACAGGCAGGTTGTTCACACGTGTACTTGTGCTAATAGTGTTGGGAAGAGGATTGAAGTTCACAGTAATTGCCACACCTGGGTGCCTACTGCAAACACTGAGCTTTTGTTGGGAGCAGATGAAGTGGTACAAAGGTTCTTCCCTTTTCCAGCCTGTGCCATGCCTGCAGAGGGACAGATGCCCTGGATGGGACAGGGGACAGCACACTGCTGGCTTCATCCTTCCTTTCTGGACACTCTGGCAGCCTGCCCTGAGGAGCTGATTCTCTTTCATTTAGGTCTGAGTGTTTCTTCTTCTTCCAGTGAACCCCAAAACAGCAGGATTCAAACCTTCTTGGCTTTCCTTTGTAGCTGTTGTTTATGACAACAGAACAGGAGTGCTCACACAGTGATTCTCCCTGCTTCTTCCATGCCTCAGTTTCCCTCAGCTGTGATAGGGGAGAAGCAGTTGCTGGGATGAGGGCACCCTGCAAGGTCAGACAGCCCTTTCTGCTGAGAAACAGAAGGAAATTTGCAGCTCAGCTCCTAGGAAGAGGTTTATATTTCACCTGCAAATGACAATGGTCTGTCTGTCTGTCCACCTCCCTACCTCAGTCACTTTGTGGCCAGTGGGTTCCTCCATGGCAGCCGAGGAGCCCAGTTGTCCCCTGGAGCCACACGGGAGGGACACTCAGCTGCAGGGTCTGGTGGGACAGTCACAAGTGTCTGGGGGGACAGAACTGCTGCCCCCAGCGATGGGGCTTGGAGGGGCATTCAGAGCCCAGGCAATGCCTGCAGATTGGGATGGGGCTGGAAATGGGAGGAGGAAGTTTCTTGTTTGGGGTGTGTTAGGTGTTTGATTTGTAGCTTGCAGCATCCTCCTCCTGCCACCCCAGCTCAGCCCCAATGAGTGCTGGGCATGGGGTTTATGAATGTGTATAAAACAGGCTGTGTGCACAGAGTGAGATGTTTACTGTCAACTGAGTGGGGGGGTAAACTGTTTTTTGGGGTCACTCAGTGTCTGTTGGGGGTAGGAAAGCCAAGCACTTCATAGATGAATACTTTTATGAGTGACTTTTTAAGTACCTTTTAATCCTGAGGTCTTGACTTCTTCTGCTGTCCTCACCCAGGTGAGCTACACTCCATCCCAGCTGGCTTTTCCAAGGTCACCCAGTAAGCTAACAGCAGAGAATCCAGATCTCCCTTGGATTCCAAGCAGTGCTGAGGGCTGGAAGCTGCAGGATGCCACTTGTCAGCAATTGCTGAGAGCCCTGAAGAGAGAGGTGGATGCCTGGGGCTCAGTGGAGGTGGCTGCAAGTCCCCTGCTCTGTCCATGTCCTTCCTGGCATTTTGTGGCTCTGTGAGCCAGTCCTGATCTTGAGGCAGATCCTGTGCCTGGAAGCCAAAGTGCAAATGCCTCAAAGCTTACAAATTGTTTTTGAGAGAGACTGCCTGAAATGGTTCTAGAGATCCAGATTAGCAAATCCCCTGACAGATTCAGCCTTGCAGAGGAAGTGTGTGTGTGGTGGTTTGGTTTTGGTTTTGTTTTTTTTTTTTTTAAGGCAAGGGAAAATAATAGACATTTCAGCTGTGGGACTGCAGAGAGCTATTCCTGTGCCAGGCCCAAATGTAACACCTTCTCTGATCCTTCCCTTAAACCCAGACAGACCCAGCAGAAACTTCACTCTCCAAGCACCTGAAAGCAGATTCCTGGCCTGAGACTGAGACAAGGACAGGATCTGAACAGCCCAGGCAAAACACCTATGGAGCAGCTGAGAAAACAGGACTGTGCTGAGGATGGGGAAAGTGCTGGTTTATCAGGAGTTTCCCAAGCACTGCCTTTAGCATTGATCCCACATTCTCCCCCAGCAAAGGGTGTCAGGGTCCTGCTGCATTAATAGGACTTAATTAGCCCAAGCAGCCTCATCTGGGGGCTCCTCCCATGCACCCTCCACCCCATTTGTTTCTCAGCTGTATTTAATCCCAGCTCCTTACCTAGCTGGCTCCTCTCTCTGTCTTACTGCTGGTTTCTGCTGTCCTGGGCTGCTTTGGGATCTGCCTGGCTGCTTTACACTCACCAATCAGCAATAAAGTGTAACACTGGGTAAGAAATTGTACTTTTGGGACTAGGTTTCATGAGCATTAGACAGTACCAGGGATAATGCTGCGTGGCAGGGAGATGGGAAATGGGGGATGAGGAAGCAGCTGACACCAGAGCATGCACTGGCAGATCCCAGCAGCTCCCAGGAATCCAGCAAGATGTGGCTTGTCCCTGTTTTTTACCTGGGTGGCAAATCTCTGGCTGGTGGGAGAACCATTTGAGCTGCCCCTTGGCCTCCCAGTTTCCTCTGTCCCCTCTGGTCACTGCCTTTCCCAGAGCCTGGGCAGGTTGGTGCCAGGAGTGAGACCTCTTCCCAAGATGATGGGGATGGTACTGGAGATGTCCCTGAGAAAGATGTGGTTGTGTAAATTCAACCTGGAGGTGGCTTTGGAATTGTGTGTGTGACATCCTGACCTCACCCATTACCCTGTGCTTGGGTTGATTCTGCCCCAGGAGCAAGGCAGAGCTGGGCACTGATGCTGGCACGGAGCCACCCAAATGGGCAGAGGTCTCTGCTAGGGATCTGGCTGAGGATCTGAGGATATCTGGAAGCTGCTGGTGGTTTTCTTACATTCTTTTCCTGCATTTGCGAAAGTGAGGAGGGTGTTGTGTTCCCTGAGGAGTGGAACTTTTGAAGAAATGGAGTTAACTTTTCATCACCTGTATGAAAACTCTGAGTCAATGAGGAGGGGACAGGGGGCTGTGTCAGTCTAACCCTGCTGCTCCTTATCTCTCCCATGGATTGATGTCTGGGGACCCTGAGCCTCGGCAAGGGTGAACATCTGTCTGCCAGATGTAGTGCCCTGAGTTGTTGTTCAGCTTGGCTTTTACTGATGTCAGGGTTTAACACTGGTCTGGCAATTAAACTGAGTAACAGACACTCTCTATCAATCTCTCTCTCCTGCCTGATAAAGAAAGGAGAGAGAATAAAGGAGAGAGACTGATGGGTTGGAAACTAAACTACACAACTTTAATGAAACAGTAATGATAAATAGGAAAAATTACTAAATATATACAGATATACAGGAAAATGGAAACCACATTTCTCCCCCTTTTCCCCAATAACTCTCACGTCACCACCGAGGCTGCAGGGCAGCCCTGGGAAAGTCCAGGCTGGACTCCTGGAGTCGGCAGCAGTCGGGAACTGGAGGCAGGAACACACAGATATGGGCTGGCACGGATCAGGACCACAGGCAGAGGAACAGATGGAATCCTTCCAGGATGCCGGGTGAAGGAAGGGAAGCAGGAAAGGCAGGCAGCTGGAAGCTGGAAGCAGGAAATCTGGCTTGGCCCTCGTGATGCCTCACGTTTATACTGAGTGTGATGTGTATGTGTTGGAATACTCTGTTTGGTCAATTCTGGCATCTATCTTGTCCGTTCCTTCCCAAAGCAGTGCTGCAGGTGAAAGTGTGCAGCCAGAACCTGTGGAACATGGTTTTTAGGAAGCCAGCAGGTTTTTGGGTGCAGCTAGCCAAGAGCTTTGGCTGTGCAGTTCTCAGCAGATGCTCTGCTATCCCAGCCAGGTTCAAATTTTAGGTGAAAACCCCCTGAGCCATTAGGATGAGCATTCATTATTTTCTAGTCCTCTGGTGACTGAGCTGACTGCTTTTTGAGCCATCTTGAATTCAGTGCCTGGGTTAAAGTCCTGGCTCTTTGCTTGGTTGCCCAAACACTTCTCCTCATTTTTAGCCACTGTCATTTGAATTAATCGGGATCACTGGTGCATGTTTTTCTGGCTGTGCTGAGGGACCTGCTGCCCAGACTGCTCTGTGAACTTCATGGGTGGAAAGGTTCTCTCTTTTCCCAAGGGTTTTCTTGGTGAGGTGGAGCCCAGCTGAGCTCTCAGCTCACACAGGGTCTGTCTGCCACCTGTGAAGGTTGAGGGCTCTTTGCACTTCAGACTGAAGATCAAATTGTCTCAGATTCCCATCTGCTGCAGTCTGGGGAAACCCTAGAAGGGTGGAGGCCTCCAGTAGGAAATATTGCTGGAAGGTGGAATATTGATGCCTTTGCTCATCACCACCACCTGGAGGCAATTGCTGGGAGATTGCAGCTCCTCCTTCCCTGTGGTTTGGAGAAACCATCCTGGTTCTCCAGCCATGGAAGAGTGAATGCATGGAGGTTTATTTGTCCGTGTGAAAGTTGAGTTAAACCTTCAGTGACTGCTTCAAAACCAGATCTAGGTGGAAGGACATGGCTGAGGCCCTTGTTTCCCAAACAACTCACTAAGCTGGGGTGAAAATATCTTCAGGCTTTCTGTCTGCAAATAGATCTGGCTTGATTACCTTCTTCTGGGAGCAGGTGGGTGGGTGAGTGTCAAACTGACCTTCCTCTTCACACGAGAGCCTGAGGCAGAGCAGAGCAGTGTACAGGTTGTGCAAGATGCATTTGTTTGCTCTGGCCAGGTCTCACCCCCCCAAGATGTGTGCGGGGAGGGGAAATGCAGCAGCAGTTTCCACTGCTCTTTGCTGGAGCCCCAGGCCAAGCAGTTGGATGCTGATGGGTGCCTTGATGCTGCTAAATCCCTTTCATGTATTTAAAGTCAATTTGGGTTTCTTCTTTGTTCACAGATGTGAGAGGGCAGGCCAGAAAAAACAAATGAATTGTGCTCCAGGCAAAGCTGGCAGGGACAAGCTGTGACTGATGGGAGCTTTGAGGTTTGGGGGGAGACCAACCAGGGAGCTGGGTGATCACTGGGCACAACAGAGTACCCAGAGTGGGCTCAGCCCTGGTGGGAGCCTGAGTCTTTTCTTCCAGAGGAGGGATGTGGGATTGATCCCTTCGTACCCTTTCCAATGTAGAAAAGGCTGGTTAAGGGGTTTAAAGTCTCTCTGCAGCTCAGAAGTGTGTGTGCTACTGACATTACCCTGTAGCTATTGGAAAACCCCAGGGATCTTTTGTTCCTCATCTTCCTCCCAAGCACCTGGAAGAGCCACCTGGGGAATTTATTTCCCCTATTTGCCTCTGGGGAGCAGGAGGGACTAAATCCTGCCATGGACAAATACCAAGTTCCTTGAGTATTTTTTGTGCTGCTGTCCACCTCCTGCCTTGGCAGTGGCACAGCCCCAGGCACAGCCTTGGGTCCACAGGAGCTGCTTGTTTGGGGAAGATGCCTGTCCTGAGCACCCCACACCTTGAGGAAGCTGAGTTTGGAGGCAGCCTGGGGTGCTCTGACAAACACAGCTGAAAGCCAAGACCCTAACCTTCTGCTGAGGCCAGTTCTGCTGCAAATCCATGCCCCTGTTTCCTTTTTCCTGTTGCAACAGGTCCAGAGCAGCCTGGGTTTTGGCAACAGGGAGAGCTGAGCTTTGGCCCATCCCCTGGCAATAGGAGGATCTGCTTATTGGGGTGATGCACAGGGTTCATTCTTTATCCTGGGTAAGGTACACTCAGGGCTGCCCCACCAGCACAACCTCCCACTGTGTGGGACTGCTGGCACATCACCTGGGCTTTCTGCAGCAAGAAGAAATGATTTTTCAGAGGGGATAAGTGGGTTGCTCAGACTCAAGTGAGGGAATGAGGGATAGTACAAAGGCCTGGGAGCTCCAGCTGGTGGTTTGTACTGAAACCAGAGTCACACGTGTGCCTTTTGCATGGTGATGCAGCCGTGTGTGAGAGGAACAGCCTGCCCAGCAGAGCTGGAGGTGGATGAAGGTTCTGCACAAAGGCTTTTCCAGCCTGCAGGGCTTTATAGGATGGGCCTAAACTGGGAGGGCAGGGAAGTTATGGCCCCAGAGCTGAAATGCTGCCTGTAATTTGAATTTCTGCTGACAAGTCCTACCCTGTGAGTGTGAGTGAGTCTGCAGTGTCAGCCCTGCAGTTTTCCTTCCCTGCTGAAGATGCTGCTGGCACTTGAGCACAGCTCTGGGCACGTTCCCTGGCAGTCCAGACTTGCAGTCAGGTCTGGCACAGGTCAGGGATCTTTGAAGGGAACTCTCCTACACTAACCCATGCTGCCTGCTGACTTGGCACTGCTCCATGCAGGGATGAGTCTTGTCCTCCTGGTTTGGGGATGTGCCCACCCCCTCCTTGCTCAGTTGCTTGAAGGCTCCCATCGTGGTGGGGAGGAGGAGGAGGATGTCTGCAGGGCAGCTACAGTGGTCAGCAGCCACTTATAGTGTAAAATAAGACTGAATTAATCAATTTTTTCCCATTCTTCACTTAGGTCTTTGCTCCTCCTCATTTTCCCTCTGTGGTGGCCCTGAACTGTCAATGTTATTCAGCTTCCAGCATCACCAAAGCTTTGAGATCTGATTCCCCTGTTTGCCTTCCCACTGCCCCACTGCCTCCATCTGTTGGTACCTCTGCATTCCAAGCATTTCTGAGGTGGAGTGCTCTGTAAATAGGAAAGAAACTCAACCTTAGCTAATCCACTGCTCTCCCAGGAGCATGGGTGGCTTTTAGGGGTGGAGACAATGGAGCAACTGTTTAAACACTGTCCAGAGTTCCTGCATTAATGCTGCATGGCCAGGGCAGCCTCTGCCTCCATCAGCTGCAGGGAGGAAGCTGGGTTTAGGAAACTCCTTATTTTTCTCGTGGTGGTTCCATTTATCCTGGTGATGCCAAGAACTCTGTCTCTTTGGTCTCGTGTAGGAAGCAGAGAGCTGTTTGCAAGCTGCAGATGTTCCTTTTGTGCTAGAGGAAGGGGCAAAGCTGTCTGAACTGCTCAGAGCTTTCTGCCTTCTGATGGGCCAGCATTAAGTACATTCAGGAAATGAAAGTTGACCAAAAAAATATCCTCTTTCTTCCTTAGCTACTGATGTTTAATGTTTGTATCCATGTTCTACTTGTTTGTGGGTGTCCTGGAAAGGGTGAAGATAAATGCAAAATTTAGCTTCTTTTGGAAAACAGAAAATCAGAACCATGCTTCAGTTTGCCTTTTTTGTCTGAAACCAAGCACTCAAAAATCTAATTATACTTCTAATTATATATCTCTTCTTTGGCAAACCATTGTTATAAATGGAGTCAGAAGCAGGTACCAGATTTTCACATTTATTTCCCCATAATGCAGTGTGGTGAGGAGGCAAATGGATGCAGAGGAAGCAGCAGGCTGCAGACTTTGTTCAAACTTTTCAAACCCATTTCAGAATCTTTATTGAAAAAAAAAATCATAATCACAGCATCTCAACTGTTATTCAAACACATTTAATAAACAAAGAGAAACAGTAGCAAAGGGCACTGACACCTGACAAACTGTACAAAACCTCCAGGTTTGCAGGCAAACCCAAAGGGAGGAGCCCACAGCCCAGCTGCAGGACTGGGGAGCTGCTCCATCCCACTGCCTGGCAGCAAACCTTGTCCCCTTTGTCTCAGCCCACTCAGTCACCCCTGAGAAAAATTGATTTCTAAAAATGTGCAGAAACAAAGACACTTTAAGAGGTTATTTCCAGTCTTGCCATAATGGAACAATTTAGGCCACTGGGAAAGGTTAAAAAACCCAAAGTGTGTTATTCTCCATTCCCAGGAATAATACTTTTAAAGTGAACCTTCCCAAGAGGAACAAGCACCCTTGGATATCTAGATCTACCCCTGCTCACCTACTCTACTGCTACCTTTTTTAGAGTGAATGGGACAAATTTCAGGCTAATTCAGTGCTAGTTTTGATGTACTTGTGACTGAGTGAAAGGCAATGGAAGGAAAAGGAAAAAGCCCTGTCTTGGGCACAGAAGGGATGCAACTGGTTTGTCATGCTGAGGGCAGCCTTGGCCTCAGGGTGAGGATGAGCCAGCATGGTCAGGAAAGGAGAAATCCTCCACTGGGAATGTACCTGCTCTGGATGGACTGCACACCTGGTCCTAAATATTGCCCAAGAACTTCAGTGTCCAGTTCCACGAGTGGTTTCCTACCATCAGTTTCTTCTGTTGAACTTAAAGGACTCTGCAACCAAACCCAAGGACTCCTCAGTCCCCAGCACATCCTCAGTGCACAGGGGAAGCCAAGGTGCAACTCTGACCATCATCCTTGTGCATGTGAGTTAAAGAGCTGTTCCCCTCAGCTGATAATGGTGATTTTTAGGCTCTCTGTGGTTCAGGGGAAGAGTGATGGCATCACTCCCACATCAGGCAACCCACCTATGGCATTTTTGGTGATAAGAAAGCAACGAGGTATCATTTTTGTCTACTTGAGCTGTGCAGGGAAGATCTCCCTTTGCAACCAATCGTGCTGTGAGTGCCCCAGCTGGGACAGCAAGGTGCTTGGCTGGCATCAAGGTGACAAAAGCAGCTCGACCAGTTCCTGTTGCCTTTAGTTTGGTATTTATGACCAGTTCCCAGAAACTCCCTCCTCTGAGGAAGGGGAAGAAGACTGATGAGGGTGTTTAAGGGTTTTTTAGGCAGCAAACTGGCATACATGCATGGATTTCTTAGCTGTAAGCACAGACAAGTGATGACTGAGGCTACAAGATACTGACAGAGGAGAGAGATCTGTACACATCACAGTGTTATTCAGGCCCAGCCCAAGGCATGCAGTCTCGTCACACCAGGACCATCTCACCATGTTGTAAGAAGGGAAGATGGAGGGGAGAAGAAGGGTTAAGATCTTCAGTGTGATGGCAACCAGCTGCAACTGGTGCAACATGAATTTGAAGACATTTGGCACTGTCTGTTTTTACCAGGATTAAACTAGCACAGATAATTAACCAGTCTGTCTTGAAAATGAGTCTCCACCAGAGGAGGTTCGTTGGCAAAGCAGGATGGGAGAAGACAGGCAAGAGGATAGACAGGAGTGAAAAGAGGCAGAGCATGCAGTGGTGTCTTTGCTGCACATCTTCTGTGCTGAACTGGTTGATGGACCACTGGTAATGTTCTGCTGCTGCAAGGCCCTGCCAGCAGCAAGTGATAAAATGGGAAACCTGCCTAATTCTACCTCAAAACTTTAAGGAGACCACAGGTAGCTGAATGCCTTCAGAAAGGAGCCCAACTCCTCAGTTCAGGTGAGGAATTTTCTGATACCTTATTGAGAAACATCTACTCTGAGCTCATCAATGTCTGTGAGTTCTGAAGCTTTGGGTTTAATGTCAGTTTGAGACTTGAAAAGATTCAACCAAGTGCCTGGACACTTGGGCTACAAAGAACAATGGCAGGATGAAAGAGAAAAAACATGCAGCAAATTCCTAAGAAATTCCATTTATCAGACTAAGAGGGACATGCCCTTGGTTAGGGATGGCACAGATTAGCAGAGGGGAAGCAGTGATGCAGTTTGGCTAGGATTAGAATTCAAGAGAGGCACAAAGGAACATTTTGCACATCCATCCAAGGCATTCCAAAAAAAAAAAGAAAAAAAAAAGTCACAGAAGTCAACACATCACTTTGGACAAGAAACATCATTACAACAGTTTGGCAACTTTTCACCAACCCCCCCCACCCCAGCTCTGTGATGCCCCCCCAATCTGAGGTGATCTCTTAAAGGTGGGGATGTCAGGGGGCTGCAGATAAATCACTGTGTGTAAATAGGGGTTTTCCTCTGCAAAGAATCTCAGGGGTGGAAACAAACCTGCCTGCTGCTACAGTACAAAAGAAACTCTGCAACTCTGCCCCAAGCCCTCCCTTGGTGAGAAGGAAGGAGACAGAGAGCCCGTGCTGCTGGAGACAAACAAGGCAAAGCTGAACTTGGCAGCAACAACTCCCTCACCTGGTGACTCTGCACCAGGGTAAGAGGTGGCTGTGGCAAGGTACTGGAGGGGAAGATGTCACCACGCATCCTCAGCAGAGAAGTGTAAAGGACAAAACTATCACTCTATAGCTATTCTGGGTGGATGCAGGGCTCTCTGTTCATGCATGCAAAGTACTGGGCTTTGTGAAGTGCCAGGAGCCCTCATATAATTGTGTCAACAGCAAGACCTGTGCTGGATGCACACACAGCTCCCCTCCCCTCAGTATCTGAACTCAGCTCTTAGGAACTGAACGAGGAACAAACACAAAGCAAGAATGGAAAAAGTTGGTGTGGGTTTTTTGTTTTTGTTTTGTTTGGTTGCTTTGTTCCTCCCTTTTGATCTGATTTAGGGGGCTGGCTGGTCAGGAGGGGAGCAGTGCGAGACCACTGCACTATTCTGGTGGGAGCCCTGGGTGTGAGAAATGGCACAGCTCAAATCCACATCTTCCCACCTCTGCCAGCCTGTGGAAGCTGGGATTGATCACCAGGGCCTGAGCAACCTTTGCAAAGGCTCTGACTGGGAACCTGGCCCAGGCATTGTTGGAAAAATTCAATATAGTGCTGGCCAAGGAGATCAAATGAACACTTGTGGAAAGGAATATTCAACTGGAAGGGTCTTTTCCTTCCTTGGTTTCCAAGGTAAGAGGGAAGCCTTTGGTTATGACCAGAATTATTCACCATTGGCAGGACAGGCTTGGCTTTGCTTTGCATTAGCTTGGTTACTGTACAAGGGCCAGGATGCTGTGGAGAGATGCTCTGCCCAGCCAGGCTGCCCTGTGGACATCTGGGAGCTGGAAAGGAGTGGACAGGGAATTACATCCGGGATCCTCGCTCCTGGAGAATCTGAAAAAGAAGAGAGAGGTGAGAAACACCTTGGGTAAGTTTGAATGTGAAAGTTGATGTTCAGAGTCTTTCTGGTTTTGCAGAGAAAGGAAAGAAGGACCCAGGTGAGTGTAACAAGTGAGTGGTTGGTTAAAGCTGACTGAGCCCTCCTCTGGAAATCCTTCTTAGCTGACTGCTGGGAGTTTAGAATGTTGCCTTTTGTTGCTATCCTTAGGGGAAAAAAAAACCCAAAACTGACAAAGAGGGGGAAAAAACCCAACCATTTCTCACTGCAACATCCTTTAATCACAAAATGTGACCACTCTCCTTGCTATCCTGTCCTCCTTTCTCAAATCTCTCTCTATTCCAACTTTTTGGTCATAATTTGAAATGTACAAAGAGCCTGAGCTTTTGTCCTGCAGTAAAAAAATTTCCAAGAGGGGAAGATGATGTATACAGGAGGCAGGAAAGCTGGCACTTCTGCAAACTATGGACCTGCTGGTGTGAGAAGCTTTTTCTTTGGGCCAGGGAAGTCAAGCCAATCCTGAGCAGAGGCCTTACCTTTGCCTTCTCACTGGGCTCCTTGACAATGCCATTGGTAGAGTTGTTGAGCTCCCTGGATACAACACAGAGGAATTCTGCCTGGTCTTCATTTCCATAGTTATAGGAAGATCCAATGCTGATCAGCTGTGAGACAGGAGACAGCCAAGGTAACACTCAGTGAGTCGCCACTTCTGCTTTGCTCCTACAACTGTTCTGTGAGCTGTGACTGCCCCGAGAGGGACGTTCTGGACCTGCCTTGTCCCCAGTGCCAGAGGCTTTGCTGGGTGTGTAAGGCAGGGACAACAACCAAACTCCAGAGCCCTCTAGTGGCACCTGGACCCCGGGAAGAATTCCAGCCCAAAACGGTACTGCTGAACACAACAGAACCTTCTCCAGTTATTGAGGGCAGAAAAGGGAAAACCACATCTGGCTTTTTGCCAAGTATGATCTGCACCTGATTCAGATATGGGTCTGGTAATGGAGCCCTCGATTGTGCTGAACCCAGCTCTCAACTTGTCTTTTGACTTTGATGTGCAGCTCCTTAGCAGAGACAGATGTTGGATGAGGTGAGTGACATGTGGCAAACTGGTGCCATTCTTCACAGAGATGCTGTCAGGATGGATCTTGATATCTATATAAATGGGATTATATTCTGTTACTGTTGTGATGTGAGGCTTGGACTTGGTCCAAGCAATGCCATCTGCCTCATTTCTCATTATTACATTAAAAGGACAGCCTGGAGTACGGAGCTAATTTGTCATTTTCAACTCAGTTCTTCTTTCCATTTAATAAATCTGAGGAAAGCAATGTGAATCTCACCAACTGTGTATCCAGGGAACTCTAACGTGCACCTGAACTTCCATGTCCTCATGGATTTTAGGAGAGGCAGCTCCATAGCTGCATTTGAGGTGGATGCAGCCAACAGAGACTCCCCGGAGAGATGCCCTTGGTGTGGTTACAGCTGTTGGACTGACTGACCCCCAGAACTGCTCTAAATGGAGTTTGTGCTGAGGGCAGAAGGCAGGCACAGGATTAAGAATTTTTTTTTTTTCCTTTCCTGCTCCCTGTAGTGATTGTTTAAGCTCTTGGGGTATTTCAGTACCTTACACCACTGCTGATTCAACAAAGTATGTGTTTATAAGACAGCAATTTTCCAGACTACTGGGTGGATATGAGAATGGATTTCTGCTTAAAATAGTAAATGTCTGTTCTGTCCTTCATGTTCTCAGTCCAAGGCAGAAAACCTGCAAGGCCAGATGCTCCTCTGAGAACCCAAGCCTGACAATCGGGCTTTTTGCAACAGCTTTTACCACTTCTGGCTTTTCTGCAGGTTTCTAAACCAGATTTTTTTGGTGCTAAGAGATGACAGGATCCGGAGAGCCCATGAAGGGAATGTCTGCTGCCCAGTTTGTAGATCTGCCTCTTTCCCAAGGGGTCCCAGCATGCCAAGAGGTGTGATTTGGGGGAGGGCAGAAGCCCTGCTGGGCTGCACATCTGGGGGGAGGTCTTGGCAATAGGATCTTGCTGGTTTGTGCAAAGGCAGTGAGGGAACTGGAAAGGAACAGGGAGCATTTGCTTTAAGTGACACCTTGATGCTACTGTTACAGATTTGAAAAGCCAGACTAGGAAAGGTGTCAGGGCACTGCCCACAGCCTTCTGGGTTTGGGGTGTGCATCTACAGAGGTTAAACTCTTTAGTAAATTTCTGAACAGCAAAACCTGGGTGTTGGTTTTGCTTCATTTCCAGAAAGCAGGCAGTGGCTCTGGGTCACAAGGTTTCCCTTCACTGCTGGCTCACAGGGCCAAGAGTGTTTGGCTGCCTTTCCACAGTGCAAGAGGCAGAGCAGATCCCCATGAACAAGAGATGCAAAGTGCTGCTGCTAATCCTCTGCCTCACTTCGTGTCAGCACATTTCCCACAACATCCACTTCTACTGGAGCTGAGGGAACAGGGCAGAGAGCAGAGCTCTAATCCACAGAGCCGATTCTGCAGTTTCTTAATTTAGCACCAACAGGCAGGCCAGCTGCTTTCCTGCTCTCCAGCCTCCTAAATAAGAGGACTGGATTTGATTCCAGAAACCAAATCTGGAGCTAAGGCCATGTGCAGCTTTGGTGACTCCCAGCTGCGTGACAAAGGCATCTGCAGGAAGGGTATTTCTCACATCATTCAGTGCCTCTTTACTGAAGGCAGGAGGGATAGCTTTGTGCTTCCAGAGAAGTTTAAAGGGTTCTATTATTTTTCCTGGATAAAACTGTTGTACTGGAGCACAGTATATGTGATAAAATGCAGGAGAAGGGAAGAATTGCTGTTATTTGACAAGGATAAAGGAAGCCCTGAGATAAAATGAAATATCTCATGGCATCATGAGTGAATTCTGCCTTACCCTGTCAGTTATTTCATGTAATCTTACTGCTGCTTGGTTCAGAAGAGCAAAGCAACTCAGTATCAAACTCTGCCTGTTCCCCACCCAGCTCTCAAAGGGATCCTGCTGTTCTTTGGTACCTGCTCAAACTTCCACCCGTCGGACATGGTGGACACCATCTGGGTGAGCTCCTCCTCTTGGCACTGCAGGACTCTGTACACGTGCTTCACAGGTCCCTAAAGCACAGAGAGTAACAATGAGCAGGAGTTCAGTAATTACAGCAAGCTAGGAAATAAATGAGCCTCTCCTGCTCTGTGGTTTGAGGCAGTCTGAGCCTCACAGGCTCGCTGATGTTTCATCCTTCTGACTGTCCAACTGATGCTAAGCCTGGTACAGACACTTGGCACAATTCTCTTAAAAGTCTTTGAGGCCTCTAAGTGCCACTGAAAGCAAAACTTCTTTGGCTCTTCAAGCCATTTACTGGTTTTGCAAACACTTTTCTTCTGCAATTGAATCTACTGTGTGTGCTCATATCAGCTGAGCAGCAGTGGGAAAAATCACCACAGAGACAAATATAAAGAGAAGGAAGAATTTGAGCTATTCCTCACCTACCAGAGCAGTATGTTTTGGTTTATAACTACCTACCTTTGCTCCTGGCCCCTCTTGTATAACAACTGTTGCTTGTCTTTCCCTGCAGTGCTAAGGAGGTGACTCAGGGCTTACAAAACATAAGGGAAATTCCTGCCTTGCCGTGCCCTGCATCTACCTGAAAGCACTTCTTTCCTCCTTAAAACTGAGCACTGCACCAACACCTGCTACAGAAAGTGTCTGCAGCCACAGATGTCCTGCTGCTGTGCTACAGAAAATAGGTAACTTCACCCCAGAGCTGTTGCTGTGCATTACTTGGGAGGTTCTGTTCTCGTTGTCCCGTATCCGCTCCTTCACCAACCGCACCAGGGACGCGATGTTGTAAAACTCAGCTTCTTCCAGAACCCCTGGGAAAGGACCCAAACACAGAGAAATTCTGTTACTTCCTGCAGCCAAGAGTGAAGATGATTCTGCTACAAGGATGCAACACCTACTCCTGACCCCAAATCTATCCCAGAGGTGAGAAAATCCCTCAAAGTCCCCCCCGAGCCCCTGCTCCTGGTGACCAATCAGCTGCCACCTCCTCGTGTGGCTCACAGGATCTGTAAGGAAAATTATTCCCCTTTCCCTGAATTATTGGAAGCCTCATGGTACAATCTCTGTTTTGTTTGCACAGCCCCATTTTGGGGACTGTCACCAAAGCCACCTGCTCGTGGAGAGCTGCTGAGCTGCCAGGTCTGAGCCTCTGACCCTCTGAGCCAGGTCTGAGGGAAGCAGAGCAGCAAAGGGTGTGCTGGAAGCTGCAGGGCTCTGCTCTCAGGAAGAGACAGAATCTCATGACTTAATCCTTAAAGAATTAAAGAAAAATCCTTAAGAAAGTGAAGAGCAGCACTTGCTGAGAAGCCCAGCCTGCTCGTGCCTTCACACATCACCCCCTCAGGAGCCCTCTGTGCTCAGGCAGGTTTCCCAAGGGCTCCTGGATCATGTCACCCCACAGGGTGGGCAGTTCTCACCCTGGATTTTTCTCTCACCTTCTTCTGCAAGCTCCTTGTTGATGATGAGCTTCCCATGTCGGAGGTAGTTCAGGATTGGACCAAAGTAGGTGGGGTCTCTGTCGATGAGATATGCCCCTGTCTCATCCTGGGGAGTGGGGATGGGCAAGAGGCACAGGAAACAAAACAAAAATAAACTGAGCAGCTTCTCTCTGAGAACCTGGACTCATTTGCCTGGGCAAGGTGACTAATGAGGCCACATCTGAACTGACATTATGGGTTTTTTTTCCCAGTGTCTGAACCCAACTGCACAAAGCTGCAGCTCAGCAACGTGGCAGCTCTTCCATGAGCAGCATTTGTCACCTGGAGAGAAAAGCAGGGCTGAGCTGAGACTGCAGTAACAAAACCCAAGAGCTGGCTGTTGCTTTGCTGCCTCCATTTGTTTTCCACACCCGGAGCCTCGGACACAAAGCTGCATCTCCAGTTCTCAAAGTGTGTGCTGATTTAAGGAGCTCCTTTTTTATTTATTTATGTATTTATTTATTTCTCCTTTTCTGCTCCTGAAGGTGCCCATTGCAGCACCCCAGCTGTGTCCCTGGAGCTCCTGCCAACCAAAATCATCTCCTGAGCCAGCTGGGAAGCTCTGACCAAACCTCTGCTGAACTCTTTCTGTGTCACCCCTCAAATCCCTGGGCAGGAAGGTTTGTGCTGTCACTCAGCCTGCCCTGAAGCCATCAGCAAAACCATCCTGAAATGTCACCTCCTCTCTTCCCTGCTCCTGGTTTGATTACAACCAGGATTCATCTTTTGATGAAGCTTTGCAGGGAGGGATGGGACCTGACTCTGACCCATGGAGTATTCACAAAGCCTCGTGCAGCTCCCTCAGGAAACCTCCAGCTCCAGGAATAACCCAGAGATCCTTCCAAGGAACTGGAACCACTTCAGAACTCCTGACCCTGCCTGTGCTCTGCCTGCCCTCTGAGAGCAAAGGGAGACAAAGGAATCCACCCATGCTGGGGGAGAAACCATTAAAATTCCCGTTTCTAGGAACATTTCCTCCTCCTCCCCTCTCTGCTACAACCCCAGGGCTGCTCCCTGAGGGGTCCCCTCAGGGCTGGGGGCTGCAGCCCCGGGGGGTCCCCAGCACAGGGACAAACTCTGAGCTCCGTTCCTGGGGTGCAGCTGAACCTGGGGACAGAGGTGGCATCTGTCACACGAGGTGTGCCCGGGGGGCTGATGGGGACACGGGCCCGGCCACCCCGGGGGCCACCGAGCAGCACCGGGGGTGCGGGCCCTGGGGACACCGGGAACCATCAGGGCACTGAGCCCCGGTGACAGCGGCTGCCACGGGGGCTGGGGAGGCCCGGGGAGGGGCGGTCACGGATCGGGCCCGGTCCCCTCGCCGTCCCGGGATGGGGTCCGGATCCCCGCCGCGGCCTCACCTTGTCGGAACCGAGTTCGGGCCCGTCCTGGCAGCAGAGGCGGCACAGGAAGGACTTGGGTTCCCGGCACAGCGTCTGCCGGGTGCTGACGAAGTACGTGCCGCCCACGTTCAGCCGCACCCACTTGGAAGCGGCGGGAGGCGGCCGGGCCGCACCGGGAGGGGACAGGGCCCCGCCGGACCCCGCCGCCGCTCCGGCCGCACGGGGGCTTGGAGGTCCCGGCGTTCCCCCGGGGCCCGGACTGGGCGTGCGGCCCCTCGGCGGCCCCTCGGCTGCAGCCGCCAGCTCGGCCATGGCGCTGCCGCTCACCACGGCCCCGGCGCCACCATCACCGCCCGCCCCGCCGCCACTTCCGGGTCAGCGGCGGCGGTCACCGGGAGGGGGGTGACAACTTCCGGTGGGGCTGCGTTCTGATTGGGCGAGGGGGCGGGACTTCCGGTGTGCGCCCTGAGCCCGGCGGTGGCGGTCACTGAAGGTGAGGGCGGGGAAGGGCCCGGGGGAACCGGGGAGACCTGGGGAGGGGGATCCGGGACAGGGACCCGGAAGGGGGGATGCGGGCTTCCCGGGAGACGGGAGAGGGAGGGAGAGGCCGGGGAGGGTTTGGGTGGCGGGGCTGGGCTGAGGCGCGGGGTCCCTGTGACCCCCCCACCGCGGCCCTGAGGCGCTGTCCCGTCCCGTCCCCTCCCGTCCCGTCCCGCTGCCCCCCCCCGTGTCCCAGTCCTCTGCTCCGCGCTCATTCCCGGGTTTAGAGCCGTTCCCCCCCCTCTCCGCTAACCCACCTGGTGTCCCCTCAGCCCGGCGCCATGGCGGGCCGCAGAGCTGCCATCAAGGCCATTGACTGGGTGGCTTTCGGCGAGAGGGTGCCCGCCAACCAGAAGGCGATGTTCAACGCCCTGAAGACCCGCAGCGATGCGCTGTCGGCTCGGTGAGTCCCGGCCCCCCCTGCCCTGCCCCCTCCTGGGCCCGCAGCCCCTCGGCTGAACCCCTCAGCGTGTGGGGCTGAGCTGCTCTGGGTGGCTGTGGTCCCGCAGAAATGCCCTGGAGGGAGGTAAAGGAGGTCACCTTCAAGGCAGTTGGTGGCTTTTTTTGGCAAATCGTCTTTACTTAATCCTCCTGAGAGTAAAATAATGGCTGCCACGTGGGGGAAAAAAAAAAAAAAGCTTATCTGTGAAACAAGTTTGCTTGGGCACAGTCAGAACCTCTTTCCAGCTGTGAAACTCTGTGAAGCACTGTACAAATTCTCCCCAAATCCTTCAGCACCTCCTGGCTGGTGTGAATGCTGTCACAGTTGGTTCTGCTGACTGGAAAACTGCCCAGTCCTTTCTGAGTGCACCCAGAGACCCCCTGTAGAGGTTTGAAGCGGAGCAGAGCTGCAGGGCTCAGCTCTTGTCTGGTTACAGAGGGGGTTGGGGGAATGGTTCAGCTCTGCTTGTTAACAACTATGAAAAGATTTTAAAAGCACTTAGCAGGCTCTGGAGAGAAACTGAGGCAAGGACTGCCCAAGGCTCCCTCCAGCACTGGCTGTGACTCCTCTCCTTTGTCTCTCTAGGTTGGCTGCCCTGCCAGAGAAGCCCCCTGAGATTGACTGGGCTCACTACAAGGCTGTTGTTGCTAAAGCTGGCATGGTGGATGAGTTTCAGAAGAAGGTCAGTCTCCTCCTCAGCTGGGGATGGCTTTGGGGAGGTTTAAATGTCAGAGGAAACCACCAGGACTGGCTGAGGAGGTTGGTTTGGGCTGGGGGGTGCAGGGCAGTGTCACACCTGGAGGTCACTCCAGTGCCAGCTCTCAGGAGCTCTGGTGCTGTGTGCTGAGAAAGAGAAAAACCTCATAAAAACTTCTAAAGTTGCTGTGGCTGCAGGAGTGTAGCAGTGCCTCTCCTGAGGTCCCTTTTATGGTGCTTCCCTTCACAACCTGGAGGCAGGAGGTGGTCTGTGGCTCTCAGGGAAGCAGCTGGGGGGTGTCTGCAGGGGCTGCTGCCCTTTTCCTGAGCAGGGATTGAGATTCCCCAGCCAGGCTGCTGCTGAAGGGCAGGAGAGGAAAATCAGCCTGAAGGCTTGGGAAGGACACACTGACCTCAGGAGGATCCTGGAGCTTTGCCTTGGGGGAAGTAAATCTGGGATCTGCTCAGGGTTTGGTGTTGGGCTTTCCTGCTCTGTGCTTTGCCCCTGCAGTGCTGGGGGTGTGGGGGGGCTGCAGAACTGATGCTTCCAGCTCCCTGGGGAGCAGTGGAGGACATGGAAAAGCTGCAGTGATCAGTCTGAGAAAGCTCATTAGCTGAGATAGCTGTGAGGATGTCCAAGGAGAGAGGGAATTGCTGCTGGGCAATGGGACCTTTTAATGATTTCAGTCAAACAAACCTTTAATATAAAATATTTTCTCTTTCAATTCCCAGTTCAGTGCACTGAAGGTTCCTGAGCCCGTGGATACACAGAGTGCCAAAATTGATGCCCAGGAGAAGGAAGCTGTAAGTGCCAGGGTTGTCCCTGCCTGGGGAGGGGCCTTGGGTGGGATGGGACAGGGCTCTGCCCTTCATCTGCATCTCTGCCTCTGGGCTCAGCACAGAACCACAGAACCGTCCGGGTTGGGAAGGAACCTCTGAGATCATCAACTCCAGCCCTTGATCCACTCCCACTATGGTTCCCAGACCATCCTCTCCATCCAGGCTCTCCTTAAAAACCTCCAGGGATGGAGAATCCACCCCCTGGATGGAGCATCCACCCCTCCCTGGGCAGCTCATCCCAGTGCCTCCTCTCCCTCTCCATACAGAGTTTTTTCCTGACCCTTCCCTGGAATCGCTCTCTGCACCAGGCAGGGTTTGGCTAAGTGGGATGTGGTGATGATTCCCCCATTTCCCTGGTGTAACAAGGATGAATTGGGATGCCAGCTGGAAGCCTGGGGTGTGTGCAGGGATGCTGCAGCTCAGGGTTTTGGTGTCACCCTCTCTGTCCCCTGCAGGCCAAGAGTGCGGCCGAGTACGTGCAGGCTTCCCAAGCGCGCGTGGCGCAGTACGAGCAGCAGGTGAGTCTGGAGACTGCTCCAGCCCAGCCTGGGCCACAGCTGCTTCTCCCCTCTGCTCCTCCCTCCCTGCTGACAGGGGGTGTGTAACATGTTTGTCTCTGCTCCCACCTTCAGCTGCAGAAGTTCAAAAACATGATTCCCTTCGACCAGATGACACTTGAGGACTATCACGATGCCTTCCCCGAGACCAGACTGGACAAGGAGAAGTACCCATACTGGCCCCACAAACCCATTGCTGATCTGTAAACCTCTCTGCAGGGCTTTGCCCAACAGCTGCCAGGCTCTCTGGTTGTTCAAATAAAGTGCTTTCCCTCCTGTCTGGGGCTCAGATCTTAGCCAGCAGCTGACAGGGTATTGAGAGACCTAGAGCAGTGCACTGACTTGCAAGCAGCCCAGTTTTCCTGAAGTTTTTGGGTTTTTTTACCCGTGAGACAGTTTTTTATGCAAGAACTAAGATCCCAGCTAGACCTGTTGCATCTTCTGTAACCTAAATAAGCCACTTGTTCCCTCTGTAACCACCTGGTGCAGGGAATGGTTTCTCAGAAGCTGATGTATGAAGCCTCTGGAGATGCTGGGGTGTGTTTAGCAGTGATCTGTGATGTGTTTAGCAGTGATCTGTGATGCAGGGGGAGAGAATATCTCAGTACTACAGGCAGAGCTCTAGGACTTCTCTAGGTTGGTTGTGACTGTTTAGGTGCAGTTGCAAAAGGAGTTGAAAGAGTGTGGATATGTTGAGATATATTTAGAAAAATAGTAATGAAGTTATTCTTTACATTTTTAAAAGCATTTCAAGTATCACCCTGTTAATCCTGGTGATCCTGGTGTTCTCTGTCCTGGGTTTGTGACTGACAGGGGTCTCACCCAAACTCACAAGAACACTCATACAAACACTTCTGATTGGCATTGTTTGTTATTTAATTCTTAAACACCTTTCCCCAGATGGAAACATCTCTGTGAGGAGAAGGGCATTAACTCCCTCACTTTTCTGTTGGTTGTTTTTGTGGTAACAATTACAGGCAGAGAGAATGAAAGTTTTATTCCCAGATTTCACAACTGTTTTATTCAAATACCTTTCTAGCCCACAGAGGAAGAACATACACAGTTCTACTGAACTAGAGTACAAAGCACTTAAGCATGCAGATCTCATGCCCTGGGGGATTGGTTTTTTTAGTGTTAACTTTTATTTATTAAGGCAACTGGAACAACTGCAGCTGGATGAATCAAGCAGGAAAAAATAACAGTGGAGGGGTTAGAAGCATCACAGTGGAGAACAAGTGCAGAGCTGGTCTCTAGCTGCTCCATTTTACAAAAATAACAGCAAAAAAAAGCAGGGAGAGGACAAAGTGACTGTAGAGAAGCACCTTCTCCAGAATGGGCAGAAATGGGTGCAGCTGTGGTGTCTGGTGGGGTGAGGCTGGGTCCTGCTGTGGTGTCTGGTGGGGTGAGGCTGTCTGCCCTTCCTCTGGGCTCTCCTGGGGAAGGTTCAGCAGTTGGACACCTTCCTTGGTGAGGGGTTTTGTGGTCTGGTTGTTCATGTTTCCCACTGCCAGCTTGGTGTGTGCCTCTGCAGAGAGCAAACAGGGGAATTAATTGGTGGGTGACTGCCACAGCTGATTTGGGGCACTGGTTGCCCTGAGGTTACCCACCCTTCCTGAGAGGGACCTGCTGAAAAATGTACCCAACCTCCTTGTTTGAGAGGTTCTGGGTTGTTTTACCTTGTTGGAAACTTGTGAGAACCTTTTCTAAACGCAGGAATTTGTGCTGCTGGTGCAAGAGGAAGAAGGTGTCCAGCACAGCTATGATCATGAGCAGGAAGGTGCCTAAGAAGAAGACCACTACAGGAGGATAGGAAAACAAAGAAAGCACAAAGAAAGCCCTTGATAATTGGCATTGTTTTCTTGAATGTAATCCTGTCCAGCTGCCTGGTGGGGAAGGGGGGAACTGATAAAGCTGTTCAGGACTTCAGTGTTGATGAAGGTGTCTGTGGACACCCAAAAACCTTCCTCAGGGTTGGTACCTGTGTAAAAATCAGTTTTTAGCCAGAAAAGATGGGTACCTATTATGGGTGGTTTGTTGGAGGAGGTTGGGAGGATGTTGTTGAGAATCACAGCTAACATGGAGCTGCCGAGGATGATGGCAATCTGGAAATTGATTTTCTCCTCGAAAGAGCTGGGTCCAAACAGCACAGCCAGGTCCAGCAGGTACAGGGCACACGTTGGGAGGATCAGGTTCAGAATATACAGAGTGGGTCTTCTCTTCATGGAAATCTGTTGAAGAAGATGGACACGATTTAGGTGAGCAGGAGAGAAGTCAAAGGGTTGGGTCAAATGCTTGTTCCCCAATGTTGAAAATGATCTTACTTAATTTTGGTTTTGTCTTTTGGTGGCAAATCAGGACAATATAATATGCAAGCAGTGCCATACCACGTAGGTGATCGCAGAGAAGCGTTCATTTTCAATCTCTTCCAGGTACTCTATGATGCTGAGGTTGGTGAATCTCCACTCCCCATCAGTTAGGAAGAAACTTTTGCTTTGAGCCATCATCTCAGCTGATGTCCGTCTGGTCTTTATGATCAGGTCTGAAACTGCTTGGGCAGGAGGGAGAGGAGGAGAGAAGTTGGGGAGTTCAGGGATTTCTTAGTGGTCAGGTGTTTCCCTTTCCCTCCCAACCAAAGGTGTGTGCAGATGGGGACAGGCAGTGTCTCTGGAACTGTTGGGGCTTCTTAGGGAGAAGTTAAAAAGGATTCCAGTGGAGGGACTTGGCTGGACCTCTGGGAATGTGGATCAGAGGGAAAATCTCTGATGACTCAGGATAGCTGTCCTGTGGATGGGAGCCAGAGGGTTTTGTGTCACCTCTGCTTACTTTTCAGCCCTTCCTGTCGGGATAAACTCTGCCTGCAGTTTAGATCCCAGAAACTGTCCTTATTTCCCTCATTTCCATGGCTTTCAGGTAATGTTTAAAGGTCAGTACTGCAAAGCAAGTCTCCTTGTTGCAGGAAGCCTCCCAGACTTGGTTTATGGAGACCAGTCCTGGGGGACAACTGCCACAGAACATCCAGCTGCTTCCCGAAATGTTGCTGGGAAACATGCCAGAACAGAATGACAGTGTTTTACCTCATTTTCCCTGCTGTTCCATGGCCTCAGCCCTGCTACAGCCCAGTGTGAGCAGGTGCTGGTGCTAAGGGAACCTGGGGCTGAGCCAGGGTCCAGCTCACCTCTTCCTCCCTGCTGAAATTCCTCCCAGCTGTGGCAGCCCCTTGCTGCTGTACCTGGGTAGAGGAACGAAGCCACGGTCAAGTTGCACATCTGGGTGTCAAAGGGAAACATGAGGATCATCAAGCCACACGTTAAGGTGACCTGGAAGGGCTGGGTGGCATTGAAGCCACCGTCGTGGGTCAGGGACATGTACTCCAAGTTTGAGTTTTCTCCGTCCACTCTGGAAGAAACAAAAGTGGAGAGTGACCAAGCTCCAAGCTCTGCAGTGCTCCTCAGACCCAAAAAGCCTGGGCTGGGAGCATCCCTCAGGGCAGGCTCTGCACCCTCACCCAGCCACAGGCTGTAACAGTGAGGAGAGGAAACCTGGGGCTTGAAGAAGGGCTGGCAGGTGCTTCTGGATGAAGGTTTGTGGTAGCTCTGCACCTCCTCAGGAGCCTCCTTCCTCTCCCCTCTGCTTTCCACTGGCAGGGGCTCCTTGCTGGCTCTGCTGGGCTGTGGAGCTTCCTTCCTCCCCAGTCCCCCACAGGCAGATCTGGCTGCCATGCCCATCCCTCCAACAGACCTATAGCTCTGTCCTCCATCTCCCCACAAACTGCTAAGGGGCAATTCCTCCCGTGACATTCCTGGTCTCTCCTGCAGCCTGGGTGGGACATTTCTGGAGGAGTAACAGAATTACGAAGTGTTTGGTATAAGCTGTGGTCACCTACTGCTCTAAGATGAAGATTGGGGGAGACCAATATGTGTTCGTGGGCAGAATGATTTTGGAAATGTTACAGAAGTCCCGTGGGTTCCAGGTTGCAAAAGTGTTTTCCCATTCCTGGGGGAAGAAGTTGCAGGAGAGAAATGAGCACCAGGCTCAGCACTGACCCTGTGCATCAGGAGGAGAGGAAGGCTCTGAGGGACTCACCAGGTTCAAGACGAAGTAAATGGTGACTGTCTGGAGCTTTTCGACCTGGAGAAACAAAAGGGAAGATACTTGGCTGATTTTCCTGAGGTAGATCCAATGCAGAGCTCAGAAGCTCCCCCCTGATGCTCTTGCCGTGGGCAGCACAAGCTGCAGAAACAGCTCAGGAGAGCTCACGGATCACGGGTCCTGTGGCTGAAGAGTGGGAACACAGGGTCCAGTGGCTTAGAAAAAAAGTAAAAAGTAGAATAATTATTTTTTCATGGCAGTGCCCTGCAACTGCAACAACTCTGTCTCTAGAGCCTGCTCTGAAGTGGGCTGTTTGTCTGAACCTGCCTCTGAACTTTTTCCTGGAAGCAGGTGGGAGAAAATACCCCAAATCTTCCAGAAATGCTTTCCAAGAGCAGAAAGCTGAAGAAGTGGAAGGGGCTGATTCTGTGGCCTTGCTGGCCCAGCCCTACCTGGCAGGAGACTCAGTCCCCAACTCAGTCCCCCAGTTTTCTGCTAGGGAGACAGGACAGGAGTTTTGGGTCCTTACCACAGACAGAATTGCCACCAGCATAAAATCCACTGTCACCTCCACAGGCTCCTTCATGTTTGCCTTGGGCAGGATGTGTGCATGCAGCTTGCTGTGAGAGGAGATGTTCAGGTGCTCAATGACATCGTAGTAGGTGCAGAGGTACCTTGGAGCAGCCCCTGCTAGGAAAAAAAAGAAATAAATCCACTTGAATCAGAAAAGGATCAGACAAGATCCCAAGCTGTGGGAGGAAGGGTATAGAGCTGTGAATATCAAAATCATCATTAATTCAGGTGAATCCTCTCATGTAGATGAGAACAAAATTCCTCAAAGCTTTTAGGTCCCTTTGAAGCTTACCTGTCCCCAGGGAGAAGGTGAGGATGGCTATAAAAGCTCTCTGCATCATCTCCTGCTTCCAAATAAAGAGGCAAGTGGTGCTGTGTGTCTTATGAACAGTTCCAGGCCACGTCAGTTGTTACGTAGAAGTTGATTTAATATTTATTAATGAGGGACAGTTGTTTTGTAAACAGAATCTAGACTTTAATGTATTTAGTAGCACTGGAAGGAAGAATTTGCTAATGGTTTGATGCACTCAGCTGGCTCTTGGGAGCAGCTTTTAGTTGTGGTAAAGGCAAAGTAAGTTCATTAAAAAAAAGAAATCCAGCAACTTGAAGGAAAGGAAGGTCTCATCTCCACAAAGAAAACACCATGAACCACAGCCACTCAAAAGTAAACTTTGTCTCATTAACAGGGCTGAGAGTCAGCCACAGCCCCACCAGGAACTGGTGCTCATGCAAGATGAGGAGTCCTGGGGAGGCAGCAGCTCCACAGCAGCCCAGGCTGTGGGGTGTCAGTGTGTCCCCTGTCCCAGAGTACTGAGCTTTTCATGCATCCATTGACTTTCTGTCTTCTTGCTGGTCTCAAGGTGCTTCTCTGAGTCTTTATGGTTAAGATAAAAGACTTGGGAACTTTTTTTTGCATCTCCTTCTGTCTTCATCTCTCAGCCACGCTCCTTTCCATCACTGGATTTTTTTGTCTGCTGTGATTCCAGTGATGCCTTCAGGAGCTGGCAGTGATGGTTCTCTTGTGAGGGAGCAGCTCCAGTTTGTGAGTTCTTGGGAGCTGGGACACTGTGGATGGCACCTTCTTACCATGGCCTCTGGTTGTGTCCAACATTGGAGGTGGGAAGTGTTTGGGCTATAAACCAGGGTTTGAACTGGACACGAGGAGCACGAGGAGAAGTGGGGGTGACCCTTGTGTTGGGATTTGGGGGCTGTGTTGGTTGTTGGAGCTTATGCTGGTGGGTGGCAGTGTCACTGGAGGTGGGACGATGCTGAGCCCCCAGCGTGGTGCTAGAGGTGCCTTGGCTTCCAGCAGTCCCTACCAGCAGCTGGGGGGCTGTGAGCTGCCAGCTGTCCTGTCCCTCTGAAAACTTTTGGTACCCACCGGGTCCTGTCGCGGCCATGTCCTGGGCTGCACCTCCGGCCGGGCTCATGCTCCCTCCTGCGGCAGCTCCCCGGGAAGGGGGGGAGGGAAGTGGGATCCCTGTGGTTCTTGCGAGGCTGGATGAGGTGATGGGTGACTGGGACGCTCAGCCAGCCCCCCACCCCCCCCGGCAAAGCGCCCAGGACCGACCCCCCAGCTCCAGTGAAGCAGCGAATCCCCCCCCAGACCCCTCCGCCTGCGGCAGCAAATACCCCGACCCCGGCCGGGAACTCTGGAGTCCCCTGACTCCCGGGGGGGATCCGGGAGGGTCCGGGGAGGTCCAAGGGGGGGTGGGAGCGATGCTGGGGGTTGGGAGCAGGGCCGGGGGGCTCTGCAGCAGCGACCGCGTGGCCTAATGGATAAGGCGTCTGACTTCGGATCAGAAGATTGAGGGTTCGAGTCCCTTCGTGGTCGTCTTCCCTGTTCTTTTCCTCCCCACTTTTCAAAGCCGCTCCGGTTTTTCTCTCCGTCCCCTTCCCACCCCTTCCCCTTACGGGGCGGAGGGACAAAGCGCACCGGGGATCGCTCCGTGGCACCCCCGCCACCCTCTGCCCTTTTCCCGCTCCGGGTGCAGTCCGGCTTTGAGCCCCGCTCCTCCGGATGCTCCCCGGACCTCTCCTGGATCCATCTCCCCTCCGGGCCGGGTCCCGCCGGGTCCCCCCCGGGTTCGGGGCCCTTCCCGCCGGCCGGGCGGCGCGCCGTGCGCAGCCCCAGTGGCCTAATGGATAAGGCACTGGCCTCCTAAGCCAGGGATTGTGGGTTCGAGTCCCATCTGGGGTGAGCCCCCCACCGCTACTTTTTGCTGGCCCCTCAATCCCTCTTTTTCCGTGCTCCTTGTCCCCGTTTCGGTGCCACCAGCCCGGCCTCTTCCTTCCACTCCTGTCAGCCGGGCGGTGGCTTTGGTTGCTTGGCAGGGAGATGAATGCACTGGGAGAGCCCCGAGGTGCGAATGAAACAGCTCTGGGGAGTGTGGGTGTCTGAGCTGAGCTGCAGGGAGAGCTTCAGGAGGGCAGACTGAACAGGCAGGCTGGGATGGGCCAGGATGTGAATTTTGGGACAAGGTACCCACGGCAGCTCCAGGCTCACTCACTGTGCCAGCAACCACTGCACATGAGCTGTACAGGATGCTGTACAGGGTGTTGTACAGGGTGCTGTATGTGGTGCTGTACAGGATGCTGTAGGGATGGTGTCACAGCCTGTGGTCCCAAATTCACCTGGCCAGTCGTGTGGTCCCTTGTGCTGAGCACTCAGGCAAGGACCAGCTACTGTCCTGGGACCTGTTGGTGAAGGGATGAATTTTGGAGAAGGGCTAATGAAGAGGTTTGGAGAGGTGAACATGGGCCTTTTTCCAGGTGTCCCAAAAGGTGCGAAAGCAGAGCATTTAAAGCTGTTTCTTTCAAACTTTGAGCAGAGTTGGGTCTGCTTTTTATTTCAGCTGCATTTTCACCCCATTTCGGCTGCTCTGCATGTTATCAGCTGTGTCTGACCCCCCAAAAAAAGCCAATTGATGCTGGGGGATGGCTACCTTGCAGGTGTCATGCAAACCTCTTCCCAGAGCCGGAAAAGCTATGATGGGAAGAAAGCTTTGCTCCTCTGCCAGAAACTGGACCTCCACGAGGGGATGGTGGTTGGGGCTGTGCAGCTTGGTCATGCTGCCTTGGGTCCAGAGTCCCCCACCTACGTGTCTTCGGGATGACCTCTCAGGTTCTGTTGCAGGAAAAGCTGCTCTGAGGTACTTTTCCTATGGAGTTAATGGATTTTTAAAAGGTAGCTGTGGTCAGGGTGAGAGCATACTTGTAAAATTGAAATGAAGATTCTTTCTAAGTAATTTTTCTCTCTTAGGTGTGGGAAGAAATGACTCCGATGCCTGGAAAATAGCAAACCTGTCCTGGACCACCAGCATCCCCAGGCAACCAAGTGTCAGGTTCCTGCACCACTCGGCAAACCCTGCCTGTTTTGGGGGCAAGAGAAGGCACTAAGGGGGTGTCTCCGGGCTGCTTTTGCCTGAGATCAGTTGCCATCCACCTCTGGTTGCCCAGCCTCAGGGCTGTGATTGAAAGCGTGCCCAGAGAATAGTTTTTTTTACATCCTTCTTATAATCTGAATGGCATCAGGTGGCTTTTGGGGGGTGTTTGATCACTTGGCTTCCTATGTGCAATGTTTTCTTTACATCTCCTGGAGCTGCTGTACCCACAGCCCTTCTGGGATGTCCTGGTGGCAGCATCATGGGAAACCTGGGCTAGTTCACTGAGTGGTCTGAGGGATTTCCATCACTGAAGGCCTCATTCAGGAGGCACCGAGTTTTGTTCCTGCTGTTTCTCTCCTCTCCTGCTGCTGGAGCACTCATCTGCGGGCATCAGAGGCTCAACCCGTGCTGCTTCTAGTCACTGGGAGTCTCTCTGCTGCCTGGTGGGTGAGCTCCAGGGTGCAGAGAGGGGAGAAACAGCCCCGGGGGAAGTGGTGCAGTGATCCGTGGGTTTCTCAGGGCTGCAATTCCCAGTGCCACTGTGACCCTCACACTGAACACTGTCACAGAGAAGGACGAGTTGCCTGCAGGATCTCGGCTGTCCCCATCCTTCCTTCACCAGCATTTCCCCTCAGGCACTCCCTTCCCTCCCGCAGCCTCGGCTGGACACGGCCACCTCAGCTTTGCCTTTCCGTGGGGATGTGGCTCAGGGAGGGGCAGGGTGACCCAGCAGCTCTGTGCCAGGGGGTGTTGGTGCCTCCTGGGTGCTGTCCCCGTTTCTGTTCTGAGATGATGGCATCCTGCTTGAGCAGCTTGCAGCAAAGCTGGGGGCAGGAGGGGATTGCCCCTGCACCAGCCCGCAGGATTCCTGCCCGGCACAGTCCCCATCAGCACACAGGGGGTAAACTGAGGCTGGGGGGGCTCTGCAATGACCTGTTGGCAGGGGGGGTTCCATGGGGGAGATGGACACCCCCACCAGCTCCCCCCTGTGAACAGCATCGAGTCGGGAGGGACAGCTGCGATTCCGGGAGGGATGGGAGTGTCTGCAGGGTGGGGACACCCTCTGGGACCCCCAGGGACCCCTCGGTGTGTGTCACCATCCCCGAAGTGCGGTTATGGGGGACCACGTGGCCTAATGGAAAAGGCGTCTGACTTCGGATCAGAAGACTGAGGGTTCGAGTCCCTTCGTGGTTGTTTTAAAGCCACAAGAGATCATCAAGTAATTAAATTGGCGAGGGGCGTTCGATACGCCGTGAAGTCTCAATGGGGCAAAGCTCGGGGAAATAGGGGCAGTTTTGGGGGTAGAATTGGGGTGGGATCTGCCCTGTCTATTCTCCTGGACCGCATGGGTTGGTGCCCGCGATGCTCAGTCCCAGGTGTGTCCGGTTACCAGGGGCGGGAGATAAAAGGGGCGGCCTGGGGAGGGGTTTGGCAGCGCTGCAGAGAGCGTCGGGGGAGGTACGGAGAGGCTGGGGGCGTAGGGGGGGTTGCGTATGGGTAGGTGAGGTCCTGATATTGTCACCCACCTCCCTCGAGAGGGGCGATATTGCAGGCGGTGATGTACCTGCCCCCGAGATGGGACTGGAACCCTCAGGAGGTCACGGCTTTCTCCTTTCGGCCACAGAGACCTCACGAGAGCTGCCCCCCTCCCCTTCTCTCCCCCCGCAAGAGCCGGTTCCGGGGGGTCCGGAGCCACGGGGGGCGAAGGGGTTGGGGGTGTGGGGGGAATTTTATTAATCTCTGTTACTGTCGAAAACCAGCGATGGGCACCGGCACCTCCCGCCCCGCCGCCTCCAGCGCGCAGGGTGGGGCCGGGCGGGCGTAGCCGGGCCCGTGGCGGGGGTCTCCAGCCCTTCCCCGCAACACCCATCCCCGCCCCGTCCCGGTGTTTCTGGGCTGTGCACGGAGCTGGGGCTGCGCCGGGCGCCTTTACCGAGTGGTGGAGGGAGGGAGGGAGGGAGGAGAGCGGCTTAGAGGGGACAGTCCGGCATTGCAGGGGTTGTGCCCCGGGGGTGTGGGACACCGCCCCCTCCCCACACACCGCGGGCACGATCCCCTCCGGCCAGCAGAGAGTTAAGAGAAGGCACCAGACGGAGCACTGACGCAGCCCCAGTGGCCTAATGGATAAGGCACTGGCCTCCTAAGCCAGGGATTGTGGGTTCGAGTCCCATCTGGGGTGACTCTTTTCTGCTCCGGACTGGTTCCGGGTGAGTTGGTCCCGGTTGGGCCGGGAGGGAGCGGAGCATCCCGTCTCGGGTCACTCCCTGCACCCATCCCAGTGCTGGAAGCAAGGAGGGTCCTTGGCAATGCCTGGGGGAGGTTTTTCACATTTGCAGTCCCCATCTCCTGCCGGATCCCGGGATGTGCCGGATTGCAGCCGAGTTTTACAAACCTGACTCAAAATCTGCGGAGGGAGAGGTGAGGGGCAGGCGGGAGGTGCCCCGGGGGGCTCCTGGTCACGGGAGGGCTCAGCTGGGGTTGGATCTGACCCAGTCAGTGATGAGTTTCAGAAGAAAAGTTTCTCGGCTTTGCTCCCCGGGTTGGGCAGAGCTGTCCTGTCAGGATGCACCCGTGTGCTCCTGCAGCCCATTTTGGGGAGGACATGGGATTTTTGCAATGTTAACACTGATGTGATGATCTGTGTGAAGGGAGAGCTCAGAAATCCCTCTTCTAAAGGGAGGGACACCTTACTGCACCCCACATGAATTCCAGAGAAGACTTTTATCATCTTACTTGTTTTTTTCCCTAAAACACAATCACTTCTCCTCACCCCAGGTGGGACTCGAACCCACAATCCCTGACTTAGAAGGCCAGTGCCTTGTCCATTAGGCCACTGGGGCCCCATAAAATAGTAAAAAATGTTCAATTTTGGTAATTCTGAGACACCCCCTCCCCGCCTTCCCCACACCTCCCATCAGTGAATTGATCTGATAGTGGTGGAAGCCATCAAAATGCACCATTTGAGCAGGACCCATGAGTGATTCTGGAAGCCCAAGACTCAGCCTGAGGGTTTTTTGGAGTTTCACCTCAAGGACCAGAAGCCTCCTGTACTTACAAGGGGTGGTTCTGAACACCTAGAGGGCAACTACCTCCTGCCAGGGCTTTAGGTTAATCTACCAAACCAACATGGACTTTCTTTGGTTAGGAAGCAACCACACCAAAATTAGGAATTAATTTGCTTGAAGTGATGAATACTCCTCCCAGATCTGCAGCTGTGTATGTGCTAAGCAGCAGTGGGTGCTCCCATGGAGCAGAGGGCTGGGTGAAAGGCACAAAGAAGAAAAACAAGGAGCTGAAAAATATCAGAATTTTTTTAGTTTCTTCCAAGCATGCATAATCATTTTTCTGCAAAATGACTGGCAGTGCATCATTAGGTTCAAAAGGAGATGTTAAATATTTTTATTTACACTTTTAGTCCATTTTTACTCAATATAGTTTCCGAGTTTAGCATCATCTACAGCTGCCAAGGCCATTTCTTTATAAAGATGGTTTGAGAGACTTTGATCTCTGCTGTTCTCAGTCAAAGTCTGCCTTCCTGCTCTGCTTTATACTTGAGTGTATCTTTTTCTGTCGTAGTCGTTCACGGTTCATTTTTTCCACCCTAGAACAGAATGAAAAGATCCTTTAGTATAGAAAAAATACATTTAAATATCCAACTTTGAGCACAGTTATAATGTAGAATTGAGAAGCTGATAAATGGCCACAGACAGAAAAAAAACCTGTCCTTGTTCTTGGGATGCTACCCAGGAGTGCAGTTAAGATTTATAGACTACTGATTATTAAGTTTTATTTTATAAAAATGGAAATGGATGTTTGTAAGTAGCAAGAACTGCAGGAGGAGGCTGCAAACTTAACTGTGGAATGTGATAATCTGAACCCATCTCAAACAAAGGCTCTACCTCTCTATGAGTTTCTGTGAAGTCTCCTTGGACACCACCTTGGGCTTCTCAGTGGCCTCTGTCACCATGGTTCTGATTTTTTCCAGACAAATTGCCAGGTTCCTCATTTGGTACCGGCTCTCCTCAGAGTTCACAATCAGCTCCCCAGCTCTGTTTATCTTATTCCTGTGCTAAAGAGGGGAAAACACAACGTGAGTCCTGAAAGCCCCCTTAGACTTGTCAGGTTCTGGTGACATTTGAGCCATGGTGGGAAGGGGAGGGCAGTTACCATCAGTGCCATTTTCTGTCTTGTAGCTTCTGGGATCCACTCTGCTGATGCCAGGTGGAACCGAACCTCAGCCTTGGTATTCACTGGGAGGAGAAACAGGAGATTTTTTCACAAGGTAACTGCTCACTTTCCTAAATTTTATGAGAATTCAGTCTGTTTGCTGCTACCTTTGATCATGGGATGATTCCAGTGTTAATTCCCTGAAAAAACACTTTTTTTGTGTTTGCTATATTTTTCCAAACTGCTTTATGAGACAAACACTAAATTTTTATGGAGGTTCTATCATGGTGTTTGACTCCCAAAACATCCTAAGTGGTTTTTTGCTATTAGCAGTCACTAACTAATGGCAACAGCAGAACAGGAAGGATTTTCAGTTTATTTGAGCTGAGAATTTGCTGCACTTTTTTTTGGAGTCAAGTAAAGAAAACTGATTAGACAGAAGTGGTGCTTTGTGTGATGCCTGCAGAGCAGCAATCCCAGTTAGAATCTTTCTAGGAGAATCCAAGGTGGCACCACAGGTCAGGAGCCCCGTGAAGCTCTGTTAGCACACAGGGTAATGACAGTGAAAACGCAGCACTGCTCAGCACAATATTTCACCACAAAGTAGGAAGAAGCAATTTAAATATTGGGATTTTTCCTTCTAAGTCTCCTCCTCACCTTTATTAACATTCTGCCCTCCTGGGCCACTGCTCCGGCTGTAGGACACGGTCAGACGAGCTGGAAAAGAGCAGCGGGAGCAGCACTGAGCAGGGGACACATCCCCAGCTGGTTCTGCTCAGGGAATGGGGACGATTGGGCTGCAGCAGGGAGGGGACACCTGTGACCCGGTGCTGCTTTCACTCTGGGTTTAGCTCTGCGCCGACCCTGCAATCCAGAACCGCACCCACCACCCGAACCCAACCCAGGGCGACCCAGCCCAGGGGTGGGACACAGCTCTGCTTCGGGGGGTGGGATGGGAGGGACTCACCCAGGGGGATGTCGAGCGCGGATGGCGGCTTCTGCTCCTGCTCCTGCAAAACACGCGTGGGGCCGTGTGAGGAGATGGGCGAGGCCGGGGGGGGGAAACCCATCGGTCCGGGGAGAGGGGACAGCTCCGGCCCGGAGCGCCTTGGCCCCGCCCACCGACACAAACCACGCCCCCTTACATCAGGCCACGCCCCCATATGCTCCGCCGCATCAATCTCCGTCTGCAGAGACCACGCCCCCTGATACAAACCACGCCCATAACCCACAGACCACGCCCACCGTATTCGCCTCTCCCCGCTAAGCCCTGCCCCCGCCGCCCCTCACCGTGCCGCCGCCACCGGCTCCGTCCCGCCGCGGCGGGTACAGCTTGTCCAGGCTGTGTGCGCTGCGGTACTCGGTCCCGCTGTCCCACTGCGAGAACCGGGCGGCGAGAAGCCCCACCCGCGCCTGACACAAACCCCGCAGCCTGTGCGCCGCCATCTTGGTTTCCGCCCCGCGCTTCCTGCCCGCTGTCCCCTCGGAAACGGCGGCTGAACCTTGCGTTCCGGGGGGGGGGCCGGGGGGGGGGGGGCTGTGGGGTTTCTGTGGGAAGTGCGTGGGCTCTGGGGGGAGGAATAGGATGGGAATGCATGGGGTCTGTGAGGTCTGCAGGGGTGTGTTTGTGGGGTGGGAGCTCTTTGGGTAAGTGTGTGGTGGATGAGTGAGGTGTGAGGGGATGTGGGAGGCCTGGGGGGTCTGTGGGGGTTCTGGGTCTGCGTGGGGTCTGGGGGGGGGGGATGCTGGGGATGAGGATGCCGGTGGCTAGGGGGTGACCGGGGGTACCATCAGCTCCTTGGGGTGCAGGACAGCATGGTCCTGCCTGCACCTTGGCAAGGTGATGGTGACCCCTGGGTATAAAAGTGAAAACTCGTGCAGCCTTTTGGGGTTTTTTCCCAGGTGTCTGGGTTTTGCACCTGGGATGCTTCAGCTTTCAGATTTTTACCAGCTCAAGAGTGCTTAAAAGTTTTGTATCTGTGTATGTATCTCTTATGACTGCTGACCCAGCAGCACGTACATATTTCTAGGTCTGTAAAATCGATGCTGAGGTGGAAGCAGGGAGTGAAGAACTTATGGAAATCCTCCAGTTCTGGCTCTGGTTGGAGCTGTTGGGTTTGCTGGACAAGAAGCACGTTCAGGAGGGGCAGGGGTTGCTATTTCTGGCAGCAGGAAAAGGCACAGGCAGGGAGGGGGCTGCTCTGGTGGTGTGCCAGGAGCTGATGATCTTCTGTTTAAAACTGAAGGTGAAGGCAAAGGGGGGGTTTCAAAGCTGATAAAAGGCAGCATGGCTGGGGATCTGAGCTGGGTCTCATCTTGATAATCAGCACAAAATCAGGAAAACAATCTTCAGGAAGGGAGCACATCCTGAATGTTGATGGTCTGTGTGCCCTGAGCAAGGCTGAACAGTGCTCAGGGCCAAGGAGGGTTCCTTACATCACTGTAATTGAATCTCTGTGTCCTGGGGTTCTTCTGCTCTGCTTCCCCTGTCCAAAGTCAGGTGAAAACAGAATGCTTTCAGGAATAAAAAACACCCGACAGACCTATCAGAGACAAACCATACCATCTGGTGACCTTAATTTCTAATGAGGGACAGGTAAACTTTTGTGATTTGTAGCCAGAGGGATGGGTAAAATATCTAAAGCAGGATGAATCATTTCACCAACTGGTGTTAAAGGGATCAGTGGTGTTTTTGTACAGGGGACACGTGCCAAGGTCAGTGTCCTGGTACAGTGCACAGAGGGGCTGGGGAAGGAGCTTGGAGGTCACTCAGTTGAAGCCAAACCCCTCTAGAAGGAGAAATCTCTGTTTTTGCTCAGTTCCCACATGGCTTTGTTGGTGCAGGAGCTGTAAGGAGCCATCCCTGAAACGTGATGCAAAAGCTGATGAGGAGGGGATTGCTCCTGGTGTGAGTGGGGGCACAAACCATTAAAGCAGGGGCAAATCAGGACTTTGAGGGATCTGCCAGAAGGTTTCAGCTCCTGTAAAAGGGAAGACTGCAGAATCAGGAATTCTCTTTCCCCTTGAGAGTTTGAGTGCTGTAAAACCCCAGAATTTGTGCTTCCATCTCTGAAATGGTGGTTGCTTTTCTGAAGGGTTACTCAAAGTGGTGGTGAAGTGAGAAGCCAGACAAGATCTGATGGAAATGCATTTGTGTAAATGTCATCTGTCAAATTCAGCTTAAAACAGAATTCTTGATAAGCTGTGACCTTCCTGATCTTAATGATGTGAGCTGAATAGGGTCATTGGTTTTTCCTGCTTCTGAAATTAATCATAATTTCCTATTAGAGCATACTTCTCCTCATCCCTTTTAATGACATGTACTATTTTTCTTTCTGTCCTGAGTCATTGGGGTGAGCTATTAAGTACCTGCTGCTCCCTATTAGACCCATTTCTCTGCTGAGCAGTGTGGTTGTTTAATACCCTCCTCTTACCTCATAATGGAGCTGTGCTGTTTTCCTTGGTATTTTCAAAGCAACTTGAAAAGTTTGGATAGAAGGTGGGACAGAAGGCCAGAAGATGCTTATTTTTTCCTCCTCTTGATTGCTGAAAGCCACACTTAATAAAAAACTCAAGTGACTCTGACTCACAGTCATCAGGATGTGTATGTATATATATATATGTGTATGGCCACTAACATTTTTTGGCTTCAGAAAAAATGCTGAACGAAGTGCTGCTAGATGGCAGCTGTGCCTTTGGGAAGCCAAACACTAATAGGGAGTTACATTTTGGGGTGTGTGGCTTTCAAGATGCAGAGCAGAACAATAATAGAATTCTAATTACAAGCTTAGAAACTGTGTGGTTTTACAGAGACTTCTGAGTTGACAAAAGAAGGGGTTTTATCATGTGGCAAATGTTAGTGTCCAAGTGTATAAAGTGTATGTTATATAAATAATGCAGCAGGATGGTTTGGCACAGTCACTCTGCTTGCTGCAAAGGAGCCTGAAGCATTTTCTTGACCCAAATCGTATGTGAAAAATGAAAGAAATAATTCTTCTGCTGTTCTTAAAAATAAAAAGAGCTGTAAAGAAGGTCTCAGTTGTGAGGATAGTGGTGTTTCTTCTTATTTGTGAAGAGAAGAAAGCATTTGAAAACGTGTTTATTCTGTTGTACACTGAGCTGTGACGCTGATGCACACAGGGTTGTTAAAAATGGAAAGTGAAGGTGATCCTTACCCCCACCTCTGAGGCAGCCAGAGGAGTGCAGAGTAAACACTGCCTGACTTAAACCAACACTGCTTCTGCTGTCCCCTGCTGCAAATGTTGAATTAACTGGGTGGTGAGAAAAATCACAGCACTGCTTTTGTTGCTGTTGTTCGGTTTTATTTATTTTATTAGACAACTGCTTTCCATTATAAATAAATAAGGCATGAAGGTTCTCCATACTGTTACAGAGCTGGTAGCCACAGTCGTGCATTTGGCTCCTAAAGGGTTTTGAGTTTGGGGCCGTAGGGCACCTGAAAATGCAGAGCATGGAAGTGTGGAGGGGTTGGGTGCTTGAGGAGGAGACCCCTGGAGTGGGTGTTTGGGCATCACACTCCTGCCAGTACCTCCATGGTACTCAGCATAACCCAAGAGGGTATTTTTGGGGATATTTTTGCATTAATTCCATGGGAGAGAGGTATCTCCTTCAGAAAATCAAGGCTTGGAGGATAATTATGTTTTAACCCTTGTCCTACTCCAAAGTCAACTTCTCATTTATTTATGGCAATCGCAAAAATCCCAACTGTTACCCTAAGGTTTTGGGGTGTAAGCCAGTGAAAATAAAATCCAAATCTGGCCTGAAGTTTGTCTCCAGGCAGGTACAGAGTAGGAAGCTTACACTGAATTGCTTCTTTCCTGTGGCTCAGTGCTCGGGGTGTTGCCTAAGGTGTGATGGAACTTCTGCTCCTCTGCCTAAAACGCACGTCTGACCACACGGGGTCAACATCAAATCCATGAAAAAATGGGAACTGGTGATTCCTGAGACTGCAGTGGCCTTTTGGCTGTGTTTGCATGTCTGTGGAAGCCAAAGTGAGGAGATTTCAGTGCTGGAAAGTGAACAGGAACATGAGAGATGGCAGCTTGGGAGACAGTAGCTTGGCCAAGAGAAGATTCTTATCAGCAGAAAATGGAAATCTGTCCCCTTGGCTGGGGAGGGGTTGGGAGCAGCAGTGTGGGACACTGTGTGATCAGTGCCAGAGCCACCAGGGCCAGAGCTCCCCACGCCCTTGAGAGGCTTTGTCCTTCTCTGCAAGCCCCTGGTAGCCAGTTTTGCAAGCCCATGGGAGCTGTACTGGGGGAGTTTGCTACAATGGGGCAGTGACAGCCAGAGGGCTGGGACCCAGCCCGTGGGGTGGAAGATGTCTCTGGTCCTGTAATAGCACTTCTTGTCTAGCTCATGGGAAAGCCCTGGTCATCAAGTTCCTATCAAGCACAGTGCTCCACCTGGGTGGAAATACTGGGGCAGATTTCAAGTGAGGAAATCCCATTTGCCTACGAAGTCTGGAGAGTATGGACTGAAATACTACATGATGCTGATGAAGACAGAACTATCAGTTTTATGATTCTCTTCAAGTTTTTCCAGTTGCAAGGAGCTTGCATTGTAAATAGCTGAAAAACCTGGCTGATAAAGAGAACTACTTAAATAGCAGGAACATACTGCCCTGTGGGGAAGGGGTAGAGAGAAGTCTCTCGAGTGCAAGCAGAGGTTCTTAGCCATAAAACCAAAGTGGAGGGTTGGGCTGGTGTGCTGGGACAGCCCCTGAAGTCCTGATGGCTTTTGTTTTACTTTGCAGCACTGCCCTCCTGCTGGGTGCTGGAGGACATCCAGGCTTCTGCTTGCAGATAACTGGGAAAAGGGGGAAGGGAGGTGATTGGTTTTCTTTTTTTGTCGTGTGTTTTACGTTGCTGTTGTGGTGTCTGGCAGCGGCAGCAACTCATGCAGAGATCTGTCATTCTGGCATCCTCTAACTACAATGTACAATTGTCCCAAGGAGTTGTCCAGAGCTTAAGCTTAAGAATAAAAAAAAAGTGAGTCGAGTCTCCGTGATGTTTTCTTGCTTGTAGACCTCTCAAACCTTCAAAGCAGTGGGGCCACGAGGCATTTCCTGGGGCTGAAGAGAAGACTCGTTTGCTGTGATTGCAGGTGGGGGTCGCAGAGAGGCAGGAGACTCATTTGCTGCTCTTGTTTTTCACCTTTGTGGCGTTGATGTCTGCTTTTGTTTTCTGGATGCGGGAGAAGATCTCCTTAAAAAGAGCCTTGTACTCGGGCTGGCTCTGCTCCAGCCTCTTGTCCACCGCGTCCACGTGTTTGCTGATGGTCTTCTCCATGGTTTTCCTCTCTTCCAGCTCGTGCCCCTCTCCTCGGAAGTCTCTGAAGGAGCTGTCACGGGAGATGGGCCGGGACGTCTGGACGCCCGTGTGGCGCACGCTGTCCTTGTGTTGCCGGCATTTGCTCAGGAGCTCCTCGTACTTCTCCAGCAGGGCATGGTACTGCTCATCCACCTCCCTCAGGATGGACATCCCCCTCTTCCTCACGTTGTTGGCATGCAGGGTGTAGTTGCCCTCGTGCCTGCTGACGGCATCCTTGGTGACGATGGCGTTGAGGGCGGTGTCGCTGCAGCTTTTCCGAACGGGGTGGTTGGGGGAAGGAGTCATTGATGGCCCCTGGCTTTTCCCTCCCTCCTCCTCGGAGAGGTCAATGTAATCTGCTTCTGGGGCGTTGTTGAGAGGCTCGAGGAGGGCCTCAGACAGGTTGTCCTCTCTGCTCAGCAGATATTTCTTGACTTGTTTCATCTGCTGCAGCTCCAGGAGCTCTGCTTCCAGCTCCTTGATGCGCAGTTTGCAGTTCTCCATCTCGCACACCCGTTGCTCCAGGTCCGAGTACTCCTGGATAACTGAGCTGTACTCACGCTCAACCCTCTCCTTCCGCTGCTTCTCCTGGTTGACCTGGGACCTCAGGGAGTTCACCATGGCTTGGAGACGCTCGTTCTCCCTCTCCAGTGGCTTCTGGTTGAACTCTGTGGAAGGGCTGTGGACTTGGAATGCGTCCTCATACCTGAAAGAGAAGAAAAACCCTTGGGAGAGTCTGACCAAGTGACAGTCACATAAGTAAGTGTGCTGGTGCCCAGACAGGGGGTGACCAAGTCAGTATCTGGGCTCATGGAGTTGGATATTCCTCCTCAGATGTGCCAGGAGACCACAAGGTGTGTCTGGGCCTCTTCTGGACACAGCCAAATCTGTCTCAGAGATCCTGCAGTCTCGTTTGATGGCAGTGATGAAAGACAAGAGGGAGATGAAGCCCTAAAGGTAAAGGACTCGTGTGGTTGATGAACAAGTCACTACGGTGCCATGAAGTGAGGATGAATGGTAAAGAGCTGAAAATGGGAGGCTTTGAGCTTTTCCTGCTGGAGTTCATCAGCTGTTCACTACATCATGGTGTTCACCAACTGCTCACTGCATCTGCCAACAACCCCAAACCCCACCCAGCTAAAAACCAGAAGCAGAGGCTCTGCTGTCCCATGTCTGGGACATGCTCCAGAGAATGGGAGAGGGTTTATACAGCAAGGGAGGCAGACAGGGGCTTCTGACAGCTTTGCCCTTTCTTGACTGCCTGGGAAATGATGACACACACTCCCCCCTTCCCCTGCTTTGCTGTTGGAATATTGGATTTTCCTCCTCAGTGAAGTGCCCATGGCCTCCTGCCTGGTTAGAACAGATTGGAACAGAGTGAGCAGTGTGGCCTCCCCTGGGAGGCATGGCTGGTGGCAGGGGGATTGAGCAGATTCCCAAGTTGCTGAAGGGCAGTGTGACCTTCAGAGCCAGCCATGGGGCTGATGCTGAACTGAGATCCCGAGGCACTGGGGGGTGAGAGTGGGACTGGGGGAATGGAACCATGGAGACATTAAGTGGATTTGGCTGGGGGTCAGGTCATGGCCTCATAACATCCCCATTGCCACTGCAGTGTCTTCTGCTGATACCCTCTGGCAGGAGATGCTTTCTCTAACAAAGTTTATTGATTGCTTCTCTTTTTAAAGAAACCTCAGTTATGGACAAAGCTGAGCAAGAAATGCCCTGACAAGGTCAGCAAATTAACACAATGGATGGGTTTTAAGGAGGATTAAGTGTGCAATAGTGCTGCAGGTGTTTGGCAGCACCTGGAGCACCTTGATGTGTGATTGGTGCTCCCGAGGGGTGCTGGAGGACAAAAGGCACCATCTCAGCTGCTTTCTGTGAGCTGGAGGTGCTGGTCCTGTGCTGAAAGACAACTGCAAAAGGAAAATGGGCTGTGTGGGCAGGGAAGCTTCATGGGCAGCTTGAGGTAAGGGTCTTCTTCATATAGAATTCTAGAATGGTTTGGGTCAGCAGGGACATTAAAGATCATCTAGTTCCAACTTCCCTGGGACACCTCCCACTAGGTCAGTTTGCTCAAAACCTCCCTGGGGACACTTTGAGCAACCTGGTCTAGTGTAATTCAGGTCCTAGTCCCTGTCAGCAGGGTTGGAACTGGCTGGAACACAATGTGCTACTGGGTGGTTTGAGCTGTCTAGGGCTTGAGCAATGTGTCTTGCCCAGTGAGTGTTCCTTCCCAGCTCCTGCCCGTGTTCCAAGAGGGTCCCAGATGCCCAGACAGTTCCTGTCCCCAGCAGCCTAGCCCAGTGCAGCTGCATGAGGCATCCAGATGCTCCTGGGTGGCTGTTCTCACGTTCTCACCCTCTGAAAAGAACTTGTGTCTCCCCATTTGAGGCACTGCTGATGCTGGGATCATGCAGGCTTTGCTTTACCAACACTACCTGCTGAGGTAGGAGGAGGGGAGCTTCACCTCCAGCACTGAGGTGTGGGCTCTGATGTGAAGTTGAGATCTCTGTGGGGATGTAGGTGGGGTTTTGGGCTAACCCACTGCATCCCCTCTTCATGGGCAGAGGAGTTGGGGGAGAAGGCTGGAGGGGTTGCTAGAGCTCAGTACCTGGGGCTGGAGCACAGCTCCTTAAGGCAGGGGAAGGTGTGGATGGTTCGGCGCCGCTCTCTCTTCTCCCGACGAATTCGGAGCTGCTCCAAGCTCCTCATTTCCTCCACCTGTTTCTGCAGCTCCTCCACTTGGTTCTGCAGCCCCTCGATTGTTTCTGTCAAGCTGTGGAGAGAGGATGGAGCAGAGGTGAGGAGTCAGGCACTGCCAGTCCTCAAAAGGTGGTTTTTCCCTACAGAGACAGCCAGGCTACGGGAGGTGCTTCCAGTTTCTAGTGTGTGCCCTGAGAGTGTGACAGGGCTTGTCATGGCTGTGGTTGTTCTTTCTCTGTGTGGTCACTTTTGAAGAGATGTTTGCAGAAAAGGGCAGGGGATTGAAGCAGGGATCCCAATGATTTGAGGCTCTCATTCTCAAATCACTTGGCTCAGGCAGTCACCCCTGGGACACAAGTGCTATCCTGGAGTATCTCTGCACTAAAAGGCTCAAGCAAGGAGGTGAGCAATTTACTCCTCCATTTGTTTCTCATTGTAGATAAAAACAGCAATACCAGGCAGAGATTTAGTTTTGCTCTGGCTGTGAAGGCAGTTTGTAAAACTCTGCTCTGAAACTCCCTCCCTGCAGAGGCATTTGCAGAAGATGCTGAGCTGCAAGGACACGGCTCAGTCTGTTGCTCCCAGAAATGACCTTGATCACAGGCCTGTTTAGGAAAGAAAAAGTTATTGACAAACTGGTTTTTTAAACACGGACTAGCCAGGGGTTTGCTAAATGCTGGATCTGTGTTTCTGCTGGGCTGGGTGCTGGGGACCTCCCTGGTCTTGTTATGTGCCTCTTCCTCAAGGAAACACAAGCAAAGAGGAGGAGGAGGAGAGGCTGCTGTGCCCCTCTCCTGGCAGCTACAGACTCTCCTTTATCCAGCCCCTGTCCCAGGGGTGTCTGTGCTGTGGCTGATCTCTGCCAAGAGGCAGCAGTGCCACGAGCATGTGCTGCAAACAGCTGTAAAACCTGCCTGGTCGTGGGTAAAACAGCAAGGACAGGCTGTGCTCTGGGGCAGGGGCAAGGTGGGATGAAGGTCTCTGGGTCCCAGCATCACTGTGGTGGGAGGAGGGGAGGCCATACCACTGTATCTTCTGCTGGGATGTCTTGCTTTCCAGCACAAGCTTCTGGTTAGCCAGCTCCAGGTCCCGTGCTGTCAGGTCCAGCTGCTCATAGACTTTGGCGTGCTGCTCGTTCATCTGCCGCAGCATCTCCAGTTGCTTGGTCAGGTACTGCAGGAAAAAAAAAAGCAAAACAGGAACACCCCACATCCAAAATCCAAGTTGCTTCACTGGCAGAAATTCCTACAGCCTTTTCTTCCTCTGATAATGTTTTGTGGCTGATTTATCCTTTAGCTGGCTGAAGCCTCTTGCACAGGTGAAATATTTGCATCCCTGCCCACTGTAAATACTTTTGTGTCCAAACTAAGGTTGAGCTGCCCCTGCCCTCTGTGAAGGACACCAACATCATTCTCTCTCCATTCAATTGCTATTTTTATTCCCAATACCCAGGGAAAGCTGATATCCCTGGGACTGTGACCCCTTCACCAACGTTGACTGAAATTGGTGTGTTGGTTACTGGATTGCCAGGAAGATCAATTGCAGAAGCTGCATTTCCTTGGGAATTCAGCTAAAACTCTGAGACAGTGAAATATGAGGAGTCTCATGGCTTCTGTGTGTTCCCAGACCCAGCCCTGTGAGAAGTACAAGACTTTACCCTGCAAAGCCTTGGAGAGGGGCATCTATCCCAGCTCTCACCCTGACCTGGGACCAGATCCCAAATCCATGGTGGATGCTCTCCTGAAGGGCTGCTGAGAGGGATGGCTAAATTTATCCACCAGTTTCCTTGGATGTCAGCCTGTCAGATCCCTGCAGCCATCATGTGCTGCTCTTGCGACCTCGCAGCCCTCCTCTGCCCTGTGTCTTTTTAATCAGGGGGGTTCCAGTCTTTTTTAATTCACAGATTCCTAGAAGTTTTCCAGTGGATGAAAAACTTCCCAGCACAGCAGGTTTAAGCCTCTAATCTCAGTTCTGCTGGCACTTGGAAATACTGCCCTGACCCCAAAGGATGGTTGAAATGGTGGTTTAGATTGCAGCTCTTGGAGAAAGAGCTATTTTATGCCTCTAACAAAGGGAGCTGTGTTATGGGGTGCCAAGGGGCCAGCTAGGAACAAATGTGATTATGAATAACTGGAATCAAGGGAAAGCAGCAGCAGAGCAAAGAGAAGTGACTGTGAAGGCTGGAGGATGGGCAGGGAAAGGCTAAATATGCTCGAGATGCTAAAATCTGGTGTGCACATCTGGGCAGTGGGTGGGGATGTGAGAAAGGGGGAAAATCCCAGTTCATGGGGAAAGGGAAAGGAAAAGAAAGGGAAAGGAAAAGAGAGGGAAAGGAAATCCTCTCCAGAGGTGGGATGGCCTCTAACTCCCATCCCCGTGGTGCATCCCTTTCTTTCTCCTGCTGTCTGAGCTCTTGGCTTTGGTGGGAGTGCCCCTTCCCACCACCACCCTTGGGTGGCAGTGGTGGCCCAGCACCTCCTGTCCCTGCTGTTGTCCCTACCTCAATCTCCTGCACTTGCTCCTCGTTGGTTGCATACATCTGCTGCAGGGAGTCCTCCAGCTCCTTGTTGCGTTCCAGCAGGGTCTTCCCCAGCTCTGCAGCCAAATGCAAGTCTGAAAAGCAGAGGGGACAAAGCTGCTGTGGTTCTGATGACTCCATGGGGTGGGGGGGATGTGGGGGTCCCCAAGTGCCACCCCACCAAACACAGTGACATTTTACACGGCGCTGGTTCTGTTGGCAGGGTTTGATGTGTGCTTATGGGACATCCAGGATCCGACCTCTTTTTGTCTTACTGGGCTGCAGGAGCAAGGGGAGGGTCAACTCAGGATGTCTGCAGCTTCTCAGGCTCAGCATCCCACAGAATGAGAGCTGGTAAAGCCCTGGGGGCCTTGAGGATGTGCTGTAAATTATATTATTATCCCTAATGAAGGGAGTGCCTTGTCTTCCCTGTCAGCCCCCATCCATCACCTCCTAACAGACTGACAGGAGTAATAAACCCACGCCTGGCCCTGGGGTCACTGAAACACCTCCTGCATCTGCTGCCCAGGTCTGTGGCTCTTTCCTTGGGGCAGCTCCAGGATGAGGACAAACTGCTTTGTGTTCACTCTCTGCCACCTCTAAATGCCCCTAGGAAGCTACTGAAATAGTTGGATTTGGGGAGAAGTGCAGGAAAAATAGATGTTGATAATGTGGTCAGCTTAAAATAAGGGGTTTGGTGCCTCCTGGGTAAAGAAAAAACTCCAGAATCCTGCGAGTCCTGCATTGGCCAAGGCTTGAGAACCTCAGGTGATTCTGTTTGGGATCCTGGGATGGCCCAGCTGGCTCTGGTAATGTCCCTTTGCTTTCACAGAAATTGGTTGTCCCCTTGAAGCCTGACTTGTGATCATGGGAGTTCCTGGCTTTGCTGGGGCTTTTAGAGGGCAGATTCTGTCTCTTACAGTGTTAGACTGAAAATATGACCTCACATCTTCAAAAAAGTAAGGAAACAGGTCCTGATGTGTCTTAGTGCTCTTTCCCATGTGGTTATCCTGCAGTTTCAGATAATTAAGGACAGGCAGTTCTGGAGTGTGTGAGGGGACCTGGGACTCCTGCCCTGGCATTTTCTCAGCTCATCACAAGGCTCCTCTGGTCTGCAGCTAATGATGCATTTGCCAAAGGCTCTGCCAGGGCTGAGAGCATCTGTAATTTCCTCCAGGATTTATTTCAGCTGTGCAGTTGATGGGGAAAGGGGGATACTTGGTCACCCAGGACAAGAGGAGGGAGAACCAGGATACTTAGGATGTATTTTGAGCCTGGGAAAATTACTGATCTCTGGCATTTGCAATGGCACATCACAAAATGAGACTGACACCAAACTCTGGGACACGGGGCTGGCTGGGAGGAGTGCTGCCAGGGCTTGGGATGGGCTATTCCTGGTGGGTAGCACTGCCCTGTGGGAAGTGCTGGTGTGTTATTGGTGTGGATGTTTCTTTCCAAGCAGCTTGAGTGGTGCTGGAGGGCTGCCTGCACAGGTGTGGCCCAGCCAGCAGCTGCTCCATGTCTCCTCCAACCTCCCCTTTACCTTTGGAATGTGCTCTCCAGCCATAGCCTCCCTTGCAGGGTGTTATTCCAGATTCTGGACTCTGACCTTTTTAATTAAAATCCCCATTGTTGCACAGTGACCTGGTTTGAGGGCTGCATTCCCACCTATCAGCCCAATCAAGATATTTCCAATTTTTCCCACGGACAGACCTTCCTCCACTTAATTTTTTTTTTTCACTCCCCAAGCACCAATTTTTCTACTTTCCAAAGTGCCCTTGGGAGACTGAGTGTTTGCTACACCAGCTGGGGACGAGGGAACAGCCAGATGCCAGCAGAGATGGAGGGCAATTTGTACCTCTAAGCTGCTTGGGGCTGTTTTTAATGGCCCAGCCACCTTGCCAGAGCTGGTGCCATGGCTGCAGATGGGCACCTTGCAGATCCCATCCCTCTGCACCATGCAGGACCCCAGCCCAGAGGTGAGTAGCTAGAAGGGTCCATGCTGTGCTCCAGGTAATGAGTCAAGTGTGTCCCTGTCCCTGTGGATTACACCAGTGCTCTCCCACCATATGGCATTCAATTTAATCAGCTGGGGTTGAGTTAAGTGGATTAGGCAGTGTAAGATCCTGCTTTGTAATTTAAAGGGCTCTGTCAGCAATAATTTAATGGGGGAAACGGGCAGTGTTTGGGGACAAGTGGGAAAGAGGAATGAACAGGGCTGAGCTCTGCGGAGGAAATTGATTCTTCATTTCCATTTTGAGCTTCAGGGCCTGTGAGACTCCAGGCTTGAAGGACATAGGGGAATACTTGGGTTTTTTTTCCAGTCTTATAACTGCCTCAGTCCTTGTCATATACACTCACGCTCACCCTCTGCCTGTCAGCCAAAGCATCCCCTGTAATCCTGTCTCATCTGTCTCCTCACACTGGGTCTCCCCGGGCTGTGGGACCATGGGGTAGGAGGGGATGCTGCAGGGAGGTGCTTTCCTGTCATCTTTAAGGTGCTTTCCTGTCATCTTTAAACTGTGCAGACTCTTTTGGTCTCTGCACTAATTGTGGTTCTGCATGGGCTGGCAGAGCACACTGCTCCTCTCCATCAAGACCTTGGAAACCAGATTGTGAATTTCTCAGCAGGTTGTTTGGGGTGGGTGGAAAGATCCCTTTAGGAGTTTGGGGATTCTCTCTACCACATGCTGTGGTTTCTACACAACTTTTCTATTCCCCTTTGCTCCTCCACTGCCAGCCAGTGCTGTGCAGGTTGTTCTCATTTATCAGATCTGCTGATGCCTCCTTTCCCCCTTTTCCCCCTTCCCTCCTTTCCCCTTCCCCTTTCCTCTTCCCTTTCCCTTTCCCTTCCCCCTTTCCCCCCCTTTCCCTCCCGATGCAGAAGTGATGGGCAGGGGGTGTGCCGGGTGTCAGCTCCGTGTGCCTGACAGCACCACAGGGAAACACCCAACACGCAAACCCAGCGTTGCCCAAATCCTATTTGGGAGAGAACCCGGAACGCAAACAGCCCCAGGCAGCCCCAGCTCGGGGCCCGGGGGCTCTCATTAGCCCTGTGACCCGGCTAATTAACACCAGGCAAGGAGACACCCGGTGTCCCCAAACAAAGAGCTGCGCCTACAGAGCAAAGCAGAGGGAGGGAAGCTGCATTTCCCGACGAGCTTCCATGGGAAAGGAGCCTGAGCAAGGAGGGGGGGGGAAGAGAAGGGACCATATGGTGGGAAAGGAGCGGGAGCTGCAGCCAAGCGGAGGGCGGTACAGGGGAGCACGGGCGGGCGGTGCAGCCAGGAGGCAGCTGGAGAGATTATCACCAGCCCAGGAACAATTCTGCTAAAAACTTGACAAAATGCTGACCCAAGACCTGCAGCAGGTTTTCTTTGACTGAAAGAGGCCGAGGAACAAACTGCAGGGTGTTCTCCTCACTGCAGCATCCCGTGGCAATGCTGGGATGTGCACTGCCCAGCCGAGCATCTCTCCAGCCTCAGCCTGCAATCAGGCACCAAAATTGGGGTCTGCCCTCCCAGTGCTGCCCTGCAGCTGCTGGAGCAGAGCAGTCTTTGCTACAGCCTCCTCCCTCCTCCAGCATCTCTTGGTTTTGGCTTTGGGGGAGTATAAGTCTGGCTCTGGGCGGGAGGATGATCCAGTCAGGTTCAGATGGTCCCAGTAAATACAGCTTTCTGGAGGAAGCCACCATCTGGAGCAGCTGCTTTGGGCTCTCCCCCATCATCTGTCTCACATCAAGGGATTCATGTGTTTAGGCTGTGAGAGAACGTGCCCGCAGGGGCTGCTTTGTTCCTCACCCCTCAGTATCCCATCCCTCTCCCCATCCTGGTGAGGCAGCCTTGCCAAAGGGCTGTTAGAAATCCTTTGGCTCATAAAGCTAAAAAGCAGGGGTTTATGGAGCATGTTTTTGCAGGCTCTTTTCAGCTAAGCCTCTATGTCCCTTTCTTGTCCTTTCCTAAAGAGCTGGGGCTGTGGGCAGGGCTGCTTCCCTCCTGCTGCAGGTGTTGGATTCACCTGGTACAGAGCAGGGAGCAGAGCTCTGGCATGGAGGTCTCTGAAGAAAGTTGAGGGGTGCTTGTTAGTTGATGGATGGGGTAGGTTGGGAGTTAAGAACTGATGTTTAATGCTGTTGACGTTTAGTTTAATTGCATTTGCTATCTGCTCCATTACACATGGGTACTTAGAGTCAAGGGTAAGTGCAATCATTCCTTTCAAAATCTAAATAAATGATGCTGTGTTGGTTTACCCCAGGGTAGGGTGTACTTGCTACTCATTTATTTTTCTTTTTTGTTGCGAGGGATTGTGCTGTCTGAGTCTATTACAATAAAGATCAGCTGCTTTTGTGTATCTCGTACTGCTGCTCCATGACAGGGATGATGGAGGCAATCTGGGTGTTTGGCCTTTATAAGTATTTTATTTGCAATGGAACATGTTGAGGTGCAGAGGAGCAAGTGACAGCATCATGAAAACATCCTGAGGCATGTCTGGGTGAGCAGAAAGCCTTTTTAACACATCCATTCCACAGCTGGAAGTGTTTGCAATGGTCAAGCAGAGCTTTTAGAGAGCCCCCTACCCCGTTACTGCTGGAGGGGGTATGTGGATTCTCCATCCCTTTTACACGGGCATAACTTGGAAATTCCTACCCAAATCACTTGATGTTCTGTGTGCTTTTTGTGGGAACTTGCATATTGGTGTAACTGGGTGTACTGCAAAGGCAGGGTTTGCTTTGCAGAGCAGCCCAATGCAGCAAAGGGGAGAGAGGACTCTGGCAGGGCTGGCTGGGAGCAGGCAAGGGCACAGCCATCTCTTCCCTCTTCTCTTCCTTGTTGCAGACCCTGGCTGGGTTGAGCTGATGTTGGGCACACGGGTGTTTCTGTTGGCCTCATGAGATTTGTTGGATTTCCTGCTTGCTTGCTTTTTTCCTTTCCCTTTTCTTTCTTTTGTGTGACATACCCTTGGGCTGCCTTTGGCTTCCCAGGTAGGGGGGAGCTTGGGTGGTGGCAGAGGGATGTGGTTTGTAGGGGGTTAGAGGCAAGCACAGCACAATAGGAACAGGTCCCTCTGTGCAGTCCCCTGAGCAAAAGTGGCACCACTAAGATCTGGAAAAACGCAACAAAGGGCTCAGGGTGAACTGTGTGCCCTGCACTGTGCTGCAGGGAAGCCCCCCAGCCTTCTCAGCCCCTGCTGCTCCTTTCCTTGCCTGCTGGATTTTTCAGTCCTACATTCAGTGTTTCCTTTCTGTCAGCTCTTCCTTTTTTTATTCTTCCCAGATGCTCCTCAGCATCTTTTATGATTAATGATTATCAGCATTTTTGATGGTTGAATTGATACTCATCTTTTTTTTTTTTTTTCCTGCCCTCTATCATTCTGTGCCCCAAAGCCTCTCCTAAACAGTAAGTTTGAGACTGAGGATGGTTCCCTCTGCTTATAAACTGTATGTGTCTGTACAAACAGGCACAGGGCAGTCCCATCCCTGTGCCTGCAGCAATCAGGGTGTGTTTTGCCAAGTTGTTAGAGCATGATAACACGGAGCATGTTATTGGACCATGGTTGGGGCCCCATCTGTGTCTTTCCCTGCTGTTCTCTTATCTCAACAGCCTCGGTGCCTGTGTTTGCCTTGTAGGCTAAAATGGTTTCAAAGAGCTCAGTGATGAGGGACTCAGAGGCTCTGATAGAGCACCTGGATCAGAAAGTGTCCTAAATAAATACTTGGAAGTGGAGCTGTTGGGGAGAAAAAGCAAGGAATGAGAAGGGAGAAAGGCTGTGTTCTCCTGCTTGCAGCTCTCCTCTGGGCAGCAAAGCTCCAACTAATTATGTTGGGATGCAGAGAGCCACGAATAGAAGCTTTTACTCTTCTGCAGCTAAAGACACAGACACGTGGATTGGTGCCATGTGGGAATCTCATCTCCCAGTGTGTTTTAGGGGCAGGAGATTGTAATTGACCCAGGAAGGACAAGGAGGATTAACTCCAGGGAGACTTCAGGTGATGTGCTGTGCAGGTGCAGAGCCCCAAGCCGAGGCAGCCCACAAGGGACAGGTCAGTGTCCCACAGCCACCTCAGCTCTCCAGCCCTGCTCATGCTCACACAAGGTATTCCCCTGCTCTGAGCCATTGCCAGCCAGTTCCCATCTGCTTGGGAGACAGGAGGGGCCACTGACCTGCACGGTTTGGTGTCTTGGGGAGCAACCAAGTTCCAGCACAAGAGCCCCTTGGAGCTGCAGCAGTCCCTAAGATCCCTGCCAGCTCCTGCTGACTCCTGCCTGCTACTTCTCATGTGCCAGTGGAGAGAAGATCCTTCTTCCACAGCCATGAGTGACAGCTAAATGCAGAAAACATCCTGACCCTCTGCAGCAGCAGCAGCAGGAACCTGTCCACCTTTTCTCTCTCTCTTTGGCTGCAGTGTGTCACAATGCATCCTGCTGTGTCCCATCACTGCTCCCTTCCCATCTCTGGGGGATGCCCTGAAGCTCTGTTCCCCCAGGTGCTGAGCTCACACACAGCTCAGCTGCCTCCTGCTTGGCCATGGGTACTTGCAGGCTGCATCACCAACACCAGATGATGTTACCCATGCCCATCACTGGTCCTGAGCAGGATGCAGGACAATGCCTCTTTCAGGAGCTCAGCACCAAATTCAGTGTCCCCAGAGCAGCTCTGCTGTGAGGCTTGATGCTCAAGGGGATGATCTTGTGCTGTTCCTTGCTCTGCCTCCTCCTGCAGGGACCAGAGCTCGGCCATTGCCTCCCAGCCTTCCAGGGACTCAGGGATTGCTTGCAGAACAAGAAAAGCTGGAAGGTGACATGATAACATTCTGGCTCCAATTGCCATCACTGCAGCTGCAGAATTGGATGGGGTCAGCATGGACCTGGATACTGCTCACCCAAAGGACTGAAAGTTTCAGGGAGGAGGCAGTGCCAGGGCAGCTGCACTGCACTCAGGATAAACTAAACTCAGGATAATGACTTCCCAGAAGACATCAGAGAAACAGGATGTTTAAACCATTAAAAGAGCTGTCACCTTTTGGAGAGAAGGTTTATAACTGTTTTGTAGATATGCATAGACAAAAAAACCCAAAACAACCCAACAAGCCTTAACATAAGATCAGTTTAGAATTCCCAGCTGTGCACAGCCTGGCAGTTGTGTAACATCTGGTCTCATTCCTCCAGTTCTGCCTTGTTGTTTTTGGTTTTGTTTTTTTTTTAATTGGAGATATCTTCCTAAATTCTTGGCCTACATCCATGTTTTCAAATGCATTAAGCAGAAGCTGTGGAAGCCCTAATGCTGTGTGTGATGTGAGGTGGGGACGTGGCACTCTGCTGCTCAGGGAAAGACTTTTTAGCAGAGGAGCTGGAGTGAGTGCTCTGTCCTGAGCACTGGCACTGCTCTCAGCAGGAACAGGATCAGTCCCGGGTGCTGTCACAACTCTAAGTGGCCCCTGACTGTCACACTGAGTCAGTGCAAGTGCCCTGTCACCAGCCAGCACTGCCTGGCACAGGAGGGAAGGAGCAGCATTGGGTTGGGGACAAGCTCCCTGTGCAGGGTGCTGGTGGCTCCCAGTCCCTGGGGCTCAGGGCTGCTGGGGGAAATGTTCTTCTAGACTTGGACCATAAATCCTTCACAGACAGCCTTGCCAAAGAGAAGTGCCACTGGGAGCTGACTGGTTTAGGATGGGAGATATGGAAAACTGATTTTTTTTTTCCCCTTTGCCTCCTTCTTTCCTTTCCAGCAGCTCTTCTACTACCAGTTTCCACAGCTGGTCCCATGTGCCTGGGGCTCAGCAGATGCAGAAAGGAATTTCTGTGAGAATCAGGAGGGGAGGAGATTCTGGAAGCTGTGGTGTGGGTCTCTTATGCCCCATTTTCTTGCTACCTACACAGTAACAGGGGAATTTTTATTCTAGGAAAATACATCTATATATATATATATTCTTTTTTTTTTTCCTCCCCTGATTTGGAGGCTCTCATCCCTTCCTCAGATTAGCCTGGCTGTCCTCTTATTTCCTTGTCTCCTGTGACTTCTCTAGTCCCTCTTGTCATTCCTGAGCAGCTCAGCAATTAGTCACTGAAAACTTTCCACTTCCACCAGCTACCTGCTGTACTGCACTGCTGAATAAATCAGTGGCTCAGCTACTGCGGGCAAAACTCCATCCTTCTGGCTTCCTGCTGGGGAGGAAGGACAGCGAGTTCACCACTGAACTCCTGGAGGACAGGCAAGCTGCATGCCTTGTCCCCTGAGCTGGATTGTTGGGAAAGTGCATCAGGAGGAAGAGAATCTGGAGTGGTACCTGCTGCTCAGTGCAGTGAATCCCTTGGACAAGCTGGTGCTGGGTTGTGGCCCTGTGGACCAGCACCCCATGGGTGATGCAGGAATCAGGCAGTGGGTGCTTAGCACTGATCCCTGGGTTCATCCCCATGCCAAGGTGTCACTGGAGTGCTGGTGACCCTGTGTCTTTATGGGGATGAGTTGGGAGTGGTGCAAGCTCAGCACCTTGTGTCATTTTCCTTCTTAGCATGCAAGAAATCGAATGCTTGGCAGCAGGAGGAGGAATTAAAATAAGATACTTAAATCTGGAGACCTTTAGAGGTTACAGCTGTGAAGTCCTAAGCCTGCACTGCGGATGGTTTGCCCCAAAAGTTTCTGTGGCTGCCCAGGAGGAGAGGACTGTTGGTCTCATGGTGGCAATGAGGTGATATGCTGGTCCTTGTGCTACTTCTGGCCCTGCTGGCTGGCCCAGAGCTGTGTGAGACCCCTTTATGTACACAGAAGGAATTGCCCCAGCATTTGGGCTGTATTCCAGCTCCAAGGACCACAAGGGTGGCTTGGAGAGCCCTCCTCTTGGGCTGCACTCTTCCCTTTGGCTTAGACCTGAGTGCTGGCTGGGGGACAGGGAGTCTGGAAGAGCAGGGAAGGCAAGGGGATGTCTGTGAGGAGGACTCATCTTAGGAGATTGCTGCAGGGGAGGTGAAAGTGGCTGGAAGTGGCTGGCAAAGAGCTGCTGGGTTTGGTCTCTGTTGGGGTTGAATCCAGATTGAGTTGGCACTCAGCTGTTCCAAACACAAATGCTTCTGATGAGCTGAAAAGTTGCCCCCACTTATCCCCAGCTCAGACACTCTAATTTTAGCTCATTCATTCTCTTGGGGTCTGGCTGCACGTACACCCTGTGCTGCACAGGGGATGATGCAACCGGAGCCACATCATCACTTCCCAATGGCTTGGAAAAGGTTCCCCACCACTGGATTCTGGGGTTAACACTTAGAGGCACAGATTCCCCTGCCCATGGGAAGTGAGGCTGTGGCTGAACCAAAGCAGCCCTGCTATCTGTTCTTGTCCTCTCAGTAAGCAAAGCTCTGCTACCAAGTAATCGAAACTCCATTTTTACCAATTCCTTCAAATCAGAAAACCTCCCCAGAGGGAATATCCTGAGAATGAAACACCTCAGAGGACAACGCTACTGTTTCCTTGTCATTAAGTCTTCTGGATGGGATTTGAGCCTCTGCTTCTATGTGCTAAGGTGTCTGGGTACCAGGTTTTGGACACACAGGTTTCAGCATATCAGGCAAAGGAATCCGAAAGGCACCAGCTTCATTTTGGCAATCCTGGAAGGACCTTGGGGCTGGCAACCAGACCTTACTGCCTCCAAGGCACGTGGTGGATGTAGGCAGTTGCTGTGGGCACTTGAGGGGGGAAAAAAAAAGAGCATTTGGGGTTTGTTTTCTTGAAAAAGAGTTACTTCAGCAAGCCAAAGCTCTGTGGAGGATGGGGAGGAAAGTAAGAGGTGCACAAGGTGTAGCTGGAGGCATGATTTCCTCTGTGGTGCTAAACTGGTTAATTAACACAGTCCTCATAGAGCTCCCAGTTAAGCCAGCCAGTGCTTAGCAAACAGATTTGGATGTAAGTGTAATAAATATTTTATGATCCTGTGAAATGACGTTTAAGGCCCAGAACCAACTGGTGCACAGGAGAACCTTTTCTGCTGTCCTAGCTTAGGTTGCTCCTCATTTCTCCCACCTTTGCTTTTGTCCTCTGCCTTCCTGGTGCTGCTGCCAGGTGTGGGTTTCTGTGTGACCCTGGGCTGTTGGCATGCAGATCCTTTTTGTAAGGCTGGCCCTCCACCTCCTCCTCATCGTGCTACACTGGATGTCTTCCACCCTACTTCCACCCCTCCCTTTTCAGCTTCACAGCTGTCCTGTCACCAAAGACCTCTGGATGCTGCTCTGGCTGTAATGCAGAGGCACAATGTGTGCAGACAGAGTCTAGCACTGTCCTTCGTGATGCTTTGTGTGCCATGCAAATTAATTACGGATGTAATTACCCCGTAGGACCTTTCCAGTTGGCTGATTTCAGTTAAAGCCTTCCCCATCTCTCCCTCTGAGTTTGTGCATGCCTGTGCAGCGCCCATTTGTACAGGAGGCTGCAAACCCCTCAGCTGGGCTTTGGTTTGGGTCTGTGTTGTCCTCCAGTCCTGTGTGTGCTCAAAAGTGGAGCCTGTCCCCAGCCTATCCACCACCTGGAGGCCGTTGTTCTGCATTTGGAGTGCTGGGACAGAACAGGGCACCTGCCTGCAGCAGGCAGGTGTTTATTTTACTGTTATGAGTTAGTGGTAGGGTGTCAGTGCTGACTCATGAACCTGACACCAGGACCAGTGTCAGGCTAAAAAAGCCAATTGGTCCTGTGTTGTTCAACACTCCCTGTATTCATCTGTAGTTCTGCTGTTCCTCAGCCTGCATCTGGCCCCTGGACCAGTGCCCAGCTCCCTTGTGAGCCACATGAAGACGTCACCCAGAAATGTGAATTTCTGAGCATTCAAAGGCTGCACTGTTTGTTCAGCTGATAGCTCCATCTCCATGCTCTGCCCTGGCTTCATTTGAGTGTTGTGTTGCAAAGCCCAGGGCCCAGTATCCAGCTAATGACACTTCCTGTTATCTGAGAAACGGGGTTTAAAAACCAGCTGGAAAAATCCCTGGGGGTCTGGTTATTATTCTTTGCTGGGCCTCTGCCCTGCAGCTGAAGTTGTGTAAACTTTAAATCATGACATAATGTCCTGGAATGATGGTGGGCAGAGGCACTGCAGCTGGACCATACATTCCTGCTGACAGTCAGCTGGATAAAACATATATAACTACTGTACCTATAGTGCAGCGGGTCAGAGAGGGGCTGGAGTTAGGGAGGAATGATTTGACAATCAGTTCAGTCATTCCTGAGCCACTGGCCTGAAGTGGAATTTCTTCCAGTTATTTACTTACTGCGTGTTGACTCAAAATATTAAGATAAGAAAAAAACCAACCAAACCACAAGGAAGCCCCAGATACCCACAGTCACCAACTGTCCCGCCATAGGATAAACATTATATAGGACTAACACAAATGTAGGAACAGTTACTTCAAAACAAACTACACGAGTGAAGGCTTATCCTCTAACAAGGCTGTTTCTGCTGTCTGAAGCTTGGCCTTGATTTTTTTTTCCCCTCCTTCCCAATTTCTCCTGCATTTATGACTGATTGGAAAAATCTCCAGAAGCAATTAGGGGACTTAGAAGCTGAAGATCCTTTAGGATTTAGGCTTGGACAGCAAGAGCTTTTGAGAAAGACTTTCAGAATTCTCAGCTTAACTCATGATTTCTGATGTATGAATTTCTAACTCCTGCCTGCTAACTCTACCTGCAGCTGCCCTGAGATGAAAGCAATGTCATCACTACCCATGTTTGATGCTGCCCGCAGCAAGTTTTCTGGGGAACCACCTTCCTTGTGGCTGTAACACAGCTGAATTTTACCCTGCTGGTGCTCAGGATGGATTTGGGCTCCCTGCCCCTCTCCACCTCGTTTAAACTTTCCATGCCCAGGACACTGGCGTGGAGCAGTGGAGCCCAGATTTCCACAGAGATGCTGCTGCAGGATGAGGCGCTGGCTTTGCCCAGCAAATACGAGTCTCGACAGAAGGTACCCCCCCTATTTGTAACTGAGATTTGCCCTCTTTTTTTCTGCCCTTGCATCCCCCCGGGCCTCCATCCCTGGCAGCTGGCGGGGGGTCTCCATCCTTACCCTGCTCCAGGTCCTGCTGGTCGTACCAGGGCTCCTCTTCCTCGCTCTGAAACTCCTCCATCCTGTCGGCGCTCAGCATTTAGCACCAGCGGCCCGGGGAGACGCGCAGCATCCGCCAAAGGGGATCCCGCCGCCGCGGAAAATGCGAAGCGGGGCCGGATGGAGGGATGTGGGGCTGGGTAGAGGGATGCGGCCCGGGATGAAGGCGGGGATGCGGCCTCGGTGCCCCAGCCGGGAAGGGAGGGGGTGGCACGACGTGGCACCCGGCGTCTCGCCGCTGCTTCGGCTCGTCCTGCCCCGGGGGAACGGCTTCCTCCTGCCTCCCGAGCCGGGGGAGGCTCCGGGAAGGGGAGGAAGCAGAGAGGTGGCGGCCGGGCGGGGGACACGGCTTGCCCGGGGCTGGGGGATGCACAAAGGAAGGAAGAGGGCCCGGCGCAGCCCGGCAGATCCTCGCTCCGCAGCTCGGTGGGGACCTCTAGGATGGAAATGCTGCAAGGAAACCCGGCGAGAGGGAAGGGGGGGCGAGGCGAGACCGGCCTCCTCCTCCTCCTTTTCCTCCTCCTTTTCCTCCTCCTTCTCTCCGCCCAGCCCGGCCGTGGGGCTGCAGGGAGCGGGGTTCGGGGTGGGGGTGACCCGAGCCGCAGGGAGGAGGGAGATGCCCCCCGGCCCCCCTGCTATGGGGGGTGGGGGGGGTGGGGGGTGTCCCTGAACCCCCGGGGAGGTCAGCTCACCCCTGGGGAGCAGGGTTGGTTGGGATGCGGGGGGGTGTCCGAGGGCTTCTCGGTGTTGGGACTCTTCAGTGTGGGTGTCAGCCTCTTCTCTGCCTCCGGGAGGTTTCACAGCATCACCTCAGTGCTGTGTCTTCCCAACTGGTCCTCTGCGTTCTCCCTGGTTTGCACCTCGAGAAGCCAGTGCTTCTGACACAGGCTCCTCTCTTATTTTTGAGGACAAAACTCTTTGTGTCTTTCTGATGGGTGAAAGGAGCTTAATATTGAGGGAAATTATGATTTGTGGAGTTCTGAGGAGGAATCGTGTCTGTTTCATACAAGTAAGCTTAGGAAAGACTTGGGATTTTGGTACTTGCTTTTCAGTCTAAGGGAATAAAGGTTGGAGCAGACAGTGTTTCTCCTGCTTGCTAGGGTGGAGTTAGGTCCAAGGATTTTTTTGTGCTGGAATCCACCAGAGACTTTAAGGTCCAAATTAACTCATGTGCAGAGGGTTTAAATGATTTTTTTTTTTCCTCTTCTGTGTAATGGAACTCCCTGGATTTATATTTGATTGCATTACCTTTCAGTGATGCCTACAGAAAAGGCAATATAAGATATTTACACAAGAGCAGCAGACTGTGCATCCAGAAAAGATGGGATCTGTGTCAGGAAACTCTGTCCAGCCCAGCAGTGACAGCTGAGAGGCCCTGGGTGATTCAAATGATGGCAAGTACACAGGCTCTCATGTACAGCAGAAAAGGGGGAAATAAATCAGGGAATAAGAGAGAAACTGTAGACTATTCCTCACCCCCTCTCCACTCACAGACCTCTCTACATACTCCCAAAATTCAGTGACTGGCTGGAAACTCTTCTGCCTTGATGCAATAGGAAACCAGAACTGCTGAGTCCCTTTCATCCTGGCATTTGTAACTCAGCAAAGAGAATCAAGCACTTGTGGTGTGTCTGGGAGAAAGCCACCTCTGTCTCTTTTTCTAAGCAATTTAAATATAGAAATGGGAAACTTTTAATTTTCTCCTGCCTGTCACTGCTGAAGAGGCGTTTGGGCAATGCCCTTAATGAAATGCTTTAACTTTTGGTCAGCCCTGAAGTGGTCAGGCAGTTGGAGCAGGTAATTGTTGTATATTTCTTCCAACTGAACTATTCTATTAATTGTGAAAAATAATTGTCTGTTAATTCTGTTCCTAACAATAAATTACTGTAATGTATCTATATAGCATAGCTGCACTGAGTGAACGAGCAATTAGATGCAAAGCCCTGGGCTGTCTGGCAGCAAAAGCCAGGTGACATGTTTTTGTTGAAAATATTTTTTTTTTTCCTGTAGGTTTTACAAGAATATCTCAGGTCTGGCCTGTCACTCTAAAAAAATTAAACATTAGTGATTTCTGCACAGGTTGTATGCCAATAAATGAGATTTCCCACAGCCTGCCCAAGCCAGGGAGTCAGCACATTCTGCTTTCTTTTGCAAAATGATTAGATTTACCTCATTTTCTCTAAAGAAAGGAGGTTTGCTGAGCTGAGCATATGAAATGTAACTCAGTGACACAAAAAAGACCTGCTTGAGAGTTCACAGAGCCACTCAGCACAGGGAAAGGTGACAATCTCTTCAAAGGTAACACTGAATTGCCTCTAACAGCTGCTTTCAGGTGCTCGATGAGGGCCAAATCCTGAATTCCCAGTCCCCAGGGTTGTAAAACATCCTCTCCTTACAGGTGGGTAGAATATTTAATCAGGGTTAACGGGCCAGCACATGCAAGGAGTGTTGGCACAGGGGTGTTATTAGAAGCCTGCTTGCTCCTGTTTTAACCCAGGGCTGGGGAGAGGCTGGAGAAGGGCGTTTCTCTGGCATCCTGCTGGATCTCTGAACCATCGGGGTCCAGGATCAGGAAAGTGACCGCGTTCTCTGATGGTGGTTGGACAGAGCTGTTTGTTGGGGTTTGGGCCTGAGAGCAGCCGAAAAACGGGAGCTTCACGGGGGAAAGGCTGCGGGTAGAGAAGGAGATAAAGGGGGCAAGGTGGGGAGAGAAGGGGGCAAGGTGGGGCAGGAGGGAAGGAGGTGGGGGAGAGGGAGCTGAAGGCGAAGGTAGGGGAAGAAGATGAAAAAAGGGCTTTTGGGGAAGAGGATGAGAAAGGGCTGGGGAAGGTGAAGGGCAGACAGAAGAACCATGTTCAGGAGAGAGCGAGGAAGAGCTGGAGGACGATGGTGAAACGAGGGCAGCCATGCGCTCCCGGGGAGCGGAGGGAAGGGAGGGTGCGGGAGGGATCCGCGGCCATAGGGAGGAGGAGGAGGAGGAGCCGCGGCTGTGGGCGGAGGAAGAGATGCGGGAGGAGAGGAGGGAGGGCCGGGAGCTGCGAGGCCGGGTTTGACAGGAGGCAGAGAGGGAAAGCTGCCGGCGCGGGGAAGGGGATGGCGGCAGCGGCGGCCCGAGGGGGGGAGGCGGGATCGGCGGCGGCGGCGTGAGGGGACGGCCCTGCCCGGACCGGCCCGGCCCTGCCCGCGGCGGCTGGAAGGCCGCAGCCCCGCCGAACCGGGCCGCACCATGGGCAGCGCCGACTCCAAGCTCAACTTCAGGAAGGCGGTGATCCAGCTCACCACCAAGACACAGGTGAGGGCCGCCATGTCGGGGGTGGGCGAGGTGCGGGGAGGGGGCGCCATGTCGCTGGCCCCCAGACGCGTCTTCCCCTCGCTGTGAGGTGACCGGGGATGCTCGGAGGCGGCCGGGTCACTCTCCCCTGGTCTGGCCCCG